>NC_052156.1:144964956-145265082 GCF_902713615.1 Scyliorhinus canicula
CTACCTCTTCTCTCCCCCCTTCTCCTCCCTTCTCTCCCCCCTCCCTCTCCCCCCTCCCCCTCCTCCTCCTCCCTCCCCCCTCCCCTCCTTTTCTCCTCTCCCCCCCCTCCCTCTTCCCTTTCTCTCCCCCCTCCCTCTTCCCTTTCTCTCCCCCCTCCCTCCTCCCCTCTCCCCCCTCCCTCCTCCCTCCCTCTCCCCCCTCCCCTCCTCCTTTTCTCTCCCCGCCTCCCTCCTCCCTTTCTCTCCCACTCCCCTCCCTCCTCTCTTTCTCTCTCTCCCCCCCCCTCTCTTTTTCTTTTTTTCTCCAATAAGAGAGGTCCAGTTAGTCAGCTGTAGTTATGTACCTTGCCCTTCCAGAATATTCCCCATATATTTGCAAAGTCACTCCTGTCCCAAACTGCTCTCCCTCCCCCTCCCCTGTATACTGAGCTCAGGCGCTATATCCAGCTGGCTGGAATGTGTCAGTGATAACCTTGGAGTCTGTCAGATTTCCATGTCGCTCCCCTCTCTTCCTGTCCTGATGCTCTTTAGAGTCTTGACTGCTGGATTCAGACCACGCTGTGGTGTCAAATGCCCAAGTCTCCCTGAGGACTTGACTGGCTCATCGCAACGACTTCAGTACAGAACGGGGAAACATCAATAACTGTACTGAAGATATGGTATATAATCATCAAATCCCACCAGGCAGAGGGAGACCATTCAGCCCATCGAGCCTGCACCAACCCTCTGAAAGAGCATCCTACCTAGGCTCGCTCCCCTTCCCTATCCCTGTAACCCCACCTAACTTGCACATCTTGGGACACTAAGGGATCATTTAGCATGGCCAATCCACCTAACCAGCACAACGTTGGACTGTGGGGGAAACCAGAACTCGGAGGAAATTGACGCAGACACTAGGAGAAAGTGCAAATTCCACACAGTCACCAAGACCAGAATTGAACCAGGGTCCATGATGCTGTGATGCAGCAGTGCTAGCCATTGTGCTACCCTGGGGGTATAGTTGTACACATAGTCTGGGGTGCGTGAAGGAGAGTTTGATTTTAAAGTTATGAGGGAGATTGCAAAAGATGGTGAAATAATTTGGAAGTAATCGAAGAATTAATCTTCTGTGGGGGTGTTGGGTCCGTGTCCTTAGCTATCGTGGCTGGGCTTTGGGCCTTCTCTTGCTTCTTGTCCACCTGTACTGGAGTTTATTGGATTCCTGCTGCTCCCGTCTGTGATGAGGCAGCTGTGACATATCTACAGGTTCTGGTTCTTTCGTGAATTTGTGTGTTCACTTTCTCATGCTGCTCCTCTCCTCAACCTAGATTGGCAACTACTTCTTCCCTCGTGCTATCACTTCAACACCTCACACAAAGATTTATCCAGTGCTGCTTAACTGATAACTTCTGTTCCAACAACCTGACCATTTTCTCTCTTCATATTCCCTGTCCCCCAGTTGGCTTAGTTACTGTATATCTCCTTATTCCTGAAGGATGGCTGTGAATTCTCAGGCCCCTGTTGGATCCTGGCATTGGTGCAGATGTCTGCTATGTTGTGGCAGAATTGGCTGAACAAACTGGTTGGGAAAGCCGAGCTTTGTTGTGAGAAAGTCACACGCGATCAGGGGTGAGCTGGCAAGGTGGATACAGAACTGGCTGGGTCATAGAAGGCAGAGAGTAGCAATGGAAGGGTGCTTTTCTAATTGGAGGGCTGTGACTAGTGGTGTTCCGCAGGGATCAGTGCTGGGACCATTGCTGTTTGTAGTATATATAAATGATTTGGAGGAAAATGTAACTGGTCTGATTAGTAACTTTGCAGATGACACAAAGGTTGGTGGAATTGCGGATAGCGATGAGGACTGTCAGAGGATACAGCAGGATTTAGATTGTTTGGAGGCTTGGGCGGAGACATGGCAGATGGAGTCTAATCCGGACAATGTGAGGCAGTGCATTTTGGAAGGTCTAATGCAGGCAGGTAGAACCCTCCAGAGTATTGAAAGTCCGAGAGATCTAGGTGTACAGGTCCACAGGTCACTGAAAGGAGCAACACAGGTGGAGAAGGTAGTCAAGAAGGCATACGGGATGCTTGCCTTCATTGGCCGGGGCATTGAGTATCAGAATTGGCAAGTCATGTTGCAGCTGTATAGAACCTTAGTTAGGCCACACTTGGAGTATAGTGTTCAATTCTGGTCGCCACACTACCAGAAGGATGTGGAGGCTTTAGAGAGGGTGCGGAAGAGTTTTGCCAGGATGTTGCCTGGTATGGAGGGCATTAGCTATGAGGAGCGGTTGAATAAACTTGGTTTGTTCTCACTGAAACGACGGAGGTTGAGGAGCGACCTGATAGAGGTCTACAAAATTATGAGGGGCATAGACAGAGTGGAGAGTCAGTCTTTTCCCCAGGGTAGAGGGGTCAATTACTAGGGGGCAACGTTTAGAGTAGATGTACGAGGCAAGTGTTTTACACAGAGGGTAGTGGGTGCCTGGAACTCTCTGCCGGAGGAGGTGGTGGAAGCAGGGACGATAGTGACATTTAAGGGGCATCTTGACAAATACATGAATAGGATGGGAATAGAGGGATACGGACCCAGGAAGTGTAGAAGATTGTAGTTTAGTCGGGCAGCATGGTCGGCACGGGTTTGGAGGGCCGAAGGGCCTGTTCTTGTGCTGTACTTTACTTTGTTTTTGTTTGTATTGGAACTGATCATTTTTTTGTGGCGGCGGAGATTCTGGATTCCAAACTGGATGCTGCGCAGTAAATGCCTTCCCATATGTGGTCTACCTTGAGGCAGGGTCTCCCCAACGCGAGAGACCCCAGGCCTTATTGTAGGCCGTGAAGTCCGGCCTCCTCAAGATTGCTAACTTGCCTGGAACTACTGGGAGGAGGATGGAGGTTACTGAAAAATAATTTGAAATATGATGAAAGTGATTACGGCGTTTGAATGCGAAGTTGGAAAGAAAGTGGGAGAGTGATGTGTATCCCGATTTCTGATACAGCTTCGTGGAAACCTCTTGTTCCCAAAGCATGTATAGACACCGGAGAAGGTGCAAAAATATTTTTATTGGTGTGATACCAGAACTGAGAGGTTGTCTCCATTTGGAAAGATTGAACTGGGTGGGGTTATATTTAAAGAAAAGGTTGAAGGAGAGGTTCTTCAAGATTCTGAAAGTGATGGGATACATGTGGAGACCAAAATTAGGGACCAAGACATAAAAATACCATCAATGCTGAAAATATTAAATAAAAAACCAAAACTGCTGGAAATACTGATCTGGCAGCATCTGCGGAGGCAGAAATACAGTTAATGTTTTGGGTCTCTTTCATCAGAACCATAGAATATAGAATGGCCCAGTGGAGAATTTGGAAGAAACCTCTTAACCCAGAACATGGCTGGAATGTGAAACTCGCTACCACAGGGAATAGTTTGAGTTGAATAGAAAAGATGCTTTCAAGGAGAAAGTAGCTAAACAAAAGTGGGAGAAAGGAGTGGAAGGATATGTTGGTGAGATGGAGAGAGGTGGGGCGCAATGTGTGAAGCGGACCTTCTGGGCTGAATCAACTGTTTTGGTGCTGTGAGCACTTTGTATCTCTGCAGCCTGGGTCCACATTGAATTGGAGCGCAGATGCTTTGAAATGTGGTGGCAAATATTTATCAGACTGGGGAGGGGAGGAGTGGCGTCGGGAAAGAGGGGTTCACGGGAAGAGGGAGGCAGATGAGTGAAGGGAAGACTTGCCTTTTATATAGTGCTTTTCATGGCCACCTGACTTCTCGAAGCACTGAGCCAGTGAGGTAACGTTTTTTCTTTGTCATTATTGCAGGAAGCATAGCAAACGACAACTTTGGATAATGATCAGGCAATCTGTTTCTTTCAAATTTGTGATGTTGATTGAGGGATGAATATTGGCCGGGAAAGTGGGGTAACTTCTCTGCTCCTTTTAGTGTCATGGGATTTTAAAAAATCTACCCGAACAGGCTGATACGGCCTCCGTTTAATCTCTCCTCTGAAAGACAGCTCCTCTGAAAGTGCAGCGTTCCCTCAGTACTGCATCAGAATGTCGGCCTAGAATCTGTGCCTCTAATAGTGGGCCTTAAACCTGGAACCTTGTGATTGAGAGGCCAGTGGGCTGTTAACTGAGTCTGGGTTGACAAGTGAGAGGAGCAGGGATCTCCTGTTATGTCTTTTAGAAGGCAGTGAGTTGGAAATTTGAGAGTTGGAATATGATGTCATCCTGGGTCACTTAATACCAAATTCTGCTAGTTTCCAGAATCCACTGACACTCCCTCACACCTGTCTTGGTTTAGTTACAGCTTGAGCGTGGTCCCCCCTCTTCCTCGCATTTAAACCCTGGGCACTGCGCTCGCTCCAAGTGAAAACAATCACTAGCTCTGTGAACAGCTCCCTCCGTTTGGAACCTGAGCAAGCAACACCCCCGTCCGTGCTCTATCATTGTCCCTCCCTAACCACTACCCACAACTAACCCCCCCCACTCCCCCGCCCCATCTCCAAAACCCCACAGCTTGTATTTTTAGGGTCAGTGTTACTTTATAATTATGCAAACTCAGATGTTTATTCAGCCCAGTCTCCCAATACCTGTGGTGGTGGAAACTGATTTCAGAGACAATAACCTGGGACAAAATTGATTCGCATTTAGGAAAAGTATAGGCATTAATGACGGCCAGTATGGATTTTCTAAAGACTAGTTGTGGTGGACTAAATTGATCAAAGTTTAAAAAAAAAGCAATGGCGAGGGTTGATGAGGGTGGTGCGCTTAATGCTTTGCATACAGTCATTCAATAGATATGCAGAGTAGGTTAATTGGCCATGCTAAATTGCCCCTTAACTGGGGGGGAAAAAAAGAATAGGGTTCTCTAAATTGATCAAAAAAAGACATATTGGACAAATTAGCACATAACCATCTTGTAGCAAAATTAATGACCAGAGGATTAATGCATGGATATAAAATTGGCTAAAGGATAGAGAGCAGAAAGTAGTTTTTGAGATTGGAGTGATGTTACAATGGTATTCCCCAGGGGTTGGTGTTAGGATCTGCTGGCTTCAAACTTTACGGATAATATGGAAAGTCAGAATGAGGTGAGTAGTAACAGACTCCAGGAGGATAAATACTAATGAAGTAGACCGACATGTGGCAGATATATTTTGGTGGAAAAATTTAAGAAAGGCAATATGAATTTAATGGTACAAATTTAAAGGGAGTGCAGGAATGAGACCTGGGAGTGTTTGCACACACTGCTTTGAAGGTGGAAGATGGTTAGGAAGGCTTATTTTGTTTTTAGAAAAGCAAAAGCAACCCTTAGCTTTATTAATAGATGCCTAGACAAGAGTAACAAAAGAGTGAGTTATTCAAAATCATGAATGGTTTGGCAAAATAACTAGAGATGTCATGAGGAAATTATTTTTACACAGTGAGTTGGAATCTGGAATGTACTGACTGAAAGGGTGGTGAAAGCATATTTGATGTTTGAAAGAGAACTGGAAAAATGGTTGAAAGGAAAAACAGTACAGAGCTTTGGGGAAAGAATAGGGAGTGGGGCTAATTGGCTAACTTCTTTCCATTTTAGGAAAGTTGGCACAGGCACAATATCCCTGTGCTGCATAATTCCACACAGGGTTCAGCACTGTGACTGGGGGGGGGGGGGGGGGGGGCGGATCGCCCGCTCTGTGACTGGGCAGGAGGAGGGTGGGCCGGCTGCCCGCTGTGTGACTGGGAAGGGGGAGGGTTACCTGCCTGCTGTGACTGGGCAGGGGAGGGAGAATCGCCCGCTCTGTGACTGGGCAGGGGGTAGGTCGCTCACCACGGGGGGGGGGGGGGGCGGGGGTGGGGGGGCGTCGCCTGCTGTGTCACGGGGGGGGGGGGTCGCCCGCCGTGTAACTGGGCGGGGGGGGGCGGATCGCCCGCCGTGTGACTGGGGGGGGGGGGGGCTTCTCGACGTGTGACTGGGCGGGGGGGGGGGGCCTGCCCGCCGTGTGACTGGGCAGGGGGGGCGGATCGCCCATTGTGTGACTGGACGGGGGGGATGGATCGCCTGCCGTGTGACTGGGCAGGGGGCAGAGGGCTGCCTGCCATGTGACTGGGCAGGGGGCAGAGGGCTGCCTGCCATGTGACTGGGCAGGGGGCAGAGGGCTGCCTGCCATGTGACTGGGCAGGGGGCAGAGGGCTGCCTGCCATGTGACTGGGCAGGGGGCAGAGGGCTGCCTGCCATGTGACTGGGCAGGGGGCAGAGGGCTGCCTGCCATGTGACTGGGCAGGGGGCAGAGGGCTGCCTGCCATGTGACTGGGCAGGGGGCAGAGGGCTGCCTGCCATGTGACTGGGCAGGGGGCAGAGGGCTGCCTGCCATGTGACTGGGCAGGGGGCAGAGGGCTGCCTGCCATGTGACTGGGCAGGGGGCAGAGGGCTGCCTGCCATGTGACTGGGCGGGGGGGCAGAGGGCTGCCTGCCGTGTGACTGGGCAGGGGGCAGAAGGCTGCCTGCCATGTGACTGGGCAGGGGGCAGAGGGCTGCCTGACATGTGACTGGGCAGGGGGGGGGGGCGGGCTGCCTGCCATGTGACTGGGCAGGGGGGGGGCGGATTGCCTGCCATGTGACTGGGCAGGGGGGGGCGGGCTGCCTGCCATGTGACTGGGCGGGTGGATGGATCGCCCGCTGTGTGATTGGGCGGGCGGGGGGGGATCGCCCGCTGTGTGACTGGGCGGGTGGATGGATCGCCTGCTGTGTGACTGGGCGGGGGGGGGGGGGGGGCGGATCGCCCGCTGTGTGACTGGGCGGGTGGATGGATCGCCCGCTGTGTAACTGGGCAGGTTACTGCTGATTTAGTGTTGGAGAAAAACATTTTTGAGGTGTTTTCTGAACCTTATTTATTGGCAAATATAAAGGAGTGTGAATGAACCTTACACACACCTATGGGTCTGAACAAATAGATTGTATTTTGCAGCACCTTTTATCTGTGTGAGATGTTTACAGCAAATGGTGACAGTTGCTCTGCCTTCGTCTCTCTCTCTCTCTCTCTCTCTCTCTCCATGCCAGACTTTATATGGGAATGTGGACGAGGAAGGATTGCTCTGGTTTGGAGAGTGAGCAAAGATTGCACAGTTTTACAAATGTGTGGCCCCTTGTTCCACCCCCTCTGCTTGTACCCCCCGCCCCAGATAGAGTGTTAGAGTGAGGTAGAGAAGGCCTGAGCTCTGTCGGTGGTGGTGGTGGGGGGGGGGGGAGGGGGTGTTGTGTCTGTGTGACAGGGGGTGAAGGGAACTGTGGCAGGAGTGAACGTTCATTCGGGAGGTGATCCATGCTGAGGAGCTGGGGAAATTAAGTTATTGACGTTTCCGTTGATTATTGGAAGTTGTGTTGCTTTCAGTGATGGTAATGGGGCTGATCAGGAGCTCTGCTCAGCCTAGCACCAACACATCCTATATTGGGAGGTAATCCCTCGGACATCTGCACAGTGCAATGGGGAGGGAAGCACGGGCACTGAAATGACCAGGATTTGCTCCCTTGGATGCACTGGAACACTACACGGTGCAACATCACTGGCTGTGGCTCCCATCCAGTCTATCTCCCGATGTGTGTGTGTGTGAGAGAGAGAGAGAGTGATCACTCTAACAGCTGGGCAGATGTTCCTCACAAGGGGAGGGAATTACTCATGGGGGAGGGGTCACCAGCCCTTGTTTTGATCAAGCTGCGAAAGGTCACTGCTCAGAACATTTCCTGCTTCATGACGGTCAAGGCTGTATTTTTCCTGTAAACACCATCCGATACTCAGATAGCCAGTGCCGGGAGGGGTTCTGCTCCACACAAGCCAGGGAGGTACAGGATAAGATCGGATAAAGTTCCCGCTACATTATCCCATCAAACATTCCCAGAGTAGGTACATAGTGGCTCAGATACAGAATAAAACTCCCTCTGAATCCCTCCCAGGGTTTGTGCAGCTTAGGTTGGGTGGGGCAGAGTACATTATGCTACAGAGTTTACACTGACTGTGAAAGGCAATTAAATGTGTTGGTAGCATTCTCTGTTCTACATCCTGTGACCAAGTCACCTTGTAGCTCTTGCCTCAAACCCCTGGTGCAGATACCTGCTGCCTATTTGTACTTTAACATGCCCCTTACTCTTCTGCTTGTAACGCATCCATCGATGATCCCCAGGTTGCCAGCTCTGATTAAATGTATTCTTGGAAGTTTCATCACATGACCTGTCCCCATCCTCCAGCCATTCAACAGCCAACATGTCCATCTTTTTGATGTATTGCCTTGCCAACTCCAATATTTTTTCGGCTGGTAAAGAGAAGTGTTTTAACATTTTCTTACACGAACAATCTTTTTTTCACGTCCCTATGATTTGCCCCCAGAGTTGCACACAGCAGTGACCTGGAGAATGATCTCCATTTCTTGGAGACTCCAGGCCAATTGGGAGGGTTGGCAACCCTGATGATCCAATTCACTTACGGGATGTGGATGTTGCCTGTTAGACCAGCATTTATCACCCATTCCTAGTTTCCCTTCAGAAGGTGGTGACGAGTTGCCTTCTTGAACCGCTGCAGTCCTTGTGATGTAGGTACACCCACTGTGCTGTTGGGGTGGTCGTTCCAGGATTTTGACCCAGTGACAGTGAAGGAATGGTGATATATTTCCAATTCGGGGTGGTTCCCAGGTATCTGCTGCAGTTGTCTTTCTAGATGGTAGTGGCCGTGGGTTTGGAAGGTGCTGTCGAAGGAACCTTGGTGAGTTACTGCAGTGCATCTTGTAAATGGTACACATGGCTGCCACTGTCCCCAAAACTCCTCCCTCTCCCCTTCCCATGTACAGAAGTCTTCTCAAAATCTCTGCCTTTTAATTGCAGCTTCAGCCCTCCTTGCTTACTGTCCTTTGCTGCTCCTCCACCTGCGTCTTGCATTTGAAAGGACTGATACTGTCTTGCTGATTTTGTCTAAATGCATAAACCTGTTGCTTTCTGATCACGTGTTTCCCCCGTTTTCTATTTGCAGACAGTAAGGCGATCGTGGATGGGAACCTGAAGCTGATCTTGGGCCTGATCTGGACCCTGATCCTCCATTACTCCATTTCCATGCCCATGTGGGAGGATGAGGATGATGAAGATGTCAAGAAGCAGACACCCAAGCAGAGGCTGCTGGGATGGATCCAGAACAAAATTCCACAACTTCCGATCACCAACTTCAACCGGGATTGGCAGGATGGCAAGGCACTGGGGGCATTGGTCGACAACTGTGCCCCAGGTAAGTGACTGAGGAGGGGCTTGGTGAGACTGCTGACATAATCAATAAGGTGGGAGTGAGGGGAGGAAGGAAGGTTGACCATCCTGCTTGGGTGCCAGAAGCAGGAGTATGTTTTAAATGTAGAGTCAGATTCTAGGTGTGTTTTGTACTCCAATCCTTTAAATCGATTGTGAACAGCTGCCTCCCTGGCACTGCGTTACCCCACTAGTACCAGTCTGCCATCCTGAGAATGATCGCACTGTTCCTATTCTCTGCTTTCTCGGTTAACCAATTCTCAATCCATACCAGTATCCTCCAGTCCCACTATCTCCAATTTTCTGTTCGCTAGCCATCTGTGTATTGGATCTTATCAAAAGCCTTCTGAAAGTCCAAATGCACCATATCCACTGGTTCTCTTTATGTTGCAAGTAGCAGCCTCCAAGAACTCCAACAGGTTTGTCAAATGCCAATCAATGTTGCCTCTACCCAATCATTGTATTATTGTTTAAGTGTTCTGTTATCACAGCCTTAAAATAGATCCTAATACTCTCCCTGCTACTCACATCCTTAAAATAGATCCTAATACTCTCCCTGCTACTGACATCAAACTAACATGCCTGTGGTTCTCCATTCACCCTTTTCTCTCCCTCCCTTAAATAGTGGGGTTACATTTTCTACTTTCCAGTCTGCAAGAATCTTTCCAGAACCGTTGGAATTTTGAAAGATAACACCCAATGCACTATCTCCATAGCCATCTCCTTGAACTCTCTGGGATGTTTTGTTTTTATACCTTGGAGGAATGTACATTTGTTGTAGACTACATAATACCTATTACGTACTAGCCATTGCCGGTCTGCCTTCACAATTTTTTCCAATCCACCATAACCAACTTGCTTCTCATACCTTCATAGTTTCCGTTACTCAGATTTAAGACCCTAGTTTCAGAATAAATGACATCGCTTCCAAACCTGATGTAAAATTCTTACTTGTTATGATCACTATTTCCTAAAGGTTCCTTTTTACAGCAAAGTTATTGATGGGCTCTTTCTAGACAATAAATGAGGCTGCCTGGTTAAGTCACCACACCTTTCGCTGATGCCTGGGAACAATCTCCCATCACCCATCTTGTCGGTGTGGAACCACCTCAACTCCGAAGTACTGGCCCTTTATTTTTCCCCTGTGGTACGGTGGTGAGCACTGTTACCCCACAGCGCCAAGGATCTGGGTTCAATTCCGGCCTTGGGTGGCTGCCTGTGTGGAGTTTGCACGTTCTCCCCGTGTTTGCATGGGTCTCCTCCGGGTGCTCCGGTTTCCTCCCAAAGTCCAAAGGTTGGGTGAATTACCCATTCTAAATTGCGCTTGGTGTCCAAAGATGTGCAGGTTAGCTGGGGTTACGGAGATAGGATGGGGGAGTGGGCCTGGGTCGAGTGCTCTTTCAGAGGGTCAGTGCAGAGTCGATGGGCCGAGTGGCCGTCTCCTGCACTAGCGATTCTATGATAGATATTGTACGTCATTGGGAAAACTAGGAAACTTTTTCGAATAGTGATTGCTGGTTGAATCAAAACTCTAAAAATGGGCGGGGTCAATGCAGTCAAAGGTTGTGATCAGATGCCTTCCTATACAGAGGAGATGATGAGGAATATGGGGGTGGGTGGGCGTTGTGGGTGGGTGAAGACGGGTGCGAATGTAGGATATGGATGGATGGTTGGGGTTGGCAATGGGTGGTGTGGACAAGTGGGGGTTGTGGATTGCGGCTGTGGAAACAAACTTGTGAACAGCAATATCCCACTGCCTCCACCCTTGTGCATTCTCTGCACATTGAGTTGAGGTTTAGTATGTGTTGCTGTGCGCACTGATTCTCTCGGGCTGTGTATGAGGAGTGGCACTGTGGATGCAGTTAGTGGTGGAGTTATACTGATAATTGCGAGGAGACGGCAAAGTCAGGGGGAGGTGGATTTGAAAACGCTATGAATTGGTGTTGTTCGACTATTTTGATGGATCCTTGTATAATCTGAAATAAATAGAACCAGATGTGAGGAGGGTGGAGCAGGGGCTGCTGTTGTGCATGGTCAGCCTTGTGTAGGAGTGGCAATCCAGTATGTATTGTACTGTTGTGACATCTTGTGTTGAATTTTAAAAAATATAAACTTGAGTATCCAATCTTTTTTTCCAATTAAGGCCAATTTAGCATGGCCACTCCACTTACCCTGCACATGTTTGGGTTGTAGGGGTAAGACTCACACAGACACGGAGAGAATGTGCAGATTCCACATGGATAGTGACCCGGAACCAGGATCGAACCAGAGTCCTCTGTGCTGTGAGGCAGCAGGGCTAACCACTGCAGCACTGTGCCACCCATGTGTTGATACTTTAATGAGCAGGGGGGCCACTCCAGCAGAGTAGGGAGCTGTCTGTGCTAGCCCTTGACTAAACAGAGTTTCCTGTTAAGGCTGAATTGTGGATTAGTTACTGGAAACTCTGATCTCAGTGTGTCTGATTATAAAGCTACCCTTGATCTGACAACGTGTGAATCTTTATTGTCAGTGTTAGCTGTGGCACTTGATTGAGTGAAAAGTTTGAGAGTTCGTGTGCCACTTCAGAGACCTGAACCCACAATCTGAGTTGACGCTTCCAGGACAGTACTGAGTGAGCATCTCCAGGGGGAGTGGTGAAGCAGGGATGCTGCACTGTCAGAGGAGCAGTATGGGGGGGGGAAAGAGTGCTGCACAATTAGGCGGATGGGGAAGGCGGGAAGGAGGAGGGAGGGAGTGAGGAGAGAGTTGTCAGAGGGGCAGTACTGGGGTGAGCTGCAGTGTGAGAGGGGCAGTTCCCAGGCATTCACAGCATGTGCATTTTCCCAACTGCGCACGAGAGACCCGATGTGTTTCTCTGTCCCTTCTCCTTGTTTGAAAGGTCTTTGTTGTGCTCACAGGTTTGTGTCCTGACTGGCTGGACTGGGACCCAAAACAACCTGTGGACAATGCCAGGGAGGCCATGCAGCAGGCTGATGATTGGCTGGGAGTCCCTCAGGTGAGTGTCCGCATTCTCTCGGTATTTATGTAGGTACAACTGGTTTTGTGGAGCAGATTCAGTGGAATCTCTTTACTCATGGCTAAATATTACTCGTGTCTAAATGTTAGTCCAGTGTAAGACTAAGGATATGTTGGAGTCGGTGAATTCGAGCTGTTGTCTCCTCGCTCACTGCTACTTTCACTCTTCAAATCTTCACATTCACTCTTGCTCATTCTTGCTGTCACACCACTTCCTCGACCCTCTTATTCCCACCCAATCTGTCACTCTGCTCTGGTTCCTGATTCCCTCTCACTCCTGTCTCTTTCCTCCTGTAGGTGATTGCCCCTGAGGAGATTGTGGACCCCAATGTGGATGAGCACTCGGTGATGACCTACCTCTCCCAGTTCCCCAAGGCAAAGCTCAAGCCTGGTGCCCCCCTCAGGACCAAAGTCAACCCTAAGAAAGCTCGTGCCTATGGACCAGGTAAAGAACATGGGAATCGGCTATTTACCCCCGGCATTCATTGAGATTGTGGCTGATCTGTAACCGAACTCCATGCCCCCATCTTGCCATGTATTATTTAATACTTTTGGTTAACAGAAGTCTATCAATCAGATTTAAAATTACAATTCATTTTTTGCCATATAAATGCTGTGGTTACAAGAGCAGATCAGCGGCTAGGAATCCTGCCATGAGTAATTCGCCTCCTGACTCTCCAAAGCCTGTCCACCACCTACAAGACGCAAGTCAAAATTGTGATGGACTACTTTTGCTTGCCTGGATGGGTGCAGATCCAGCAACAGTCAAGAAGCTCAACACCATCCAGGACAAGCAGCCTGCTTGATTGCTACCCCGTCCACAAGCATTCATTCCCTTCACTGGCATCCCTTCACTGACAAACAGCAGCAGCAGTGTGTACCATCTATAAGATGCACTGCAGAAACTTACCAAGGCTCCTTCGGCAGCACCTTCCAAACCCACGACCGCTACCATTTAGAAGGACAAGGGGAGCAGATATCTGGGTACCCCGCCACCTTGGAAGTTCCACTCACCTTTCTGACTTGGAAATAAATCGCCGTTCCTTCACTGTCACTGGATCAAAATCCTGGAACTTCCCTCCTAACAGCAATGTAGATGTACCTACACCTCTGGGGACTGCAGTGGTTCAAGAAGGCCCCCCCCCCAAATCTTCTTGAGGGTAATAAATGTTGGCCTAGCCTACTAAACCCATATCTTTGAATGAATGAAAAAAGATTGCATAAACTAGCTCCAAATGTCTGTTACCTTGAGTGAAGTGTTTCCTAATTTCACTACTGCAGGGTCTGGGTCTCATTTAAAGTCTCCACAGCCAGTGGCAATAGTTTCTATCCACCTACACGTAACATCTTGGACATCAATCAAATCTCCTCCATCTTCTAAATTCCAGGGAAAGCAACCTTAGTTTCTGTAATCTCCCCTGCTAATTCAACCCTTGGAATTTAGGCCCCAATGGTAAATCTTCAAGGCCAATATGTCCTTAAGGTGCGGTATTCTGAATGCTCACAGTGCTGTCACCAGCAACCTCAACCCTGCACGTTATCCCAGAGGGTCACCAGGAGTTTGGACCACCAATTTCCCAGTGCCTGTGCTGTGACTTGGTAACATGGGCCTATTCCCAGGTGTAAAGGACTGTATTGATTCAGACCGGGTTGAGTCCATTGACTTGGAACATTACCAAGGTCTGTTCACTTTGGGCAAGCCTTTGACCTGGGGTAAGGAATGATGCAGAGTCTGTCTGGACCTTTGACCTGACGAGGGATATTACACTGTTAATGTCTGGCCCTACTGACTGAGGTTTGACTTGGGTTGCAGGAATCGAACCCCAGGGTAACGTGGTCCTAAAGCCGGCAGAGTTCACAGTGGAAACCATCAATGCTGGCCTTGGCGAGGTCCTGGTCTATGTGGAGGATCCTGAAGGTCACACTGAAGAGGTGATGTGTGTAAATCATGGAGTCAGTCTGTGCAAATGTTGTAAGATTGTTCTGTGTTGTGGGTATGCCCTGACTGGTGTGGAGCTGGGATTACACTCTACATATCGCTCACTTCCTGGGTGAGCTGGAGTGGCAGATATCTACCCTGGGTGGGTGAGTGACCATTGCTCAAAATCCTTTCCTTTCCCTTATACAGGCGAGAGTCATCGCGAACAATGACCGGAATCGCACGTACTCCGTGTCCTACATACCCAAAGTTGCTGGACTTCACAAGGTAATTCTCTGACCAATTACGACAGCCCTGGTTTACGAGGAAAGGCTTCCTCCCCTTTCCACGAACTCGCTTCCATTCCCCAGCCCTCTAATCCTGCTCTTTGCACAAGAATGGGGACATTCTCCCAATTTTCAATAAGATCCCAGAGCAATATTTATGAGCTGGGAAAAGCCATTGAATCCAACAGGCTTCGGGCCTTCTCCATAGGGCAAGTTCACCGACCCACCCCCTCGCCAGAGGGACTGGGAAAGGCCATTTGGCCCTCTCCAGCTTGTTTACCCATTCAGTTATCATGGCTGAACTGCACCTCCAGCCTATTTACACAACTTTTCTCCATAACCCCTTGATACCAGTTGCCCAACAAAAATCTATCCAGTTCAGTCTTGAAAGTTTTAGCATACACAGCTTTGTGGGGGAAGAGTGTTCCAAATTTTCACTATCCTTTATGTGAAGAAGTGCTTCCTGACACCAACGCTGCACTGCTTAGCTCTAGGTGTGTTCCTTTGTTCTGGACCCTCTTATCAAAAGGAATAGTTTCTCTCTTTCTCAGTAGGGCACGCACTCTTAATCATAAACATCTCCATTAGATTGCCTGCTAATCTTTTACATTCAAGGGGACTACAAGTTAAGTCTATGCAACCAATGTTCAGAATTGTAATTTTTAGGCCACATCTCCTGACTCCTCCACAGAAATGGCGCAATTAGCCTTAGGAACGATTTTTGCTGAAGTTCTGGAATCGCCAAGGGAATCGCAGCAAACCATGTCCTCTGTCATTAATTCCCGGTCCATGTGGTTGTTTCTAGGTAACGGTGCTGTTTGCTGGACAGCAGATTGACAAAAGCCCTTTCAATGTTCACATTGGCATGGCGCTGGGTGATGCCAATAAGGTGACTGCCCGAGGACCTGGCCTGGAATTGAATGGGAATGTGGCCAACAAGCCAACATACTTCGACATTTACACTGCAGGTAAGTAGCACTGCAAAGTAACACCCCTGTTCACCTGCATTGCCACAACAAGAACCAAACACTGCTCTGTGGAAGTGGGTAGTTTGTGTGTGGGGGGGGTTAGTAACTTAGTTTTCAATGAACAGTGAAGCAGTGGTTTGGAGAACGTGTCTGTGACTAGAATGTCGCCGACTTTCTTGGTAATGTGACGTTAAAATTAAAGTGGAAATTGAGATTTTTTTTACATTTAAAATTGGGATAAATGTCATTATTCAGAGAATCATAGAATGCAGCATATTTGGTCTGTAATGTCTGTGCTGACTCTTTTACAAAGATCTGTTCAGTTTAGTCTCGCTCCCTAACTTTTTCCCTCTAATCGTCTTCTTCAAGTGTGTGTCCAGTTGCGAAGTTCAAATGAAATTTGGTTCCCCATTTGGAGTTTGTGTGATCCAGATCATAACAACCTCCTGGAGAAGAAATTCCCCCCTCTAGTTCTCTCCATCTTTTGACTACTGGCACACTTACCCGAGGAAACAAAAAACCTCCATAACTTTGACAACCCAATTTGGTTACCCCTTTAAACTTCTCTACTGTACTGAGAACAATCCCAGCTTCTTCAATCTCCCAGATAGCTGAACTCCTTCACCCTTGGTACCATCCTGGGAAACTGTTTCTGAACACTTCGGAGACTTGGCACATTTTCTAAAGTAGGGTGCTTAAGTGTTTGTACACGATACTCCAACTGAGACCTAACCAGCATGTGCTTTTTTAAAAGTTTAACATGACTTCCTTGTTTTTGTGTTCAATGTCTCTATTTAGAAAGCAACATATCCTATCCCGTATATCAGTTAGCTCTGCTACATTCAAAGATTTGTGCATATGCACATCAGATCCTCCAAATAAAACCATTGGGATGAGATGATATTGTCTCCATATTGTTCTCCCCCTGCATCCGTAAGAAATGTATCTGCCCATTTCGCCAATCTGCCTACGTCCTCCTGAAGTATGCTACTATAATGCTCATTGTATACTGTATTGCTAAATTTTGTATCATTTGCGAAGTTTGAAATTGTACTCCCTATACCCACATCCAGGCCACATAGATATAAAATAACATTAAAGCAAGAGTACTAATATTGGTCCCCAGTGGATCCTCGCTTTCTCACCAGGTAGGGGGAATCTATTCATCACTATTCCATGTCTTCTAGTCCCTAGCCAATTTTGTATCCAAGTTGCCGATGTCTGTTTAACAGCACATGCTTTTATTAAGTCAGGTACTTTATCAAACGCCTTGTGGAAAATGAAAATATCTATGCTACATTATCTTTAAAAAATTTTTTAGAGTTCCTGATTCATTTTTTCCAATAAAGGGCAATTTAGCGTGGCCAATCCACCTAACCTGCACGTCTTTTGGGTTGTGGGGGCGTAACCCACGCAAAGACGGGCCGAATATGCATACTCTACACGGACAGTGACCCGGAGCCGGGATCGAACCTGGGACCTCTGCGCCGTGAGGCAGCAGGGCTAACCCACTGCACCACCGTGCTGCCCTTGCGCTGCATTATCCTCATTAACACTTGAAGATTTATTCTTTTAGTCAGACATTATTCTGAACTGGTGCCCCCTAAGCTTTCCCAAGTGTGAATTTATTTTGGTGTTTTGACAATGGTCGCTGGTAATTTTCCCTTTGGCTGCAGTTAGCATTTTTAATCCTCTCCCCGTTTTGTGTCCTCCCAGTTGTCCTCAGAGTTTTTGGATATGGTGGTTCCAGAATGAGTTCATAAACCACCTGTTGAAGGTGTTGTTGGATCATTGATCGCACCACGGCCTTGAACCAATGCTGACCCCTGTCATTTATCTTCAGGTGCCGGATCAGGAGATGTTGGGGTGGTTATTGTTGATCCCCAGGGCCGGCGGGACATTGTGGAGGTGATCCTGGAGGATAAGGGTGACAATGTTATGCGCTGCACCTACAGGCCACTGCTCGAAGGCCCACACACCATTTACGTGACTTTTGCTGGGGCCATGATACCCAAGAGCCCTTTCACTGTCAACATTTCGGAAGGTAAGTCTCGAAGGCGGGCTGTTTCTGTGTGAGGCGGGCCTTCTCCTTCCCTTGAATCTTGTCCTAATTGTGCTCCCTTGTGCGAGGAGCAAGCAACAGCTTGGCGGGAGGGTGTGGGTGGTTGAGTAATTGGGAGGAAGCTCTGAGAAGGGGGCGGGAAGGATGCTGGAATTCAGAATGGTGTGAGGAAGGGTAATGGGATGGGACGGTTGAATAAGTGGGGACTTGGGAGGGGGAAAATGGTCTTAGAAGGGGAGGAGGCTTGAGCTTGGGGCGGTGGGGTGGATTTTGGTTAATGTCTCAAATGTGCAATGGTTATTTTTCTTTGGGGAAAACGTTGACATTCAGAAAGTGTTAAATGATGTTTAAAAAGTCAAAGAGAAGAATCAGGCAATCCGACTTTCATTTAGCACCCTGAATGTCCCAAAGTTTTTTTTTATAAGTAGTTTGAAACATATCAAATGTGATGATGATCAGGTAATCTATGTTTTTTTTATTTGATTTGCGCTACCGGCACAGCGCCGCCTCAGTCCTGCCTCGCCGCCGGCGCAGCGCCGCCTCAGTCCTGCCTCGCCGCTGGCGCAGCGCCGCCTCAGTCCTGCTTCGCTGCCGGCACAGCGCCGCCTCAGTCCTGCTTCGCTGCCGGCACAGCGCCGCCTCAGTCCTGCTTCGCTGCCGGCACAGCGCCGCCTCAGTCCTGCCTCGCCGCCGGCACAGCGCCGCCTCAGTCCTGCCTCGCCGCCGGCACAGCGCAGTGCCGCCTCAGTCCTGCTTCGCTGCCGGCACAGCGCCGCCTCAGTCCTGCCTCACCACCGGCACAGCGCCGCCTCAGTCCTGCCTCGCCGCCGGCACAGCGCCGCCTCAGTCCTGCCTCGCCACCGGCACAGCGCTGCCTCAGTCCTGCCTCGCCGCTGGTGCAGCGCTGCCTCAGTCCTGCCTCACCACCGGCACAGCTCTGCCTCAGTCCTGCCTCACCACCGGCACAGCGCCGCCTCAGTCCTGCCTCGCCACCGGCACAGCGCTGCCTCAGTCCTGCCTCGCCGCCGGCACAGCGCTGCCTCAGTCCTGCCTCGCCACCGGCGCAGCGCTGCCTCAGTCCTGCCTCGCCACCGGCACAGCGCTGCCTCAGTCCTGCCTCGCCGCTGGTGCAGCGCCGCCTCAGTCCTGCCTCGCCACCGGCACAGCGCTGCCTCAGTCCTGCCTCACCGCCAGCGCAGCGCCGCCTCAGTCCTGCCTCGCTGCCGGCGCAGCGCCGCCTCAGTCCTGCCTCACCGCCAGCGCAGCGCCGCCTCAGTCCTGCCTCACCGCCAGCGCAGCGCTGCCTCAGTCCTGCCTCGCCACCGGCACAGCGCTGCCTCAGTCCTGCCTCACCGCCAGCGCAGCGCCGCCTCAGTCCTGCCTCACCGCCAGCACAGCGCCGCCTCAGTCCTGCCTCACCGCCAGCGCAGCGCCGCCTCAGTCCTGCCTCGCCGCCGGCACAGCGCCGCCTCAGTCCTGCCTCGCCACCGGCACAGCGCCGCCTCAGTCCTGCCTCGCTGCCGGCGCAGCGCCACCTCAGTCCTGCCTCACCACCAGCGCAGCGCCACCTCAGTCCTGCCTCGCCGCCGGCGCAGCGCCACCTCAGTCCTGCTTCGCTGCCGGCACAGCGCCGCCTCAGTCCTGCTTCGCTGCCGGCGCAGCGCCACCTCAGTCCTGCTTCGCTGCCGGCGCAGCGCCACCTCAGTCCTGCTTCGCTGCCGGCACAGCGCCACCTCAGTCCTGCCTCGCCGCCGGCACAGCGCCGCCTCAGTCCTGCTTCGCTGCCGGCACAGCGCCGCCTCAGTCCTGCTTCGCTGCCGGCACAGCGCCGCCTCAGTCCTGCTTCGCTGCCGGCACAGCGCCGCCTCAGTCCTGCTTCGCTGCCGGCACAGCGCCGCCTCAGTCCTGCCTCACCGCCGGCACAGCGCCGCCTCAGTCCTGCCTCTCAGCCGGCACAGCGCCGCCTCAGTCCTGCCTCTCTGCCGGCGCAGCGCCGCCTCAGTCCTGCCTCTCCGCCAGCACAGCGCCGCCTCAGTCCTGCCTCGCCACCGGCACAGCGCCGCCTCAGTCCTGCCTCGCCGCCGGCACAGCGCCGCCTCAGTCCTGCCTCGCCACCGGCGCAGCGCCGCCTCAGTCCTGCCTCGCTGCCGGCGCAGCGCCGCCTCAGTCCTGCCTCGCCACCGGCGCAGCGCCACCTCAGTCCTGCCTCGTCATCGGCACAGCGCCTCCTCAGTCCTGCCTCGCCACCGGCACAGCACCGCCTCAGTCCTGCCTCACCACCGGCACAGCACCGCCTCAGTCCTGCCTCGCCGCCAGCACAGCGCCGTCTCAGTCCTGCCTCGCCGCCAGCACAGCGCCGCCTCAGTCCTGCCTCACCACCGGCACAGCACCGCCTCAGTCCTGCCTCGCCGCCAGCACAGCGCCGTCTCAGTCCTGCCTCACCGCCAGCGCAGCGCCGCCTCAGTCCTGCCTCACCGCCGGCGCAGCACCGCCTCAGTCCTGCCTCACCGCCGGCGCAGCGCCGCCTCAGTCCTGCCTCACCGCCAGCGCAGCGCCGCCTCAGTCCTGCCTGGCCAGCTCAGCGCTGTCTCAGTCCTGCCTCACCACCGGCACAGCGCCGCCTCAGTCCTGCCTCACCGCTAGCGCAGCGCTGCCTCAGGCCTGCCTCGCCGCCGGCACAGCGCCGTCTCAGTCCTGCCTCGCCGCTGGCGCAGCGCCGCCTCAGTCCTGCCTCACCGCCGGCACAGCGCCGCCTCAGGCCTGCCTCGCCGCCGGCACAGCGCTGCCTCAGTCCTGCCTCACCGCCGGCACAGCGCCGCCTCAGGCCTGCCTCGCCGCTGGCACAGTGCTGCCTCAGTCCTGCCTCACCGCCGGCACAGCGCCGCCTCAGGCCTGCCTCGCCGCCGGCACAGCGCCGCCTCAGTCCTGCCTCGCCGCTGGCACAGTGCTGCCTCAGTCCTGCCTCACCGCCGGCACAGCACCGCCTCAGTCCTACCTCACTGCCGGCACAGCGCTGCCTCAGTCCTGCCTCACCACCGGCACAGCACCGCCTCAGTCCTACCTCACTGCCGGCACAGCGCCGTCTCAGTCCTGCCTCGCCGCCAGCACAGCGCCGCCTCAGTCCTGCCTCGCCACCGGCACAGCGCTGCCTCAGTCCTGCCTCGCCACCGGCACAGCGCTGCCTCACCGCCAGCACAGCGCTGCCTCAGTCCTGCCTCCCCGCCGCCTCAGTCCTGCCTCACCGCCAGCGCAGCGCCGCCTCAGTCCTGCCTTGCCGCCGGCACAGCGCCGCCTCAGTCCTGCCTCGCCGCCGGCACAGCGCCGCCTCAGTCCTGCCTCGCCACCGGCGCAGCGCCGCCTCAGTCCTGCCTCGCCGCCGGCACAGCGCTGTCTCAGTCCTGCCTCACCACCAGCGCAGCGCTGCCTCAGGCCTGCCTCGCCACCGGCACAGCGCCGTCTCAGTCCTGCCTCGCTGCTGGCGCAGCGCCGCCTCAGTCCTGCCTCACCGCCAGCGCAGCGCTGCCTCAGTCCTGCCTCACCACCGGCACAGCGCTGCCTCAGTCCTGCCTCACCACCGGCACAGCGCTGCCTCAGTCCTGCCTCACCACCGGCACAGCGCTGCCTCAGTCCTGCCTCACCACCGGCACAACGCCGCCTCAGTCCTGCCTCGCCACCGGCACAGCGCCGCCTCAGTCCTGCCTCGCCACCGGCACAGCGCCGCCTCAGTCCTGCCTCGCCACCGGCACAGCGCTGCCTCAGTCCTGCCTCGCCACCGGCACAGCGCTGCCTCAGTCCTGCCTCACCACCGGCACAGCGCTGCCTCAGTCCTGCCTCACCACCGGCACAGCGCTGCCTCAGTCCTGCCTCACCACCGGCACAGCTCTGCCTCAGTCCTGCCTCACCACCGGCACAGCGCTGCCTCAGTCCTGCCTCACCACCGGCACAGCACTGCCTCAGGCCTGCCTCGCCGCCGGCACAGCGCTGCCTCAGTCCTGCCTCACCACCGGCACAGCGCCGCCTCAGTCCTGCCTCTCCGCCGGCACAGCGCTGCCTCAGTCCTGCCTCACCACCGGCACAGCGCCGCCTCAGTCCTGCCTCACCACCGGCACAGCGCTGCCTCAGTCCTGCCTCACCACCGGCACAGCGCTGCCTCAGTCCTGCCTCACCACCGGCACAGCGCTGCCTCAGTCCTGCCTCACCACCGGCACAGCGCCGCCTCAGTCCTGCCTCACCACCGGCACAGCGCTGCCTCAGTCCTGCCTCGCCACCGGCACAGCGCTGCCTCAGTCCTGGCTCGCCGCCGGCACAGCGCCGCCTCAGTCCTGCCTCGCCGCCGGCACAGCGCCGCCTCAGTCCTGCCTCGCCACCGGCACAGCGCCGCCTCAGTCCTGCCTCGCCGCCGGCACAGCGCCGCCTCAGTCCTGCCTCGCCACCGGCACAACGCCGCCTCAGTCCTGCCTTGCCGCCGGCACAGCGCCGCCTCAGTCCTGCCTCGCCGCCGGCACAGCGCCGCCTCAGTCCTGCCTCGCCACCGGCACAGCGCCGCCTCAGTCCTGCCTCGCCACCGGCACAGCGCCGCCTCAGTCCTGCCTCGCCACCGGCACAGCGCCGCCTCAGTCCTGCCTCGCCACCGGCACAACGCCGCCTCAGTCCTGCCTTGCCGCCGGCACAGCGCCGCCTCAGTCCTGCCTCGCCGCCGGCACAGCGCCGCCTCAGGCCTGCCTCGCCACCGGCACAGCGCCGCCTCAGTCCTGCCTCGCCGCCGGCACAGCGCTGCCTCAGTCCTGCCTCGCCGCTGGTGCAGCACCGCCTCAGTCCTGCCTCACCACCGGCACAACGCTGCCTCAGTCCTGCCTCACCACCGGCTGGTCTGTAACTTGGAGAGGGGAGCTTGCATGTGATGGTATTCCCATGATTCAAACAATGCCCGTGTCCTTCTGGATGGTAGAGGCTTTAGAAGCTGCTGTCAGGAGCCTTGGCGAATTGCTGCAGTATATCCTGTATATATTACACACTGTGTCAGTGGTGGGGGGAGTGAACATTAGAAGGTGGTGACTCAATGGGCTGCTTTGTCCTGGATGGTGTTGAGCTTCTTGACTATTATTGGCGCTCATAGCAAGTGAACAGTATTCTGTCACACTCCTAACTTGCATCTTATTGATGGTGGACAAGTGTTTGTGAGTTAGGAGCTTTGAGTCTGTGACCTACTGGCCTGCATGGTGGCACAGTGGTTAGCACTGCTGCCTCACCGCATGGACTCTCATTGGGTGACTGTCTCCCCCATTGTCTGCGTGGGTTTCCTCCGGGTGCTCCAGTTCTCCCCCCCCCCCCCCCCCCCCCCCCCCCCCCCCAGAGTCAAAGATGTGCAGGGTAGGTGGATAGGACATGTTCAATTGTCCCTTAAGTGTCCAAAAGGTTAAGAGGTTAGGTTAGATGGGGTTACTGGGCTGAAGGGATACGGTGGGAGCTTGACCCTAGGTAGGGTACCCTTTCAGATTCAATGGGCCGAATGGCGGCCTCCTCCACTGTAGTGATTCTTTTCTATTCTACTGTTGTAGCCACAATATTTATATAGCTGGTCCTGTTCAGTTTTATGGTAACTTCCAAGATCATGATGGTGGGAGATTGAGTGATGGCAGTACCATTGTAGAACTGTTTTTCGTGTTGGTTAAGAGAGCAGTGGTGTTTATAGTCTCCTGTCAAAGATAAGCATGGCTGGTGTGATTTAGTTAACGGAGATGCAAATTTGACTGATACAGCTGTCAGTTTGAGATTGGGGCTTAGTGAGTCAGTGTATCTAGAGAAATATCTTCGGTTTGTTTCCTTTTATAGCATGAGACAGGAGTTGGGATGGGAAGCCTAATTGAGAACACAATTCTCACATCAGCCAAATTCCTCCTGGAACGCAGGAAAGGAAACATCATCTTCATGCACTTTGTTACATCTCTCATTTCATCTTCTCTTCCTTATGATTTGTGCTTGACCAATCCCAGAAGCCCCCTCTCCGACCCAGGTTGCTGCTCCGGTTATGATTGTTCCTCAGTCTATCCACACCCCACCAGCGGACAAGGCAAAGAAAGCTCCACCCCCTCCTCCCAAACCCAAACGACCACGTTAGTATTAGCCTGCGATTGAGTGTCTGCCTGTGCTTGTGTCTGAGTGAGGCCCATTGATTGTGCTTGTCTCTGACTGGGGGAAATTGGTTGTGCTTCTGTTTGAGAGAGGGACACTACATGGGTCATCGCAGGCCCTGAAGGGGGTTGGTTGGGTGGGGGTGGCATTCATTGCCTCGGTGCAGCTGCTGTGGGGGCAAGGTGTTTATTGGCTTTGTGGGTCCGTGCAGGCTCTGAGGTGGGGGAATGAGGGTCTTTCATAAACGCTGTCAATTTGTGCCGGCCCTGAAGGGGGTTGTTTGGCTCCACGTTGCCGGTACTTACTAACCTTGAATGTGATTGGTCAGTAGCTTAAGAGCACTAATGCAGAAACAGTGAATTCCGAGAGGGGCGTTTTGGCTGTCACGTTTTGCTGAAATGACTCTTGAGCTCCAACCATGTTTTGTCCTGGGAGGAACCGTTTCTGATGCAGGTTTTTATGCATTCCTTTTCCAGAATGGCTTTCTTTTTCTCTGTATGTGTGTGTGTGTATCTTTCTTTCACCAATGTTGTTAATTAGTGGCGGTGGGGCAGTTATGTGATTTTAAAATCTCCAGCAATCCTTCCAAACAGAGTTGGTCATCTGGACAAACTGAACCCTGATCGTGAAACCGGTTCAATATCTGTTTGTGGGGTAAGGCAGGAAGGTGCTCTTACCCCGGTTTGTCGCCGCTAACCTAAACCTTGTGTGTTTCTGGCAGCATGCAACCCGAATGCGTGTCGTGCCTCCGGGAGAGGTCTTCAACCTAAAGGTGTGCGAATGAAGGAGATGACCGACTTCAAAGTCTTCACCAAAGGAGCAGGAACGGGGGAACTGAAGGTCGTCATCAAAGGACCCAGTAAGTTGGGGAGTAGGGGTACGGGTGGGGTGGGGGATGGAACTGTGGTGTAATACTTGGGGGAGGGGGATGCAGTTTAGCCTGGCATAGGGCAGTGCCAGTTTGCTTCCTGGCATCTTCCTCAAACATGTGATTCATTTTCACTCTTACTGGAGCTTGGCAATTTATAGATAAACGATTGAAGTTGGTATATTTATTTCGGAATCTTGTCACAGCAGTGCAAAGATAGACAGTTACTGTCCTCTCCCAGCAGGTGCACACACTGCTGGTGTCCTATGCTGCCTACCCTGTGGTTGGCCCAGGAATTATTCAGGTTGCAGTGATTGGTGTCACTCTCTCTGCTACGAATGTGGTGAAAAATACCAGCTAACAGTACGACCTTGAAAGAAAAGCTGTTAAATATTGGGTGGGGGTGGGGGGGGGGGGGGGTGCAGCAGGGACCCGCTCATCTCTCCTCCTTACTGTGCAGACACCAGGGGATCACTGGCTATCAGTCAGGGCACCTGAACGATATTCCTATTGATGAAACCAAAATAGGTGACAAACTCTCAGCAAAGCTCAGTAACAATCACTATCTGCTGATTATTCTTTTCCAGAGGGCACAGAGGAGCCTGTGAATGTTCGAGATGTTGGTGATGGTGTCTATGAATGTGAATATCACCCGATGCTTGGTGGCAAATACGTGGTGACCATCACCTGGGGAGGTTATGCCATTCCGAGGAGGTGAGTTATACCTGGTCAAACACTTGCATTGGCGCAACAATACTGAAATCACAAGAATGGACAAATGTGGAGGAACTCGGCTTCTCTGTAGCACAGGTGATGGTGCCTAAATCTCTCTCTCCAATCGCAAGATTTCCAAATAATTCTACATCAATCTGAGATTTGCAACAGATACCAATGCCTTTATTAGAAGGACCTGGCCCCCTCTGACGAGGCAGTGGGTCAGACTGTGGGAGCTTAAATCGATGCTTCACAAATACCAGGGGCGTGATTCTCCACTCCCCACGCCGGGTGGGACAATCGCGGGAGGGCCGGGCGACTCATTTCGCGCCCCCCCCCCCCCCCCCCCCCCCCCCCGCAGATGGGCTGAGCGGTCTGCCGTTTGTGACCGTTTCACGACGACGGCAACCGCACCTGGTCGCTGCCGTCATGAACATGGGCGCCAAAGGCCCGTTTGAAGCTTGTGGGGGGCGGAGAGGGGAGTGAGCACCACGGCCGTGCTCTGGAGGGGACTGGCCTGCGATCGGTGCCCACCGATCGTCGGGCCGGCGTCTCAAAGCGACGCACTCTTTCCCCTCTGCCGCCCCGCAAGATCAAGCCGCCACGTCTTGCGGGGCAGCGGAGGGGAAGACGGCCACTGCGCATGCGCGGGTTTGAGCCGTCAGCTGTCGTGACGTCAGCTGCGCATGCGCGGGTTGGAGCCGGCCAACCTGCGCATGCGCGGCTGACGTCACATAGGCGCCGCCGTCGCGTCATTCTCAGCGCGCCGCCTTGACGCAAGCATCAAGGCCCGGCCGCCGAGAATAACGGAGCACCGCTCCTAGCCCCCCGGGTGGGGGTGAATATGGTGAGAGGAACGGCCTCCGAGGCCGTCGTGAAACTCGGCCGAGTTCACGACGGTCTTCCCGATTTTTCCCGGGAGCGGAGAATTTCGCCCCAGGAGTGTGTTCTTCATGAGGAATAGATTTTGGTCAGAACTTTGCTCTCTTTAGAAATAGTGCAATGGGATCTTTTACACCTAGTAGAGGGGTCAGGTGGGTTTGCGATACGATGTCTCCACTAAAAAAAACACCCCTCCTATAGTGCAGTAGTCCTTCACTGGGAGTGTCAACCTGACGTCTGGGCTCTGGAATGGGACTTGAACATATGACCTTTGACTCCGAGGAGAGCATGCATGAGTAGTTTACAAGTGGTTTCTCTTTCTTTGCAAGGTAAACTGAATGTAAAGCAATAGGCGATGTTGATTATTGGCTGTACTGACTTTTGACTGTTTGATTCCTCAGCCCATTCGAGGTGCAGGTTGGACCTGAAGCTGGTGCCCAGAAGGTGCGAGCCTGGGGACCGGGCCTCGTGACTGGTGTTGTGGGAAAGTCGGCTGATTTTGTAGTGGAAGCAATTGGGACTGAAGTTGGGACACTGGGTAAGGATTGTGTCTGTTTGTTGCAGCTTCGGGAGCAGTAGAGAGGCCTCAACTCATCAGGCTGCCCTGGTTCTGATCTAAATGCCAGGCCTTGTCTCTAACCTCTTATCTTTCTATTTCAACCCAGTTCCCAATGGTACAAGGACAGTTAACAGCAAGGCTCGAACAAAATAGCAGTGCATCAAATGGATCTTTACATTTCATCTAAGCCTGTGCTGTACCTGCCCCCTGGGAGTGCTTGTATTTGACCAGTCTCTATATTCTTCTGTGTTTGTGAATGGTTTTTATTTTCTTGTTTTTTCCAGGTTTCTCTATTGAAGGCCCCTCTCAGGCTAAGATCGAATGTGATGATAAAGGGGATGGGTCATGTGATGTGCGATACTGGCCCACGGAGCCTGGTGATTACGCTGTGCATGTGATCTGTGATGATGAGGATATTAAGGATAGTCCATTCATGGCTCACATCCTCCCTGCAAACAATGAATGCTTCCCAGAGAAGGTGCGTGAGGGACTGTATGTGGTGTGTGTGTCTGTGTGGGGTAAGGGTGTGCGCAAAACTCTGGGGTCGGTATTGGGTCTCGGGGATTAGTCCTGGGTCTGCTCTTGGTTGTAAAGATTTTAGAATTGGATACTGGAAATTTTGTTTCCAAATTTGCTGCCAACAAGTAACAAAACTGAGGAGGAGAGTGAAAGATTTCAGGAGGTTAGATAGGTTGGCAGAAAGGACAAACGGATGGTAAATGCAGTTAAATGTGGAGGAATGTGCAGTCAGGGAGTGAACTGGCAAGCGGTCACTGAGATTGAGGCGAGATTAGGAGGTATGTTTTGCACAGACGATTGTTGGAGCGCAGAGTGACAGGCCACATAGTGTTTATGACAAAGACCATTGCATTTTGTTTGAAAGGGAAATTGAATAAGTGAAGCAGAGGAAGATGCAGAGCTGTGGTGAGGGTGCAGGGCAGTGGGATTAGTTTGGGATTGTGCCACGAGAGAGCAGACAGAAAGGTTGGAATGATCTCCTTCTGTATGGTTCTGTCTACAATCCTGAGTTACAAACACCCAAATACTGCTTTTTAGAGTAAATTGGGTAATTAAAGTCACACTGGCAGGACAGACCCAGCAAAGATGGTGGCACCGTGGTATACAACTGGGAAGCAGTAGCCTGGGAGTTGACTGACTCATGGCATCAAGCCAAACACTGGCAATGATACCTCCTGCACCCTCCCACAGCTGATGAATCAGTGTCTCCTCCATGTTCAATCCTACTTGGAGGCAATATGCAAGAGTAGTAAGGGCACAGGATGTACTTTGGGTGAGAGACTTCAATGCCCCATCACCACAAATAGCTCCGTAGCACCACAAATGACCAGAGCTGGCTGAGTCTTGCAGGACATAGCTGCTGCACTGCACCTACGGTTGGTGGTGAGGGAACCAAATTTAGGAAAGAACCTTCTTGACTTTGGCCTCACCAATCTATCTGTCACAGATGCATCTGTCATTAAAAGCATTGGTAGGAGTGGCCACCGCACAGTCCTTGTGAAGACCAAATTCCCTCTTTGCATTGAGCCATGTTATGTGATGCCGCCATGGTGCTAAATAGGACCGATTTCAGCAAAGATCTATCTAGCAGCTTAAAACTGGCCATCCTTGTGTTTTGGGCCAGCAACAACAGAGTTGTTGTGTTCAACCATAATCTGTAACCTCATGGTCTGGCATTACCATAAAGCCAGGGGATCCACCCAGAGGTTCAATGAAGAGTGAAAACCGAAACAAATTAGGTGTCCAACTGGTGAAACTGCAACACAGGACTACTTGCATGAGAAAGACCAAGTCCAATCAAAAAGACAGCCTGGCATAATCTCAGGGTAGTCAACAAATGCGGTAGCACAGTGGTTCACACTGTCACTTCACAGTGCCAGGGTCCCAGGTTCGATTCCCGGCTTGGGTCACGGTCTGTGTGGAGTCTGCACGTTCTCCCCGTGTCTGCGTGGGTACCTCCGGTTTCCTCCCACAGTCCAAAGACGTGCAGGTTAGGTAATTTGGACATTCTGAATTCTCACCCGGTGTACCCGAACAGGCACCGGAATGTGGCGACTGGGGGCATTTCACAGTAACTTCATTGCAGTGTTAATGTAAGCCTACATGTGACAATAAAGATTATCATCATAAATGCTGGCCTGCCAGTGGTGCCCACGTCACATGAAAGAAGAAAAGTAAATCCACCCTAAAGAGTAGATGGGACCTCTGTTTAATGTCTTAACAGAGCAACACTCCCTTGGCACTGCTTCTTCAACAGTGCAGTGCTCTTTCAGTGCAGGCCTGAATTGTCAGATTATATGCTGCATGCAATAGCTCACGAAGGTGGCTCTCTGCCGCCTTGGGCAATTGGGATGAGCAGTAAATGGCAGGGATCTGTTCCATTGGGTGATTGAATTTGAAGGCAAGGTCATGGGAATTAAGGTGTAAATTGAAAAGATTATGGTTTCTTCAAATACTTCAGAAGCAAAGACACTACTTGAGAATTAAACACCCGGTCTATGCAATGCTGGCCCAATCCAGTCCCTGTTTGCTTCTACCTGTTGCCTTTTACTGGGTGAGTTAATGAGGTCATGACTTAGTGTGTTGTCTCATTAAATATTCTTGTTTTTTATATAGGTAAAAGCTTTTGGCCCCGGTCTGGAGCCGACTGGCTGCATCGTAAACAAACCAGCAGAGTTCACCATTGATGCTCGGGCTGCAGGCAAGGGCGAACTCAAAATCTACGCACAGGTAATGCTTGAAAGCTGTGACCAATGGCATTGATGCTGATTTGGGGCTTGTACGTAACTGGCTAGATGGTGTTGTGGCAGGTATCTGTCACTGTATCAAATTGCTGATTCATCAGATAGGTGGCTGGGATGGGCAGAGGGGGGCAGCTCTGTCAGGGTCCAATTCTCACTTTGCATGGACCGATATCCACTGAAAATCAAACTCTTTACAGGACAGTTGGAGGAGCGAATCAGCACCTTCAGGGGAAAGGCAGAGAATTTTATCCACTCTCTTAAATATTAAACAAACTGTTAATTTGGAGGTGGGGCATCTGGTGTAGATTGGCAATTACCTGTTTCTGCTAAACCCTAATTGTTTCTCTCTCTTTCTTTCTCTCTTTTACATTTCCTGTCCCCTGCCCCAACAGGATGCAGAAGGTGTTCCCATTGATATCCAGATCAAAGACAATCGAGACAATACGTTTTTGTGTGTGTATGTGCCTCGGAAGCCCATCAAACACACCATCATCATCAGTTGGGGTGGTGTCAACATCCCAAACAGTCCTTTCCGGGTAAGAGAGGAGGATGTGTATCATAGTTAATCAAAGAATTTACAGTGCAGAAGGAGGCCATTCGGCCCATCGAGTCTGCACCGGTACTTGGAAAGAGCACTCTACTTAAGCTCACACCTCCACCCTATACCTGTAACCCAGTAACCCCACCTAACCTTTTTTGGATAAGGGCAATATAGCATGGCCAATCCACCTAACCTGCACACCTTTGGACTGTGGTAGGAAACCCACACTGGGAGAACGTGCAGACTCCGCGCAGTGACCCAAGCCGGGAATCGAACCTGGGACCCTGGGGCTGTGAAGCATCAGTGCTAACTATTGTGCTACCGTGCTGCTCAATTAGCCGGACCTGGATTTAGACCGGCGTGAGGAGCTAGAAACAAATAAACTCAATAACTGACCTGGTCACCAAGTCGAGAGATGGGAGATTGATGAATCGGGGAAATGTAGATGGGTGGGTATGGATGCAGAAAGGAGGGAGGGGGCATTGTGGTGAATTCCATAAAATCGGGTTAATTTCCTGTTCAAATGAATCTCCCATTCTGCTGCGGCACAATGTAACAATTTGGAACTGATTGTCACACTTTGCATGTTCTGTGTGAATGCTGCATCTCTCATTTCCTGGGTCACTGCACCTCATTGTTAGTCCCCCTGAATTGACCATATCCTAACTCGTCTGTACATCCATGTGCTGCAGGTATCTGTGGGAGAAGGCTGTCATCCACAGAAAGTCAAGGTGTACGGACCAGGAGTGGAGAAAACTGGGCTCAAGGCTAATGAACCCACATATTTCACAGTGGACTGCAGTGAGGCGGGACAGGGTGAGTCATGAACAAACCCTTCTTCATGGTGCAGGCTGTTTAATTCCTGTTTGTATATAAAAAGGAGAGGAGGATAAAACCTGAAATACTGGCTGGTCAGCCTCACATCAATGGCGGGAACCTAGAGACTGTCATGGACCAAAATCATTGACATTTGGAAAAATGTTGGCTAATAAATGCAGGTCATTGTGGGAATGCTAAAAGGTAAATGGAGTTTGGAAATTTGAACTATTTTCATGGACCAGAGAGAGTTGTTGAAGGTAACATGATTGTTGTGTATATGGACTGTGTAGATAGTTAACAAAGTACCACATAATAGGTTTGTTAGCAAAATTGTAAACTATAATAAAGGAAACTGAGCACCTTTATAATTGGCTAAGAAAGAGAAAGGAGTGTGGGGGATGGGGGTAACGGGAGTGTCGGGGGTGGGGGGGGGGGGGGGGGGGGGGAATGTGTATGTTGCGGTCTCAGTGCTAAGGAGACAGAAAGTTCCTGTCCGAATCTGAGAGATGACAAATATGAAGACAGCAGAGTGGTTGCATGCTCCACGCCAGACTGAACTGTTTGCTTCTGCTTGGGTGTGACACTGGCTGTCTCACTGAGCGGTTTCCTCCGTGTCTTCAACCTGAGCACTGGGATTCTTTTTTTCTTGGTCTCAAATTTGTTCTCCTCTTTGATAAAGGTGATGTGAGCATTGGCATTAAGTGTGCCCCGGGAGTGGTGGGACCTGCTGAGGCTGACATCGATTTTGACATCATTAAGAATGACAACGACACTTTCACAGTGAAGTACACTCCTCCAGGACCAGGGCGCTATACCATCATGGTGCTGTTTGCTGACCAGGTATAACAAACACAGTCTGCTCAGTGTTATTCTTTATCTGGCTTCTATTGAGATGGCTGCAAGTGGTATTGCAAAGGGCAGCAAAGACTGCGCACTCTCTCCAATACCGGAGACATCTTTAGGAACATTGGGAGTCCATTCAGCTCCTCCATTAGACCCTTCTGGATTGCACCGTTGCTTCATATCCCACACTACCCTCACTCACAGCTGCACAACTCTAACCTAACTTAAACCCTTTTGTAATTCAGCCCACTTGACATAAAGGCTAACTTTCCATTGGGTTTTTTGACAATGAGAAGGTTTAATCAACTCTGGAAGAGCTGGAGTTGGTTGCACCAGATCTCTGGCTTCAGGAGCACAAGGTCAAACTGATCTGGTGCTTGTGAGGACTCTTGTTGGTTTAATTCTGTATCTGGTACCAGCCAGCGCTCAGTGGACGTGGGTTCAAGTCTTGTTCTAGAGATGTGAACGTAGAACTAGGCCAACACTTGTGGTGCAGGTACTGCTACGCTCTCTGAGGTGCAGCTTTCCCGACTACCTGTTCTGCTTGTTCAGACTATTGAAAGAAGAGTAGGGAGTTCTCCCTGAATAAGTATCACTAGGAACATGTTAACTGCTCATTCATCTCATTGATGCTTTTAGAATATTGCTGTTCACAAAACAGTTGTCAACATTTTCCATCACAAGTCACTGAATTTTGAGTAACCCACTGTCTAATCACTTTTCCATCACTTAGTGGAGGAAGGTTAGTTGGTGGGGGTGGTGAAATTCGGAAGTCCAGTGTCTCAAATCAATTTTGTGAAACTCATGGGATCCAGAACTAGTTTAAAGACGGCTGTGTCAATGCAACTAGTTGGCTGGTTTCGCACACCCCGTCACCATACTGACCTCTGCCCCTACTTCCGGCCCCATTTCCGGTTTGTTCTAAGACGTTTCTGTCCAATTTATCCTGCAGGAAATTCCCATCAGTCCGTTCCGTATCAAGGTGGAGCCGTCACATGATGCGGGCAAGGTCAAGGCCGAGGGTCCCGGGCTGAGTCGAACTGGTGAGGAGAAGCTGGCTGATTGTGTGAGCGCCTGTAGTTAGACTAAAGGTCACCAACTCTCGCAAGACGGTCTGGGAGTCTCCAGAATTAAAATTACTCTCCTGGACCACAAAGCAAGAGACCACCAGGAACAGAATTCATTGGGACTTTAAATAAAATGTCCTTTTTTTTTTTTTGTTTTTTGTTGCTTTTATTCAGGATAAGCATTGTGGGGGGTGGGGGTGGCAAAAGGCTGCTTGATTATTTGGAGGAGGGAGGTGTTGTGAAACCTCCAGGAATAAGTAACTGGGTTTTGGGTTAACCAATATTACACCAGGTCAATCTGACAAACAGCCTTGCACTTCCAGTAGGTATTGGATCAGTGGGAGAATTAAATTGCCCAAAATCAGATTCCCCCACCCCCGCACTACAGTCCATGACCACTGGACCAGCAGTAGTGTGGATAGAAGGTGCTGAGAGAGGTTAAAACTCCACTGGTACAAACTGACCGTCAGTAACTGGGTGACATAGTGACCCCTCATGGTGTGGGCTGAGCGATGTGCTGGGAACAGGATACCAGGCACTCCTTGTGCTGTGCTGTGAGCTGGCTGTGTGTTTCTTGCAGGTGTCGAGGTTGGGAAACCCACTCACTTCACCGTCTACACTAAAGGAGCAGGCAAGGCCATACTGGATGTGCAGTTCACTGGAGTTGCAAAGGGAGAGGCTGTCCGTGACTTTGAAATCATCGACAATCACGACTACTCATACACTGTGAAATACACTGCTGTGCAGCAGGTAGGAGCGTGTCTGGAGGGTGGGGTTAAGGGCCAGTGCCAGGGTTTGGGGGCTTTATACCCAGGGGTAGTGCCAGGGTATGGGGTTGCAGCGAGGGGGAAGCAGTGCTACCTTTAGTGAGGGTTTATACTGGGGCGGTGTGCAATGCTGGGGTTTGTGGGGGGGGGGGGGGGGGGGGTGGTTTGTACCGGGGGCAATTGTAGGATTGTACCTTGGGAGGGCAGTGCTGGAGATGGGGGAGTTGGGTGGGTGGGGGTCTGTGCTGGGGTTTGGGGGGTTGTACCTAAGTTTGGCAGTCTGGATTAAGGGTTGCATCCAGTGTAATGTATTCTGTTGGTATGATGTTTCTCTAACCAATGGACTGTGGTCTTGTTGCAGGGTAACCTGCTGGTGACGGTGACCTATGGGGGCGACCAGGTGCCGAAGAGCCCGTTCACCGTGAGTGTGGCTCCGCCACTCGATCTGAACAAGGTTAAAGTTCAGGGACTGAACAACAGTAAGATCATTAAATCCTTTGTAAATTATTTCAGCTGTCAAATTCTGAAATCCTTGTTTGTACATTGACCTGGGGAATTGAGCATTTTGTCGCTCCTTGGGAGCCTCGACTGTGACCCCTCGCAATGTGTCGCTGCTTTACCGCTCCCCACTGGGGTGAGTCTTTGTTTCCCCCCTTGTACAATCTGCTGCAGATTACTGTGATGGTCATGTCACATTTCTGGGAGTGGTGTTTAGGTGCAGGAAGCTGGGAGCCTGTTGTGATGTGGATGACCTGATTGTTCCTTGTGATACCTTTAGGATGGGAGTGAGTGAGGATTGTCTGCCACAGTGAGTGGTTAGTTCAACATTCATGTGCGGTGGCTTGGAGACAATGAGAGTAATATACTAAATCCACAGGCAGATACTAGCTTTGTATAACTGCAGTTATATTTGTATAACATTGAGTCTCTCTCTCTCTCGCTCTCTCTCTCTCTCTCTTCCCCCCCCCCCCCCTCAGTGAGTGGGGAATGAGTGTGGATCCCCCTGATCACTTCCTGCTTTGACCAGTCTGCTGTTTGGCTCCACTATTGCAACAGCACCTGTCTCTGCTCCTACCATGGCTCATTGGCTTCTGTAACCCTCACCCTTACCCCTGCTTTGTTACCTCTTTACTTCCTTTTCCAATGCTCTCCTGGCTGCATGTCCACTTCCCAAATGCTGCTAATATCCTAATTTGCACCATGTCCTATTCATCCATCACCCATGTGCTTGCTGATGTTCACTGATTACTGATCATACAATATCTCTTTTTTAAAATTCTCATCCATGTTTAAAATTTTTCCATGTAGTTCCTCCAGCCCTACAACTCTTGGAGGTATCTGCTTTCCTCCAATTCTAACTTCTTGAACTTCCCAATTTTAATTGCTCTACCATGTTGGCCATGCTTCCAGCTTCCTATCGCCTAAACTCTGGCGTTCGCTTGCTAAACTATAGTCAACTCTCTTTTTTTTTCTTTTTAAGATGTTCCTTCAAATGTACCTCTTTGATTGAGCTTTTGATTATTTATTATATTTTTGTGGTTCAATGTCAAATTGTGTCTGATGATGCACCTGTAAAATGCCTTGGATAATTTCATGTTAATGACGCTGTTTTTAATAAAGTTGTTTCTCTTGCAGAGGTTGATGTTGGGAAGGATCAGGAATTCAGTATTAACACTCGGGGCGCAGGAGGTCAAGGAAAGGTTGATGTGAAAATTACCTCTCCGTCCCGCCGTCCTATCCCATGCAAGGTGGAGATTGATTCCACCAGTGACATTCACTCGGTGAAGTACATGCCACCTGAGGAGGGGCTATACAAAGTGGACATCAGCTACGATGGGCACCCAATACCTGGAAGCCCCTTCACAGTGGAAGGCATCATGCCCCCTGACCCCACTAAGGTGAGCAAAGATTGAAGACCGCCAGGTATGAACACAACAGCGCGAGGATTGGGATCGATCTCTTGCATGTGGTGGAACTCTAACCAATTGCATTACACAAGGCCCTTCACGCTGGCATTAGGGGGGGGCTCTGATGGCCAAGAGGAAGAGAGTGTGTGGGGCTCCCTCTACTTCCTGGTGAGAATCCCTCCCTTCATCAGCAACACCCCCTCCAACTGAGGTTATTGGGGGATACCAGGCAAACTTATTATTACACATTAAGTGGATCCCAGCTCACTTTAAACTTTCCAACTTTCCTTAAAACTTGTGGATGATAATTTTGTGTTGACTGCAAACTGAATTTCAGTAAATTGACGATAGGCACTTCACTGAATCACTTATTCATCAACAATTTATCCCCCTCCACCATCCAGATGAAGTCTTACAACACCAGGTTAAAGTCCAACAGGTTTGTTTCAAACACAAGCTTTCAAGCACTGCTCCTTCCTCGGGTGAAGGAATCACCTGACTGTGCTCACCCCAGTCCAACGCCGGCATCTCCACATCATGGCTGCCATCCAGATGAACTGACCTCAGCCACCGTTTCCTGATCGTTTAAATTTTCCCATCACCTTCTGTGAAGATGTGGGACTTGTGGAGCACGTAATCCAGCCCAACACTCTGCACAGTGCTGAGGGGACGCCTTGCTGTCTGGAGGAATTGGAGGGTGGTGGGTAGGGCCGCTTTGCTCTCTGGCATTGGAGATGGGGGGGGGGGGGGGGGGGGGTGGCGCCTTGCTGTCTGGGTGGGTGGGGGGGGGGGGGGTGGACAGTGCTCCGGGAGTGCTGCACTATATGTTAAACTGAGGCCTACCTGCCCCCTCAGGTGGTCGAAAAAGATTCACTTTCACCATTTTGAAGACGAGCAGGAAATCTCGCTTGGCCAATGTTAATCTTTCAGCCACCTTCACTAAAACTGTGTGTATTTGGTCATTGGTCATTACATGGCTGTTTGGTGGACGTTATTGTAGAATTTACAGTGCAGAAGGAGGCCATTCGACTCATCGAGTCTGCACCGGCCCTTGGAAAGAGCACCTTACTTAAGCTCTCACTTCCACCCTATCCCCTAACCCAATAACCCCTCCTAACCTTTTTGGACACTAAGGGCAATTTAGCATGGCCAATCCACCTAACCTGCATCTCTTTCGACTGTGGGAGGAAACCGGAGCACCCGGAGGAAATTGACGCAGACACGGGGAGGACATGCAGATGCTGCACAGACGGTGACCCTAGCGGGAATCGCACCTGGGACTCTGGTGATGTGAAGTAACAATGTTAACCATTGTGCTACTGTGTGGAAATTGGCTGCGGGTGTTTCATATTACAACAGTAATTTCAGAAGTATTTTGTTGGCTGTAAAGGATTTTGGTACATTCTGAGGTTGCGACTGCTTTCTTCCTAATAGTTTTAAAATAAGTGGCTACTGAGACAATAGGTACATTTGTTTTAAGTATGTGAATCTCAAATTGTTGCTATGCAGGTGCAGCAAGTGGTTTGGAAAGCAACTGGAATGTTGTTTATTGCAAGGGAAATGGAGAGTAAAAGTGGGGAAGTTGTGGTGTGCTTGTACAAGATGTTGGTGAGACCACATCTGGAGTTCTGTGGTCGCCTTGTTCCAGAAAGAAGTGAGGCAATCTTATTAAAGCATGTGAGATACTGAGGGGACCTGACACTGGTCTATGCTGAGAGGATGTTTCCCTCTGTTGGGGCATCTAGAGTCAGTGTACTCTTTTTAAAAAATGAATCTCCAATTTGAGACTCAGCTGTGGAGATGTTCTTTTTCTGAGGTCGTTCCCAAGAGAGCAGTGGAGGCGGAGTCATGGAATATATTCAAGGCTTTGATCGAGGGTTAGGGGGGCGGTGGGGGGGGGGGGGGGTCACACACAGTCGGGTTCAGGCCACAATCCAATCCAGCATGTTATGGAATGGCAGAGCAGGCACCTTCGGGTCTACTCTTCATTCTTGTGTTGTGTTCTGGCAATATACAACCGTTTTCTTTTAAAATGAATATATAGGAGCAAAGTGCTTCCGAAGCAACTGAGGGCTCTGGCAGGAAGCCAGGACTGGGGTGGTATTTCTGACCACATCTGTGGCTCCAAGTATGTAAATAGCCGGGTGGCATGTGGCGCTGAGGACCTGGGTTCGAATCCCGGCTCTGGGTCAGTGTCTGTGTGGAGTTTGCACATTCTCCCCGTGTCTGCGTGGGTTTCACCCCCACAACCCAAAGATGTGCAGGTTAGGTGGATTGGCCACGCTAAATTGCCCTTAATTGGAAAAAATGAATTGGGCACTCTAAATTTATAGAAAAATAAATAAATAAATAAATAAATAGTGAGTCCACAAAGGCATTAATGATATACTCACTCACCAGTGATCTTTTTAGGAATTAAATGGGCAATTCTGATTCTATTTCAGGTTCGGGCCTATGGGCCAGGCCTCAAAGGTGGCGTGGTTGGAAAAGCTGCTCCCTTTGCCATTGATACCAAGGGTGCAGGCACTGGTGGACTTGGTCTGACTGTGGAAGGTCCTTGTGAAGCTAAGATTGAGTGCCAGGATAATGGTGATGGTTCCTGCTCTGTCTCGTACCTTCCTACAGAACCGGGTGAATATACGGTCAATATCCTGTTTGCAGAGGCTCATATCCCAGGATCCCCTTTCAAAGCTGACATCAAACCACTCTTCGACCCCAGCAAGGTCACTGTTAGTGGCCCGGGGCTAGAGCATGGTAAAGTCGGTGAGGCGGCAACTTTCACCGTGGATTGTTCCAAGGCTGGGGAAGCTGAGCTGACCATCGAGATCATCTCCGAGTCTGGTGTGAAGGCGGAGGTTCACATTCAGAATAACAGCGATGGAACCTTTGGGATCACTTACATCCCACCATTCCCCGGCATGTACACCATCACCATAAAATATGGCGGGCATGCGGTGCCCAAATTCCCAGCCCATGTCCGGGTCGATCCAGCCATCGACACTGCAGGGATGAAGGTGTTTGGACCAGGAGTTGAGCCTCGTGGTAAGGAAATAATCTGTACTTGTACCCAACTAATGTTGTCTCTTTAGGTCCTGCAGGAAGAGCTCACTGTTCAGGGATCTGTCCGATTGGTCAGTTGATGCCTCGTGTTGATAATCATAGCATAAAATTCGGAGCCATGCATTAAAAGCGATTCTGTAAAAATACCAGTGTGTGTTTTATTGGCCAATTTGCGAGGCATGTTGATGGCTATCTTGCCAATCAGTGAGGAGTGTCCATCATTGTTCAAATAGTTGGTGAAAGGTAAGGTAATGCATTTGAGGAATATTCGATGTCTTGGGCAATGATTGAGGAAAACTCATTCAAGGGCATCAGGATTATTTTTGTGGAAGGAACCCTATTATAGGAAGGATATTGTTAAACTAGAAAGAGTGCAGAAGAGATTTACGAGGATGCTACCAGGAATTGACAATCTGAGTTCTAAGGAGCGGCTAGGTAGGCTGGGACCTGAGCGTAGGCGGCTGAGGTGAACTTATAGAGGTCTATAAAATAATGAGGAGCATAGATAAGGTATAGTTAACGTCTTTTCCAAAAGGTAGAGGAGCTAGAAGGCATAGGTTTAAGGTGAGAGAGGAGAGATACAAAAGAGGCCAGAGGGAAACATTTTTCTCACAAGAGGGTGGTGAGCATCTGGAATGAGCTACCAGAGGCATTGGTAGAGGCGGTACAATTATTTCCTTTAAATAACAGTTAGACAGTTACATGGGCCAAATGCGGGCTTAGTGATAGAAACTGGGTGGCATGAACAAGCTGGGCCGAAGGGCTTGTTTCCATGCTGCAAACATCTATGGCTCTATGAACTAAGAACAGCCTAATCCCATCTCTGCTGGTGTTCCAGGGGTACTCCGGGAAGTCACCACCGAGTTCACTGTGGACTCTCGATCTCTTAACAAGACTGGTGGAAACCACATCAAGGTTCGTATTGCCAACCCATCTGGAGCCAAGACTGACAGTTACATTAAGGACAATGATGATGGAACGTATCGTGTGGAGTACACCGCCTATGAAGATGGTTAGTGGCCATGGGACTTCTTCGTTTTACAAGTTTTGTCTTCATCAGTTTTTTAAAAATGTGTTTTTGGGGCGTGAGCATAACCTGGCATGGTTAGTCTTTATTGCAGCCACTGTATTGGTTCCCAGGCAAGTAGGCATCCCAATCTACCTGATGCTCATTCCGTGGTGAGGTAACTCCTGGCTGATCCTGATCAACACCAGCTGTCACAAATTTATTTTTGACCTTGAGGGGAAAATTGGACTTTCTGGACAGATTATTTGATTTCCATCAAAATAAAACCCCTAGTCACCGTGCAGGCCGACTATTTCCATCATTCGGCCATTCAGAGTTTGCTCTTGAACCCCACAACCTGTTACTACCCTCCCCTGCCTCTGGTATCGGGTTGCTGATTTCCTCTGTCCTGCTCCCATCAGGAAACAGAGTGAAAGGCACTGGGAATCTCCTTGACGCTAAAAGCAGTTGTAATAGGACCTCAAAGAAATGATGAGCAGAGTCCTTCCTATGTGATCCCTGACCTGCTCCGAGTTCCCCACGAAAGGGCATTACACGTGGCACCTGAAGTGAGCAGCTGCTGTCATTCCACCAAGGCAGCAACACTGAAATGTGGATTTCCGCTGTAGGTTATCATTCCATATTGTTCATTTTCTTTCAGGAGTACATGTGATTGAAGTGCTGTATGATGATGTCCCACTACCCAAGAGTCCGTTCAGAGTAGGAGTCATGGAAGGATGCGATCCGACACGTGTTCGGGCCTATGGGCCAGGTCTGGAGGGAGGCCTCGTCAATAAACCCAACCGATTCACGGTGGAAACCAGGTGAGGTGCAGCCTGAGCACTTAGGTAAAGAACCCGAATCATCAGCTAGCACCCAACGAGAAAGGTATACTGAGGCACCTATGCACACCACTCCTATCATAGATTCCAGCCACTCATTTAGTCTCCCAACGGAGGTCTGTATCATGTTTTTGATCTCCAAAAGGAATCCAGGAAACTTGCCAATTATACACCCACTTGCTCATCTCCACAATCCAGCTTTGGCCATTTCCCCCACCTCCATTGACCATCCCAGGAACTATTGTTTCATGTACAGATGGGACTCTTGGCATGCACTGATCCCACGAACCACCAACACCATTTGTCTATCTCCTGTCTGAAAGCTCAATCCTTTGTAACTCAGTGCCATTCGCAGTTTCCAGATCTACAGTTGTCCTCTATATAGCAGTGTCTTTCGATCTTTTTATCCTGGGACCTGCCTTTGCCGACCTTTGCGACTCATTCCAAACTTTGTGAGACACGCAAATGTTTGCTTACCTTTAATGTGAAAGGGGAGCCTGCTTGGTCCTCACAATCTCACTTGAATTGGGTTCGAAGGAAGAGAGGGCAATGCACATATCAGGTGCAGAGTTCAGCCAGTTCCTTTGTGCCGTCTTCATCTTTATGAAAACAGAAAATCCAACCTTGCACATGTAAGTCATCATGAAGGGCAATAGCAACAAAATGCTTGTTTTGCTCAGCACTGAATATTCCTGGGATATACTACTCCAGAATGCTGACAGCCTTGTGGGCTTTTGACATGCTTTTAATATGGTGTTACAGGTCAGCTGCAGCAGCGTAGTCTTTTAATTTGGAGTCCGCTCTAAGTTAATAACTGACTCTTGGGTCTCAGCCTCAAAACAAACTTTTCACCCACCACTTCTTATTCATTTGCCAGTACTTCCCTGCAGATTAACACGTATGGGCTTTGCATCCCTATTTACATTGGCACAATTGACAAAACCATACCTCAAGAAATCATCTGTATACTTATTTGTTCCCGAGTTAAGTTTCTTCTTTGTACGTTGTTAATAAGAGGCCCTGGAGCTCTGTACAAAACTAACAATAGCAGTGCTCTATCCTGCCCTGGACTCCCCTCTTCAGCAGATTCAGTTGTGAGATCCTGTCCAATAGGTAAACTGCCTATTTGAGTCTCTGGCTGAATCCATTCATCTTCACTTACCTTGCTTGCCAGTAGCAAAATGGAAGCAACGCTGCTCTGTGATTTAGTACCTAAAGCGCACACCTCGACATCAAGTATGTGTGCTGGCTCTGCTGCCGCTTCTGGCCAGAAGACGCCACACTGCTTCATTTACTTCCATTTAAAAAGTGGCAACACTGCCATTCTCAATGTAAAAGCCAGTAGCAGCTTTTGGGCACTTCTCCCGAGATTGGGAATGTCTCTGTGACCCTCCAGACATCCACCTGCGGGTCACGACCCGCACTTTGAAAAACCCTGCTCTAGAGGATAGAGGAAACATTCCTTGTGATATCTTGCCTCACTTGAGGCTGGTGAATGAGGACCAGGGATTTCCCAGTGGAACCAGTTGGGAGGTGGAGAATGGGATTGAAATGACTGAACCACAAGTTAGGGTTGGAGTGGCTCCCAACTGTAACCAATGACGAGCTGTGTGTCGACTTGCAAAAGGGTTGAGATTGTCGCCTGACCTCTCTATATCTCTGCTCAGGGGAGCAGGAACTGGAGGCCTTGGATTGGCCATCGAGGGCCCCTCGGAGGCGAAAATGTCCTGTAAGGACAACAAGGATGGGAGCTGCAGTGTGGAATATATCCCCTTCACCCCTGGAGACTATGATGTCAACATCACGTTTGGAGGGCACTCTATTCCAGGTGAGTCGACCTGCTTTGTACGAACTCTGCATTGAGAGCCCCCAAGTCCCAGTGTCAAATTAAAGAACTCTTAATTCTGCATCTGAAACTCTGTGGCCAGTCTTTATCCTGCCCTGTCTATCAATCACTCATGCTTGTTTGCCTGCCTGGTCTCTTGGCCCATCTCTATGTAATTCTCTGCCTTCCCAAAGTGAAGTATTAAATTCCCATAGGAATGTAACTAGGAGTAGGAGTTGGTCAAACAACCCCTTCAGCCTGCCCTGTCATTCAATGTAATCATGGTTGTACTTTTATCTCGACTCCACTTGCCTGCCCATTCCTCACAGGCCTTGATCCCCTTCATGTCAACAGAAAATCTGTTGACCTTAGTCTCAAATATACTCAATGGCTCTACATCCAAAACCCGCTGGGATAGAGAATTCCAAAGATTCTGAGTGAAGACATTTCTTTTATCTCCATCCTAAATGGCAGACCCCTTTTTGTCCTGAAATTGTGACCCCTAGTTTTAGATTCTCCAACTAGGGGGAAAAAGCCTCCACATCCACCCTGTCAAACCCTTTGAGAATTTTAGACGTTTAGATGAGATCACCGTACATTCTTGCCTCCAGAAAATAGTTCCATTCCATTCAATCTACTCTCATAGGACAGTTCCGCCCCCTCATCCGAGGAACCAGTCTGGAGAATCTTGTACATCCTCCCTTGGGTAAGGAGAAGAAAACTGTACACTGTACTCCAGCTATAATCTCATCAAAGTCTTGCATAATTGCTGTTGGTATAAAGCAGTCACCAAGAGTGTCTTTGCTCAGGGGAAATGTGCGTTGGGATTGTGTGCAGGATGTGAGGTGTGACCCAAACAAGGTGTGATGCATGTTTTTTTTTGTGTTGACAGGCAGTGCGTTCCGTGTGCCAGTGAAAGAGCTGGTCGATCCGAGCAAAGTCAAGTGCACAGGCCCTGGGCTGGGCACTGGGGTACGGGCACATGTATCCCAGACTTTCACCGTCGATTGCAGCAAGGCTGGGCTGGCACCTCTCAAGGTTCTGATACTCAGGCCCACAGGTAGGTCTCTGGCTGGTCGTGCTGGACCACATGGATGCTCTTGTGGGATTTTCTGGCAAACAGAAGCCTGAGGATTGTGACCTGTGGTGGGTGACTGGGGGGGGGGGGGGGGGGGGTTGTGACGTGTTGGAGAAATGCTGTGTGTGAAGAATAGGCTGCTATTGGTGGTTTATTACAAGACTGATGGGTCAGGTGGTAAAAATGGACAGATTGGTTGATTGATGAATGAACTGTGATTCCCTCCTATGTCTGTTCCAGGTGTATCAGAGCCTGCAAAGGTAATCGATAATGGAGATGGGACGCACACTGTTCACTACACGCCCACCACGGATGGTCCCTTCACTATCTCGGTCAAATACGCAGAACAGGAGGTTCCTCGCAGGTGAACACTGGAAACCTCGAGATAAACCTTTTTAAAATCACCAGTTGGGTCCCAGCTGGAGTACTGTGTCCAATTCTGGGCACCACACTGTAGGAAGGACGTCAAGGCTCGGGAGAGGGTGCAGGAGAGACTTGCTGGAATGGTAATACAAAAGCAAAGTACTATGGATGGTGAAATAAAAGTTTTTAAAAAATGCTAGAAATACTCTGCAGGTCTGGCAGCATCTGTGGAAAGAGAAACAGAGTTATTGTTTTAGAACATAGAATAGAATTTACAGTGCAGAAGGAGGCCATTCGGCCCATTGAGTTCTGCATCAGCCCTTGGAAAGAGCACCCCACACCTCCACCCTATCCCCATAACCCAGTAACCACGCCCAACATTTATGGATACTCAGGGCAATTTAGCATGGCCAATCCACCTAACCTGCGCGTCTTTGAACTATGGGAAGAAACCGGAGCACCCGGAGGAAACCCACGCAGACACGCGAGAAAGTGCGGACTCCACACAGACAGTGACCCAAGCTGGTAATCGAACCTGGGATTCTGGTGCTGTGAAGCAACCGTGCTAACCACTGTGCTACCGTGCTGCCTCGAGAAGGAGGCCATACGGCCCATCAAGTCTGTACCAGCCCTTGGAAACAGTACCCCACCCAAATCCACACCTCCACCCCTTCCCAGTAACCCCACCTACCCTTTTTGGACACCAAGGGCAATTTATCATAGCCAATCCGTCTAACTCACATATCTTTGGACTGTGGGAGGAAACCGGAGCACCTGGAAGAAACCCACACACACGAGGAGAACGTGCAGGCTCCACACAGACAGTGACCCAAACCGGGAATCAAACGTGGGGCCCTGGAGCTGTGAAGCAACTGTGCGAATCACTGTGCTACCATGCTATCTACTGTTTTAAGTAGATCTTTTGTAGTGATCGCAAAGGTTAACTCTTCCTCTCTCCACAAATCCTGCCAAAGCTGCTGAGTATATCTAGTATTTTCAGTGAGTTCTGGTGATTTCCCAAGACTATGCCGTGCAGAACCCAGCACTCACTCTGCAAAGCCGTGCAATAAGAAGCAGCAGGAATGAGCCCATCTCTCAGTTTAACATTTCAGGCTGATTCCCTTTCATCAGAATTCTTCCCATGGATCTCCCCCATCCCTCTTCATCTGTCACCAGCAACATGCCCTTCCATTCCTTGGGTATTTATTTAGCTTCCCTTTAAATACGGTTGTGCTTCTCCACCACAGTCACTGCCTGTGGTACCAAGTTCTACATTTGAACCACTGGAAAAAAAATTCTCATGAATACCTTTTTGGATATATTAGTGATTTATCTTTACACTATAGTCCTAGTTTTTTTCAGGGGAGGTATTGTGGCTCTTGTAACGTCCCTGCCTGCGGGGTAGAAGCTCCAGCTTCAAGCTTCGTGTAGTCGGGCAGTGAGTTACTTGTTGCAGGTTTCCAAGTCTCTGACCTGTTCAAGTAGCCACAGTATTTATATGGCTAGTTCAGTTTCTAATCAATGGTAATCCCAAGGATGCTGTTAGTGGGGGATTCAGTGATTGTAATGCCATTGAATGTCAAGAGGAGATGGTTTATGTCTCACCTTGCTGGAGATGGTCATTGCCTGGCACTTGTGTGGCATGAATTGTACTTGGCAGCCCAAGCCTGGATATTGCCCAGGTATTGCTGTGTTTGGACGTGGGGGGGAGGGGGGGGGCAGCATGGTGGCGCAGTGGGTTAGCCCTGCGGCCTCACGGCGCTGAGGTCCCAGGTTCGATCCCGGCTCTGGGTCACTGTCCGTATGGAGTTTGCACATTCTCCCCGTGTTTGCGAGGGTTTCGCCCCCACAACCCAAAAAGATGTGCAGGTTAGGTGGATTGGCCATGCTAAATTGCCCCTTAATTGGAAAATGAATTGGGTACTCTTAAATTTATATTTTTTTAAAAAGTGTTTGGACATGGGCTGTTTCAGTATCTGAGGAGTCGGGAATGGTGCTGAACATCGGCGAACATCCCCACGTTTGTCCTTATGACGGAACGAAGGTCATTGATGAAGCAGCTGAAGGTGGTTGGGCCTAGGGCACTACCCCAAGGAACTCCTGTCGTGATGTCCTGGAACTGAGATGATTTGACCTCCAACAACCATCACCATCTTCCTTTAGTGCCAGTATGACTCCCAACTAGCTAGTTTTATCCTGATTCCCATCAACCCAGTTTTGCTAGGGCTCCTTGATGCCACAGTCTGTCAAATGCTGCATTGATGTTGAGGGCAGTCACTCTCTCTGAAGAAGGAGGATGAGTTCTATTCAATCACACTTTCCTTTTGTAATCTTGAAGGCCTCTACCATGCCACCCTTTTTCACTAGAGAAAAGATCCCCAGTCTGTTTTTCCTAGTGGGTATATCGTTCTGTTATCATTCTAGTAAATAGTTTTCGCATCTTCTCTTCCTTGTATCCTTTTATAATACGGAGACCAGAACTGTTCACAGTACTCAAAGTCTGAGCTAACCAGGGTCCTATGTAAATCTGTATAACTTCTTCTGTGCTTTTCAACTATATTCCTCTTGAAATTAACCCATTGCTTGATTTATTTTCAATGGTCTTATTAGCGTTGATACTTTTAGTGATTTCTGCATCCATACTCTCCCCTCTTCCGCCTCCTGCATTTAGACAGTCATTGTCCAAAGAATATGTGACCTCTTTATTCTTCCTCCCAAAGTGTGCCCTGTATACCTGTGCCCAGGTCATTGAAAAATATATCAAAGAGAAACAGTCCTAATTCCAACCCCTGGGAAACGTCACTCGGCTCTCCCCCGGGAATGAAAAAGGAACTGTTACCACTACTCTCTGATTTTTGTCCCTTAGCCAATGCTGTATCCACACGGTCACCGTCCCTTTTTAAACTCGCAAGCTTCAATTTTACTACAAAATCCAATTATGTGGTACTTCATCAAATGTCTTTTGAAAGTCCATGTACACACCAACCCCATCAATCCTCTTCATCAAAGAACTGGATACAATTAGTTAAGCATGATATGTCTTTCTGTGCCACGCTTTAATTTATTAACATTTATTTACCAAGTGCCAATTACATTTTTGCTCACTTCTCAGTCCCTTCAAGATCAAGGTTCTGCCAACCCACGATGCCAGCAAGGTGCGAGCAAGTGGGCCTGGGCTCAATGCCTCTGGAGTGCCAGCTAGTCTCCCAGTTGAGTTCACCATCGATGCCAGGGATGCTGGAGAAGGACTGCTCACTGTGCAGATCATTGTAAGTCTGGCTCACGCCTCCCACTCTTGTGTCTAGATCAAAACCTGCCCTTTTCCCGCACCCCACGGAGTGGCAGCTTAATCTCATGTCCTCAGCTCTGCTGAACTAATGGTGAGTTCCCATCAGCCATGGTGTTTAATGCTACTATATAAACAGGCGGCGTGCTCGGGCCACGTTGCTAGGCCCATGTTGCCGGGCTCACTGAAGTTTGGTGTGACCTCAGACAGTGGGGCAAACTCTCTGTCTGCCTCTTGCGATTGGCCTGGTAACGGGCCATTCATTCAGCTGGAGCCCTTAACCTGACCAAGAATATCATTTGATGCTAAATATAATGAGTTGGATCATTGAACCTGGGTAATCTGGTTATATAAAGTTTGATGTCTCTGTCATTGACTGAGGTTCCTCCTAGAATTTTGGGTGAAGGTGGACACATGGGCTTGGGTGAAGGTGGACACATGGACTTTATGTAAAGTTTAGATCCAAATGGCTTGTGGTCCATTACTTCTGCACTTTGATGTCCATAACATTGATTCATCCTTTCAGGATCCAGAGGGGAAACCAAAAAAGGCAAATATCCGCGATAATGGAGATGGGACATACACGGTGTCCTACCTTCCAGATATGACTGGACACTACACCATCACCATCAAGTATGGTGGAGATGAAATCCCCTACTCGCCGTACCGAATCCATGCTATACCAACTGGAGATGCCAGCAAATGTCTGGTAACAGGTATGACCAGTGCTTAGCTCCATCTGAACTGGGAGGGGTTGAAATAAATGAATTTTGCCCAGTTGGGGCTCATCTCTGGGGAACAGAGACTTGGATCTGACAATTAGCTGCAGAAAACTGGAGGGAAATTTGGAGAAGAGTTTCAGGTGGATTCCAAGGGAATTTGGGGTTCTCTGGAGAAGATTGTGTGTGTGTGGGTGTATTGCTTCGTCAACCATTCATTCCCGTTCTCTCTTCTCCACCCCCTCTGGCCATTCACCACCAGCTTGTTGCCACACATGGTTACCTTGCTAACCGGGCGTGCAGCTGCTTTGGAACTATTAACACTTGTAAAAATGAGCATTCAGAAAGATTGCTACAGTAAGCTTCAGCCAGCCAACCAGTGACCCCCTTTAGACTCTGGTCAACCGTTGACCCCTACATTGCTTGCCAACAGTGGGCCGGGTGGAGCTGTTACAGGGGGTTTTGGGGATCCCTGGGGAAGTGCCACTTGTCACTTATCAATCCTCTGTCTCCCACCTCCGAAGAATTATAGAATCCGGATTTGATGATTCATTCTCAACCTCTTGAGATATCTCTACCCATTTCTCCACAGGAGCCATTCCCAGAACCTTGTAGTATAGGCATCAACCAGTGTCCCAACAACCGAAAGGCGGTTTGTTCTAGGAATCAGGGATTTATTTTAACCTTCTGTGAACTGCAATTCTTGCTGACGTGGATTAATCTCTTTGTATTTTGAGTTTATGGGTGACTGTTTCTAACTGGCTACTCTGCTCTCCCCCCACAGTGTCCATCGGCGGACATGGACTAGGTGAGTGACCGTCCACCAAACTCGCTCCTTCCATCCACAGGTGTTCTGTCTCTAACCCGGGAAAGGATTAGCTTCTCTGCACTGCCCCCTTGCTCTCATACAGACCCCTTCCAGGGGCTATTGGACAGTGATCAAGAGCTGTAATAAAAACATGAAATGCTGGGGATACTCTGTAGATCTGGCAGCATCTGTGGAGAGAGAAACAGAGTTCTTTTTTTAACAAACAATTTTATTGAGGTATTTTTCGGCATTGTAAACAGTTACAGACATCAACAAAAAGAAAGCAAAAAAGGCATAAATGTGCAAACATCAACGGAGAATCAATACTTCAATCGTACCACACTGCACAAGCCCGCTCCTCTCCCATCAACACTACCCGCCTATTTATCCCTCCTACTCTAATGCCCCCCCCCCCCCCCCCCCCCCCCTGCTGACGCTCACTCTCCCGCGAAGAAGTCAATGAATGGTTGCCAACTTCGGGCGAACCCCTGTACAGATCCCCTCAAGGTGAACTTAATTTTTTTCCACACCCAGAACACTTGACATGTCCGAAAGCCATACCCCAGTCTTCGGGGGCTTTGAGTCCCTCCATGCTAATAGTATTCGTCGCCGGGCTATCAGGGAAGCAAAGGCCAAAACATCGGCCTCTTTCTCCCCCTGGACTCCCGAGTCTTCCGAAACCCCAAAAACTGCCACCCCTGGACCCATCGCCACCCTTGTTTATAGCACCCGGGACATGACGCCCGCAAATCCCTCCCAGTACCCCCTAAGCTTAGGGCATGCCCCATGCCCAAAACATGTGAACGTGATTCGCTGGTCCTCCTGCGCACCTAGCGCATTTGTCCTCTATCCCAAAGAATTGGCTCATCCGAGCCGTCATGTGGGCCCGGTGAACGACCTTAAATTGAATCAGGCCGAGCCTGGCACACGTTGCGGTCGAGTTTACCCTACTCAGGGCTTCTGCCCACAGCCCGTCCTCCATTTCCCCGCCTAGCTCCTCCTCCCATTTGAGTTTCAGTTCCTCCGTCTGGGACTCTGCCCTCTTCATGAGCACCGTATAAATATCTGAGACTCTACCCTCTCCTCCTTCCCCTCTAGAGACTATTCTGTCTTGGATCCCCATTGGCGGGGGGCGTGGGAAGGATGGGACCTGTCTACGGACAAAGTCCCGCAACTGTAGGTACCTAAAATCATTTCCCCCTTACCAGACCAAATTTCTCCTCCAAGCCCCTCAGACTCGCAAAGCTCCCTTCCAGGAACATATCGCCCACCCCCGCCCGCCGCCATGCTCGGAACCCCCCATCCATGCTCCCGGGGGCAAACCGATGGTTGTCACATATTGGCGCCCAGACAGACGCACCCACCTCCCCTACATGCCTCCTCCACTGGCCCCATATCCGCAGGGTCGCCCCCACTACCGGGCTGGTGGAGTACCTAGCCGGCGGCAGCGGTAGGGGAGCCGTGACCAGGGCTGCCAAACTGGTGCCCCTGCACGAAGCCGCCTCCACCCACTCACAGATAGACCCCGTACCCACCATCCACTTCCTTATGATGGCAATGTTAGCCGCCCAGTAATAGTCGATCAGACTCGGCAGTGCCAGCCTTCCCTCGCTGCGGCTCCTCTCAAGCATCGCCTTCTTCACCCGTGGGGATTTTCCCGCCCATACAAAGCTCATGATAATCTTGCCAATCCTTCTGAACAAGGACTGTGGGATAAAGATCGGGAGGCATTGAAAAATGAACAGGAATCTAGGGAGGATTGTCATCTTTACAGTCTGCACCCTCCCCGCCAGCAACAGTGGGGGTGCATCCCATCTCCGAAAACTCCCTCTTCATTTGTTCCACCACCCTGGTCAAATTTAACTTGTGCAGCCTGCCCCAGTCTCGTGCCACCTGTATCCCCAAGTACCGTAAACGTTCCTCAACCAGCCTAAATGGCAGCTCCTTCAGTCTGTTCTCTTGGCCCCTTGCCTGCACCACAAACATCTCACTCTTGGCCATATTTAATTTGTACCCTGAAAACTGGCCGAACTTCCTCAGTGTTTCCAGTATATTGTCCATCCTGGCCAGTGGGTCCGACATGTACAGGAGCAGGTCGTGCGCATAGAGAGAGACCCTATGTTCCACCCCACCCCTGGACATTCCCTTCCATCCCATTGCGGCTCTCAACGCCATCGCCAACGGCTCTATGGCCAGCGCAAACAGCAGCAGGGACAGTGGACAGCCCTGTCTGGTCCCGCGATATAGTCTGAAATACTCTGACACTACTCTGTTCGTCCTGACGCTAGCTTTTGGGGCCTGATACAGTAGTCTGATCCAATACACCAGCCCCTCCCCGAACCCAAACCGTCTGAGCACCTCCCATAGATATCCCCACTCCACCCGATCAAAGGCCTTCTCGGCGTCCATCGCCACCACTACCTCCACCTCCTTGCACGTCGGGGGCATCATGATCACATTGAGTAATCTTCTCAAGTTGGCCGACAGCTGCCTGCCTTTCATGAACCCGGTTTGGTCCTCCCCAATCACCTCCGGGTAATCGCCAGGACCTTTGCCAGGAGCTTGGTGTCTACATTGATCAGGGAGATTGGCCTGTATGACCCGCACGCTTCCGGGTCCTTGCCCCACTTCAATATCAGCGAGATGGTGGCTTGCGACATCGTCGGCGGCAGGGTCCCTCTGTTCCTTGCCTCATTAAAAACCCACTAACTCCGAGAACTTCTTGTAAAACTCTACCGGGTATCCATCCAGCCCCGGGGCTTTCCCTGACTGCATGGCCTTCAGGCCCCCCAATACCTCTTCCACTCTAATTGGGGCCCCCAGCTCATCCACACGCCCCCCCACCCCACCTACTGTTGGGAATGTTAGCCCGTCCAGAAACCTTTTCATCTCCTCCGGCTCTTCCGGGGGTTCCGAAGTGTACAGCTTGCTATAGAAGTCCTGGAATACCTTATTCAATCCTGCCGGGTCCTCCACTCTGCTCCCCTCCCCGTCGATCACTCTACTTATTTCCCTGGCCGCCTCCCTCTTCCTGAGTTGCTGCGCTAACAATCTGCTGGCCTTCTCCCCATGCTCATACACCACTCCCCTCGCTTCCTAAGCTGTTCCACAGCCCTACTCGTGGATAACGCCCCCAGTTCCGCCTGTAGTCTCTGCCTCTCCCTGAGTAGGTCCTCCCCCGGGGTTCCGCGAGTTCCTCGTCTACCCGATACATTTCCCTAACCAATCTGTCCATTTCTGCTCTGTCCGCCTTGGCCCTGTGGGCCCCAATTGAGATCGGCTCCCCCGCACCACTGCCTTCAGCGCCTCCCACAGGGTCGCCGCTGAGACCTCCCCTGTATCGTTCACCTGCAAGTAGTTTTGCATACACTTTCGAAGTCTCTCGCATATCCCCTCCTCCGACAACAGTCCTACATCTAGCCTCCATTGTGGGCATTGGTAATTCGCCCCTCCTGCCTGCAGGTCTACCCAGTGCGGGGCATGGTCCGAGATAGTAATTGCCGAATATTCCGTATTCTTTACCTCCCCTATACAGTCCCTGCTCAGGATAAAAAAAGTCTATCCTAGAGTATACTTTCTGAACATGCGAGTAGCCCCTTCCCAGAAACCGAGTTCTTATTTTACATCAATTATCTTTATCAGAACCTGTTTGCCTCTCTGCCAATGCCTCTTGACTTGCTGCGTATTTCGAGCATCTGTTTTATTTCCAGTCTCCAGCATTTCACAGGCCTTTTGCTTTGGTGACAGGAAAGCTGGCTGATTTACCTGCTCTGTAACCCAATTGAAGGGACCCAGGGAATGGAGCTGGGCCTCCAGTGTTTGTTACCCTTTGACCTCTTGTGGCCACATCCCACTGCCCTTTGACCTCTCTGGCTATGTCTCACTCCTGTGCTGAACACCTTCTGGTTTGTTGTATGTGTTCTGTGCTGGGAAACGGAACAGCTCCCCCGTCCCACTCCCCATCTGCAATTGTTTTAAAGCTCATTGCCGACACTCCTGTGGGTCCTAACTAGTGACAGGAGTGCTCCACACCAGTAGTACCCGATCCAGTGCAGTGCTCAGGCTGAACCATACCACCCCTTGGCTGTGATGTTTGATCCATTTCCAGGGGCGGGACTTGGCCCAACCATTCAGATCGGCCAGAAGACGGTCATCACCGTGGACGCGAAGGCTGCTGGCAAAGGGAAGGTCACCTGCAAGGTTTCAACCCCAGATGGAGCTGAACTGGATGTTGACGTGGTCGAGAATCGGGATGGGACGTTCGACATTTACTACACAGCACCAGAACCTGGCAAATACGTCATCACCATCCGCTTTGGCGGAGAGCTCATACCCAATAGCCCCTTCCATGTGGTGGTGAGTGCTGCCAACTGAACAGTGCCATGACTCTGACATTAAAACAGAACATGCCGGAAATACTCAGCAGGTTATGGCAGCAACTGTGGAAAGAAACATGAGTTAATTTTTCAGATCTGACCTTTCGTCATAACTGGGGAAACGGTGCTGCTCCCTATCTTTCAATTGAGCACTTTACAGCCTTCTGGACTCGACATTTGAGCTCACTAATTTCGGGCCGTAATCTGTGCTTCCATTTTGTTTCCGTCCTTTTTGCTGTCTTATTTCAGTCGGCAGTGCACCTGCTCTCTGCACAGCTTTTTGTTTCTTTGTTTCTTTTCTGGCTCCCTCACCATTTTCCTCGGGGGGGGGGGGGGGGGGGGGGACCGGGGGGCCCTGTAAGACTAATGCTTCCGCCGGTGTTCATTCTCTCCTGTCTGCCATCCCATCAGGCACACCTTGCCCTTGTGTGCCACCATCCGCTTGCTCAAAACCTCGATTAGATCGCTAACGTTCCCCAAGGTCACAGACCGGCAGCATTAACGGTTTCTGTCCACAGATGTTGTAATAAACCTGCTGAGTGCTTCCAGCATTTGCTGCTTCTATTTTAGATTTCCAGCATCTGCTGTATTTTGCTTGTTGAATTTAATGCCAGGACTCTTGAGCAGATCTTCACATTTCATATCATTACAATGTAATTATCATACTTTTAGCATTTCGCTAGCGTGCTGAGAATATGATGGGTGTATAATTATCCCGGGTACAGATTTATAGGGGTGTAGGAACGCAGAGGTGTATGCACACGAGGGGTGGCAGGCTGAGTTGAGAAGACAGTGCTTCTATTTTTTAAAAAAGCATATTAATTCTTTGGACTTTATACATAAATGGGTAGGGCAAAAACACTTGGATTAAATCTCAGCTGGAGCATTGTGCCCAGTTCTGGGCACCACAGTAGGAAGAACGTCAGGGCCTCGGTGAGGATTGAGAAGCCATTCGCTAGAATAATGGGAGCAGGGATGAGGGGACCTCAGTTACTCGGAGAGGCTGAAGATTCTGGGATTGTTCTCCTTTTACAGTGGAGGCACTTAAACAGAGATTTGATGGAGGTGTTCAAAATCATTCCAGGTCATACGAGTAAGGAGAGGCTCTTTGCAGTGGGACAGTAGCTAGAGAACCGATTTCAAGTAACTGGCAAAATACCGGAGATGAGATTAATTGCTTTTGCACAACAAGTTGTTGGATCCTGATTTCAAGTTGAGGCGGGGCAAGTTCCAGATTTGCATTATTCCTTTTGTGTGAAGAAGTGCTTCCTGACATTGAATCTGGAAAGGCCTAGCCTCTAATGTCAGGCCATATCCCCTTCGTCTGGGCTTGTTTAACCAAAGATCTGTACAACTGAAGCATAACGTCCTTCCCCTTTCACTGCTGAACCTGTGATCACTTTTCAAGCTGTTTAATGATCCAAACCTCTTGAACACTCAAATTGCTTGTGTTCAATCGGAGTGTTTGAGGCTGAGACACGTCAGGCTGCGAGGTCACTTCTTATGAACTGACAAACTGAATAGGGAATTTGGGTTACACAGGGATGCAATAAGGAGAGCAGAGGGGCGCAATAGATGACAGCCATGATCATACCCTCCTGTAGTTCACCGTGCTTTCTGTCTCCGTTTCGGAATGGATCTTTTTACAGATGCTGGTTTTTTAGGAGGTTGTGCGTCGGAACATTTTGTGTTTAACCTATAGCTTGCTTCCCATCACAGGCCTGTGATGCCATTCCCACCATTGAGGAGCCTTATGATACGTTGCAGCTACGTCAGCCCTACATGCCTTCCCCTGCTGGCTATCCAACACACTGGGTATAAAATTCAACCACCAACTTTGAGCAGGCTTTCCTTTCTCTTCCTCTTTGATTTATTCTCATCTCTCTCTCTATCTCCCGTTTCTCTCTCTCTCTCTTTTCTCTCTTTCTTTTCATTTCTTTCTCTCTTTTTTTCTTTCTCTCTCTCTCTCTCTCTCTCTTTTCTTTCTCTCTCTCTCTCTTTTCTTCTCTCTCTCTCTCTTTTCTTTCTCTCTCTCTCTCTTTTCTTCTCTCTCTCTCTTTTCTTCTCTCTCTCTCTTTTCTTTCTCTCTCTCTCTCTTTTCTTTCTCTCTCTCTCTCTTTTCTTTCTCTCTCTCTCTCTTTTCTTTCTCTCTCTCTCTTTTCTTTCTCTCTCTCTCTTTTCTTTCCCTCTCTCTCTTTTCTTTCCCTCTCTCTCTTTTCTTTCCCTCTCTCTCTTTCTTTCCCTCTCTCTCTTTTCTTTCCCCCTCTCTCTCTTTTCTTTCCCCCTCTCTCTCTTTTCTTTCCCCCTCTCTCTCTTTTCCCCCCTCTCTCTCTTTTCCCCCTCTCTCTCTTTTCCCCCCTCTCTCTCTTTTCCCCCCTCTCTCTCTTTTCCCCCCTCTCTCTCTTTTCCCCCCTCTCTCTCTTTTCCCCCCTCTCTCTCTTTTCCCCCCTCTCTCTCTTTTCTTTCCCCCTCTCTCTCTTTTCTTTCCCCCTCTCTCTCTTTTCTTTCCCCCTCTCTCTCTTTTCTTTCCCCCTCTCTCTCTTTTCTTTCCCCCTCTCTCTTTCTCTTCATCTAATCTTCTAAACCCTAGACCATTGATGTTCAATTCTATCTTCCAGTGCTGTATTATTGGGTCTTCCTGCATCACTTGTTCTCTTCTCTCATTACAAAGCTCATTTATTGAAGTAAAGCTCCTGGTAAATGTTTACATGATTGCGCCTCACAGCAAACATCCCTGGGTGGAGCTCACCTTGTGTTGCTGGGTAGAGCTGGTCAGGCTGGATATGATGTGGGCACTCTACGAATTAATAACCAGGAAATATATTCACTTTGTAGTGAGCACCCCTGGAATCTAGGATCAAATTGTCACAGATGGGTATTGAAGTTTGAGAGCACCTGAACCATCCATCAGTTCCTGCCTCTCTCAATCTGCCACTAAACACCCCTTCTTGAGTCTTCATTAGCTTTCAACTTAACCCAGGGAAATAATGTAGAGATTTACTTAGAGAGCTGAATTTGCTGTTAAGTGGTGGAGTCTAATCACTGGGATCAGTTCACTTACCTCACAAGGAGTTATATGGGTCTGGTGGCCATTGCCCGAGTCCATCCGGTCCCAGACATCGATGAATGGGGATGGGTCTCCTGGCCATTGCTCGAGTCCATCTGGTCCCAGACATCAATGAATGGGGATGGGGTTAAATATGAGGGCTTCATATTACATCTGACTATTTGCTGATAGAAATACAGTCTAACCCCATCACCACGGCCCCTGACCTCCCTGCCTTCTGCTCCATGATGTGGAGATGTCGCCGTTGGACTGGGGTGAGCACAGTAACCAGTCTTACAACACCAGGTTAAAGTCCAACAGGTTTGTTTCAAACACAAGCTTTCGGAGCACTGCTCCTTCCTCAGGTGAATTAAGAGGTATGCTCTAGGTAGAGGTAGTATACTGGGGATCAGATCCCCCATCACACATCCGTGGTAAAATGTCTTAAAATTACATCCTATCAAATATCTTGGAACAGAGTTTCTGGCTGGTGTTGTCCAATTTCTGTGCTGTACAATCACCTGATTGTAGAACATTGGCTTTCCAATGACAGCGCTGTGACCAGATCCCAGTGTAGTTTGTGTTCTTCATCTCTCCACTCGTGGTGTTTGTCCGTGTCACTTGTTATATTTTGTAGCTCATCCCATCTCATTCTCTCTTGTTCACCACCAATTATCTTTCCTTTTTACAGATCTTCATTTTCTTCTGAACTGGTCCAGGACTAAACCCAGACCACAACATCTTGTACATTTTGTCATTTCATGTCGGTGGTTTATCACAAAACTTCACGCGCCCTGTCTGTCTCTATCTGAACGTTGTTTGTTCAATTTTACCTTTTTCTCCACAGGCCACCGAGGAGACTGTTGTCCCAGTTGATGTTCTAGATCATGGTCTCCGGCCCTTCAACCTGGTCATTCCTTTCACTGTCCAGAAGGGAGAAATCACAGGTGAGATCGGAAACCTTCCCTGAAACAAGAATGTGTTTGGGGCGAGAGACTCTCATTACGATGTTCTTTGGCTCTGTGTGACAGTGCTGTGACGCACATTACAGTGGTGTGTGACAGTGCTGTGACGCACATTACAGTGGTGTGTGCCAGTGCTGTGACGCACATTACAGTGGTGTGTGCCAGTGCTGTGACGCACATTAGTGGTGTGTGACAGTGCTGTGACGCACATTACAGTGGTGTGCCAGTGCTGTGACGCACATTACAGTGGTGTGTGACAGTGCTGTGACGCACATTACAGTGGTGTGTGCCAGTGCTGTGACGCACATTACAGTGGTGTGCCAGTGCTGTGACGCACATTACAGTGGTGTGTGACAGTGCTGTGACGCACATTACAGTGGTGTGTGCCAGTGCTGTGACGCACATTACAGTGGTGTGTGACAGTGCTGTGACGCACATTACAGTGGTGCGTGACAGTGCTGTGACGCACATTACAGTGGTGCGTGACAGTGCTGTGACGCACATTACAGTGGTGTGTGACAGTATGTGTCGGAGCTGCTTCAGGAGTAAAAGTGCTAATTCCTCATGGAGCAGGTCAAGAGGGTAAGCAATCTGCGGACATTAGTCCAACCCACTGCCCATGCTTTCCCCATTACTGGGACCTTCATCAAGGCTTCGAATTATGCATCTATTTGGCACATTTCACATCCTCATCAGAATTCCCATGCTCTCACTTCCAAAAGTGACTTTGGATCTTCTGTGGCCATCTAGGAGGGCAGACACTATGGTTTAGCACTATGAAAAACAGCATCTAATAATAATCTTTATTTTCACAAGCTGCGCTAGAATAATTGGTTGAATTCTGGACTCGCGTCTCTGGAGTGAGGCTTGAATCAACGATCTTCTGAATGTGTAGGCACTTGATCAAGGCCAGCACCCGATGCAGGTCCACCAAAAGTGTGGCCCACTGTTCCACCCAGTGCCCTAAGGAGTGAGGAGCCCTTCTCCCTCTGGCCTGGGCTAGATTTGACCCTAGAGGTGAAGGTTCAGTGCTTGACCACATTCTGTCTTTTTCTCAAAAGTAACTTGCTGTACCATAAACACAAAAGGCCACTTGACCCATCGTGCCTGCGTCCGCAGTATGTGTGCCGGTGCTACGATGCACATTACGATGTTGTGTGGCAATGTATGAGAGAAAGCTGCCAGTCTCTCTCGCTGGTCTCATTCTGGAACATTCTTTGCATCCCAGGTGAAGTCCGTATGCCATCTGGTAAAACTGCCCGTCCAAATATTACAGACAATAAGGATGGAACCATCACGGTGAAATATGCTCCCATCGAGAAGGGACTACATGAGATGGACATAAAGTATGATGGAAACCATATCCCAGGTATGTGCTGAGACCTGTGTGTCCAGATCCTGTTGGCTCACGATCAGGCATGTGTGACCCACTATCACTCGCGGATTGGTTCCTGCCTCGGGGCCAAATATCTTTTTCCCCAAAATGACTTTGACATTGAGCTCTGTCGATGTTTATCTTGTACTCGTGTTAAGTCGGGATTCTGTAGCTGTGTAAATAGTACAGCTATGTACTACCTCTGCCTTGTGTCTCTCTTCTCTCTGAGGTTCTGGAGACTTCTGATTCTAATCTGCCCGAAAAGAGACTGGTGAATGTGCCCCTTCACCCTGACTGAGCTGACCTAACCCTGATAAGTCCTGGGGAGAAGGGTGACCCCACCCTGACCTTTAGGCCTGGGAGGCGTGACTCCAATTTGACCCTAACACCCTGGGGGAGGGATGACACTGCACTGACCCTAATACTTGACTTTTCCTCTGTTATAGGTAGCCCACTGCAATTCTATGTGGATGCCATCAACAGTGGTCATGTGACTGCATTTGGTCCTGGTCTGAGCCATGGAATGGTGAACAAACATGCAACATTCACCATTGTCACCAAGGACGCTGGGGAAGGTATGTGTGACGCATCGGTGAAACCATAGCGGCTGCAACAAATGGTGATGGCAGGGGGGAGGGAACAGCAGTACGAGAGGATGACGAGGGATGGGCGACTTGAGGACGGCTGGGTGGGTAGGGGGAGAGGGATGTTGGGGTGGCAAGAAATAGGTTGGGCGTGGGGAGGGTGGGATGGAGAGATTGGAGAGATGGTATATGGACGGGTGAAGAATATTTACGCAAGTTAAGTAACTGTTTTCTTTTCTCTCTCTCGCACTCTTTCTCTACACCCCCCCCCCCCCCCCCAACCCCCTCTCTTGCACATGTCTGTTGCGCTCTCTCTCTATCACTCGCTCTTGGGACTTCCTCTGTCCCTTCCTTCCTTTCTTTCTCCATGTAGGTGGACTCTCTCTTGCTGTGGAAGGTCCTTCTAAAGCTGAGATCACGTGCAAGGACAATAAGGATGGGACATGCACCGTGTCGTACCTGCCCACTGCCCCTGGAGATTACAACATCATTGTTCGATTTGATGAAAAGCATATTGCGGGGAGTCCCTTCACCTCAAAGATCACTGGTAACTCCCTCTAATCATTTGTTGCCTGTTATCAACTTCAAAGCATCACTTGTGGCGGCTGGTGTCAGTAGAATCTATATCCTCTCTTAGACTGTCAGGCACTGATCAGGCTCCAGTCAATATTGGGTACTCTAACTTGGGTTGGCCATCTGTGGCCATATTCAAAATATGACAGCCTCGTTTTGGTCTATTTGGGACTTTTCCACTGATCAGGACACAAACCAATTGTCAGATTCATAAAGGAATGGGTAGCAGGGCAGGAAATGGGGGAAGAGCCCCCCCCCCCCCCCCCCCCCCCCCCAGTCCCAGGGTCTCGTGCCTGCCTGACCGGTGAAGGTGAGTCGGGCCATTTTTGGAGGGTTGCTGATGAGAGCTCTGGTGTGAGCATTTAATCTACACGGAGTTCACTGATCTCAGCCAAGGCACTTGTAAGGTGCACCAGCGTTCAGATAAGATTGGAACGACTCACATTGTTGAATGTGGAAATATTAGGTGAATGAGGCATGGTGCCCCTTTGGTCAGATTTACTGCCACCACTGGCCCTTCAGCCAGAACAATGGCCGGTCTGGAGCAGTTCATAGGAGGAGTGTGAAATTGTAAATATTGAAATTGGGATCATTGGTGCAATGGGCACACCTGACTAAAACTAGAATGAGAGTTTTTTCCCCCCGAGGTAGAAGACTGGTGCGAGCGGTGTTCTTGGGGGGGGGGGGGGGGGGGGGGGGGGGAAGAGGGGAAAGAGAGGAGGGCGGCGGCCAATCATGCACACATGTTCTGGTCTTGCCCCAAACTGACAGCTTTTGGCTACCATGTCAGCGTCTGAATATTGATCTGGAACCTTATTCTGTGATGTCGGACTTGCCTGTCCTGCAGACTGGAGTGAAGGCTAAATGCTCTTGCCTCACCTTGTTGATCGCACGGAAGTGAGTTCGGTTGGGGTGGAGGTCATGGTCTCATCCAGCGCTTCGGTACGGGTTGGGGGGAGCTAATTGAATTCTTGTACCCAAGTCGCACAACATCAGGGGGTCAGTTGAAGAGTTCTATTGGAGATGGCAGCCATTCATTGCCTACTTTAAGGAATTGGTCACCATCAGGTGCTGGAGGGGAGTTTTGGGTTTGTTTCATTTTTTTGTTTTTTAGCTGTTTTTCTTCTCCTTGGTGGACGGGGTTGGGTATTTTGGATTTGTATCATCTGCTGTGAGTAAATGGGTTTGGTGTAAAATTTATTGTCAAATGAAAAATCTCTAATAAAAAATATTTTATAATAAAAAAAATTGGGATCATGTGTCAGGAGCTCAAACTGTATCCTGTTAATGAGTCTATTCTGTGCAGGTGATGATTCAATGAGAACATCGCAGCTCAATGTTGGCACTTCAACTGAAGTCTCACTGAAGATTACAGAGACTGATCTCAATCTACTCAATGCTAGCATCAAAGCTCCATCGGGTATTGAGGAGCCCTGCCTGCTGAAGAGACTACCCAACAGGCATATTGGTAAGAACCAGACTAGAGAGGTGGGCGCGGTGCATAGGGACTGATCGAGAGATGGGTGCGGTTAGTGTACTGGGTATTAAGAGGGCCTTGTTTGATAAGGTGCTGTGAGCTAGTGCAATCGGCCATTGCCGAATGACTCAGCTAGGATTTTTTTCTTTGTCAACAGGTATTTCATTCACCCCAAAGGAGGTAGGAGAGCACGTGGTGAGTGTGAAGAAAAACAGCCGGCACATTACAAACAGCCCCTTCAAGATCATGGTAGGTGCCTCTGAGATTGGCAATGCCAGCAAAGTCAAGGTTTCTGGGAAGGGCCTGGTGGAAGGTCGAACATTCGAGGTGTCCGAATTCATCGTGGATACGAGGGGCGCAGGTAAGGCTTTTGTAGATTCTGTACGTTATTGTATAGAACAGCGTCAATACAGACCTGAGACTGACATCGGCAATCTGAGCCGTGGTAGTATAAGAACATAAGAACTAGGAGCAGGAGTTGGCCATCTGGCCCCTCGAGCCTGCTCCGCCATTCAATGAGATCGTGGCTGATCTTTTGTGGACTCAGCTCCACTTTCCGGCCTGAACACCATAACCCTTAATCCCTTTATTTTTCAAAAAACTATCTATCTTTACCTTAAAAACATTTAATGAAGGAGCCTCAACTGCTTCACTGGGCAAGGAATTCCATAGATTCACAACCCTTTGGGTGAAGAAGTTCCTCCAAAACTCAGTCTTAAATCTACTTGGGGCAGCACGGTAGCATGGTGGTTAGCATCAATGCTTCACAGCTCCAGGGTCCCAGGTTCGATTCCCGGCTGGGTCACTGTCTGTGCGGAGTCTGCACATCCTCCCCGTGTGTGCGTGGGTTTCCTCCGGGTGCTCCGGTTTCCTCCCACAGTCCAAAGATGTGCGGGTTAGGTGGATTGGCCAGGCTAAATTGCCCTTTGTGTCCTCAAAAATAAGGTTAATGGGGGTTGTTGGGTTACTGGTATAGGGTGGATACGTGGGCTTGAGTAAGGTGATCATTGCTCGGCACAACATCGAGGGCCGAAGGGCCTGTTCTGTGCTGTACTGTTCTAATTCTAATACTTCCCCTTATTTTGAGGCTATGCCCCCTAGTTCTGCTTTCACTCGCCAGTGGAAACAACCTGCCTGCATCTATCCTATCTATTCCCTTCATAATTTTATATGTTTCTATAAGATCCCCCCTCATCCTTCTAAATTCCAACTAGTACAGTCCCAATTTACCCAACCTCTCCTCGTAATCCAACCCCTTCAGCTCTGGGATTAACCTTGTGAATCTCCTCTGCACACCCTCCAGCGCCAGTACATCCGTTCTCAGGTTAGGAGACCAAAACTGAACACAATACTCCAGGTGTGGCCTCACTAACACCTTATACTCCTGGGTTCGCCTGGATTTAGCCTTTTTGAGACTAGGCAGTAAGATGAAAGAAAGCAAGGGTTGACTGCCCCCAGCTCTGTGTAGACTTAGTGGGAGAGGTGTCGGTGCTATCGACCCCTGTTTGCAATCCAGGGATGAATTCAGTGCAGGGAAATTGTCCCTTATAGAATCATAGAATTCCTCCAGTGCAGAAGGAGGCCATTCGGCCTACTGAGTCTGCAACGACCCTCTGAAACAGCACCCTACCTAAGCCCAAACCCCACACCGTCCCTGTAACCTTACCTAGGGCCAGTTTATCATGGCCAGTCCACCTAACCTGCACATCTTTGGATTGTGGGAGGAAACCGGAGCGCCCGGAGGGGACACTACGCAGACACAGGTGCAAATACCCCAGACAGGGGTTGGAATTGAACTCGGGTCCCAGGTGCTGTGAGGCAGCAGTGCTAATCACCGTGCCGCCTTGAATGGTCTTTAGTGGCAATGTTTACTCAGATGATGGGATGCGGTTCTATTTTTAGATCAATCACCAGTCTTATTGCTGATTGATAATGGGATCATTACATGCAGACAGGAACGGTCTGCATTCAAGTTAAATAATCTTTATGGGGGGGGGGGGGAGATTGTAAATTTACCCGGGTGGCGCAGTGGGTTAGCCCTGCTGTCTCACGGTGCTGAGGTCCCAGGTTCAATCCCGGCCCCGGGATCACTGGCTGTGTGGAGTTTGCGCGCACTCCCCGTGTCTGCGTGGGTCTCACCCCCACAACCCAAAGGGTAGGTGGATTGGCCACGCTAAATTGCCCATTCATTGGAAAAATTAAAATAAGATGAAACTTGAAGTAAATATCGTGAGGGGTTGAGTTTATCAGGGGATGGTGGTCCCTTTTGGTCTGTCACCGGCTTACTTTGTGTAAGAAATAGGAGCAGGAGTGTGCCATTCGATCCCTTTAACCTGTCCTGTTATTCAGTAAGATCATGGCTGATCTGATTGTGGCCTTATGCTATGACCACCGACTCCCTTGTCAATCAGAAATCTGTCCACTCAGCCGTGCCAGCTTCTGCTCGCTGGAAGAGAGATTTCCAAACAGTAAAAAGTCTCCATTCCTCTTTATCTTTGTTTCTCAGGCTATGGAGGACTCGGTCTGTCCATTGAGGGCCCCAGCAAAGTTGACATTAATTGTGAGGATCAGGCGGATGGAACATGCAAAGTGACCTACTGTCCAACCGAACCGGGCAACTACATCATCAACATTAAATTTGCTGACCATCACGTGCCAGGTAAGGGAGTGGGAAACGAGGCCTGGTTGGCACAATAACAAGCCAGTGTCTGGAACCCAGTGTATGGAACCTATGGGGCAGGCCTGAGGGTCACAATAAAGGACACCTGACACTGGGCTGAACACGACCGGTGCTGAAAAGTGGGAGGGAGGGGGATGATGCAGAGTTTCTGTTTTAACAGCATGTAGATTGTGGCAGGAATCATAGAATCTATATAGTGCAGAAGGAGGCCATTCGGGCCATCGAGTCTGCACAGACCCCCTGAAAGAGCGCTCTCCTTAGTCCCACTCCCCGGCTCTATTCCCATAACCCCATCGATTGGGTCACTCTCTGTGTGGAGTCTGCACGGGTCTGCATGAGTTTCCTCCGGGTGCTCCGGTTTCCTCCCACACGTCCCGAAAGACGGGCTTGATGGGTAATTGGGACATTCTGAATTCTCTGTGTACCCGAACAGGTGCCGGAATGTGGCGACTAGTGGGAATTTTCATAGTAACTTCATTGCAGTGTTAATGTAAGCCTATTTATGACACTATAAAGATTATTATTATTATTATTATTATTATTATTACTTGCACAACTTTGGACTGTGGGAGGAAACCGGAGCACCCGGAGGAAACCCACGCAGACACTGGGAGAACGTGCAGACTCCATTCAGACAATCGCCCGAGACCGGAATTGAAAGCGGGACCCTGGAGCTGTGAGACAGCAGTCGTAACCACTGTGTCACCGTGCCGCCCCAAGTCCCAAACAGTGAGACGCTCTGACCTGGCGACTCAGTATGTGACTGATGAGTCAACGTATGACCCTGTGAGTCACTGTGATCCTGTTGTTGTGTTGTAGGAAGTCCTTTTACAGTGAAGGTAACTGGCGAAGGAAGAATTAAAGAGAGCATCACCAGGCGACGCCAGGCTCCCTCGATTGCAACAGTGGGCAGCACTTGTGACCTCAACTTGAAGATTCCAGGTATGTCCAGGGAGTTTATTCTGGGAGTTTAAGCGGTGTGTGCGTGTGTGCATTGAGGTGCACGTCTGAGTGACTGGAGGCAGCTCTAAAGTTTGGCTGCTTTTTGAGGACCATAATCTAAGGATCTGTTTTTTTTGGTATCTCGCAGTTTCTGCACCAGCCCTCGACACCTTTCTTCATTTCGTCCTGTCAACATCACCTTCTATTCCTTTTTTCCTCCTGCACTTATCTAGCTTCTCCTTGAAGGTAGATCATTCCGCTGGCTGCTGATGGTGGCCCATGAATTATGGACAGAACATTTTGCACAGCAGCTTTCCCTATATTGAGTGAGATGGCTGGAGGGTCTGATCACCCTCCACATTGAGAGAGTTACATCACTGCCAAAGCGACCAGTGTTACCAGCTGCAGAATCATTGGAGAATTGACCATACGATCGATGACCAGAAGGCTTCAGGGACTCGGTCCTGGAGATGCAATGATGTGTTTATTTTGGATTAAAATATAAATTCTGGGTGGGATATCCCTGATTTTTGAGAGAAGGCTTCGACAGTGGATTGATGGTTTCTGTACTCTCTTCCTTCCCTCCCCCAGGAAACTGGTTCCAAATGGTTTCTGCACAAGAACGTTTGACGAGGACCTTTACACGTAGTAGCCACACCTACACGCGCACCGAGAGGACAGAGATCAGCAAAACCCGGGGTGGAGAGACCAAAAGAGAGGTCCGAGTGGAGGAGTCCACACAGGTCGGAGGGGATCCTTTCCACAATGTGTTTGGCGAGTTCCTGGGCCGTGACAGCCTGGGCACCTTCAGCAACATCCCACGGGCCGAAGGTTTGTCAGACCAACAGGCAACGGGGCCAGTATTTAAAAGGGAGGGGGGAGGGAGTGCCTGAGGCCATATAACCTGCTCTGCCATCCAGTGAGATCACGGCTACGCTGTGACTCTGATATAAATTATAGAATTGACCCAACATTGTGTGTGTGTCTCCCTTTCATTCCCCAGCAAATGGAGAGACTTTGTCTCTACCTATCCTATCTGTTCCCTTTGATAGCTTTTGAAAAGCAATCAAATCACCCCCTTTAATCATCATTCCAGGGAAAGTCGTTTTGATGATTTTCTGTATCTGATCATGGACATCTTAATAATCTAATGTATGTAGACCCAAGTCTCTTTGGGCCTTCACTGTTTCTAGTTTTTCACCATGTAAAAAGAGTAACCTGTTCTATCCTCAGCCAATACTTGCTTATATTGAAATCCATTTGCCACAGTTTTGCCATTCACTAATACCTCACTCTAATTTTTTGTTTCCATCTACTTGCTTACAATGATGCCAATCTTTGTGTCACCAGCAATTTTGGACAAAGTTAGCTCTCTGTTAATGATTTAGATGGTGAGTAGTTGAGGCTTCAATAGAGATCTCTGTGGGACACTAAATCCTGCCGGATACCTGTCTATTATCCATACTCTGCTCAACTCGTCTCCAATCCCGGTCAATAATCTGCCCTCGCCCATGAGTTTCAGGGAGGGAGTGGTGAAGTATTTAAAGGCGAGGGGTGCCTGATATTTAAAGGGGAGGGAGTGATCCAGTATTTAGAGTAGAGGCTTTGCTGCATGGCTAATTTGTAATTGTGTACTGTTGTTTGTTTGGCAGTGGAGGTTGGGGCCCAGGAGATGACTGCACAGGTCACCAGCCCCTCTGGGAAGATCGATGAAGCTGAGATTATCGAAGGAGATGACAGCACATACAGTGTGCGCTTCATACCACAGGAGATGGGCTCACACACTGTCAACGTCAAGTATCGAGGCCAACACGTCCCCGGCAGCCCCTTCCAGTTCACGGTTGGGCCACTGGGCGAGGGAGGGTCTCACAAGGTCCGTGCTGGTGGGTCTGGTTTGGAGCGGGGAATCGCTGCAGTGACTGGTGAGTTTCCAATGGTCACCTGTATGTTTCAAAGATTGTGGGCGGAATTCTCCGCTCCTGGGAAAAATCGTGAAGGCCGTCGTGAACTCGGCCAAGTTTCACGACGGCCTCGGAGCCGCTCCTCTCACCGTATTCGCCCCCACCCGGGGGGGGGCGAGGAGCGGCGCTCTGCTATTCTCGGCCGACGGCCTTGACGCATCGGCGGCGGCGCCTATGTGACGTCAGCCGCGCATGCGCAGGTTGGCCGGCTCCAACCTGTGCATGCGCGGCTGACGTAACGACGGCTGACGGCTCCAACCCGCGCATGCGCGGTGGCCGTCTTCCCCTCCGCTGCCCCGCAAGACGTGGCGGCTTGATCTTGCGGGGCGGTGGAGGGGAAAGAGTGCGTTGCTTTGAGACGCCGGCCCGACGATCGGCGCGCACCGATCGCGGGCCAGTCCCCTCCCTAGCACGGCCGTGGTGCTCACTCCCCTCTCTGCCCCCCACAAGCTTCAAACGGACCTTTGCCGCCCATGTTCACGACGGCAGCGACCAGGTGTGGTTGCCGCCGTCGTGAAACGGTCGCGAACGGCAGGCCGCTCGGCCCATCCGGGTCGGAGAATCACCGGTCGCCGTGAAAAACGGCGAGCGTCGATTCTTCCTAGTGGGGGGTGGGAGAATCGCGGGGGGCGTGAAATTAGTTGCCCGGCCCTCCCGTGATTCTCCCACCCGGTGTGGGGAGCGGAGAATAATTCCTGGGAGGTGGGGTGGGTGAGGGGTCAGTCTCCAAGGTGGGATTTGATTGGTGGGCAGAGTAGGGTGGGGATGGGTCAGAACAGATTCAACCCTCCTGCACTTTTCTGCTTTAACTCTCCCTCTCTCCCTCCCCCCTCCCTCTCTCTCTCTCTCTCTCTCTCTCCCTCTGCCTGTAGCTGAGTTCAGTATCTGGACCCGTGAGGCTGGAGCCGGTGGCCTGTCCATTGCCGTGGAAGGCCCAAGCAAAGCTGAAATCTCATTTGAAGATCGTAAGGATGGATCATGCGGCGTTTCCTACATCGTACAAGAACCCGGTCAGTAAAGTGGACACTGAATCATCTGGGAGTTTTGGTCACCCCGTGTATCATTTTTGTAGGAATCTGTGCTCGGCTGTTTTGCCTCAGTTTGACACATTATTGTTTTCTCAACCCTCCCATGGGGCCTCTGGAATTCTGCGAAGGTGTTATCTTTTCCTTCTTGCTCAGCGGGTTGCCTGTTTGGGAACTCTGCTAGATTTCCGCTGAAGCAATTTGATCCCTTTCCAAACCTTTGGGATAAAAAACACTCGGTCAATGATTGTTCAAATCACAATTCCCTATCGAGTCACTTCAGTTGCTTTTACAAAAAATATATCACAACACAATTAAAAGTATAGTTCAGTTCAAGGTACAATATAACCATTAAATATCGTGACTGACTCACTGCAGTTCTTTAAGGTCATTTTCAATGGGGAATCCCTACATGTTCCCTTGTGCTATACAGCGAGCTTTACTGACTTGCTCTGTATTGTAACTGCCCTGGGAGTGTAGAAGAAATTTTACTCATCTAACCTGTTCTCCAGCTGCCCTGGGGAGTACTTGATGGATAGTGTGGGTGCTTTGTCCAACTACCTATCCTGTGCATGCTGGATGTGAACTGACATTGGGTATGTGGTGGATGTAGTTTCAGTGATTCAGGTGCTGGTTTCCTGTACAGTTGCAGCTGTGCACCAGGGAACGAGTGAATCCATGCCCATTGACCTGATTTTGAGTTCCTCTCTCTTTTCCAGGTGACTATGAGGTATCCATCAAGTTCAATGACGAGCACATCCCTGACTCGCCATTTGTTGTCCCAATTGCCTCGCCCTCCGACGCTGCCCGCAGACTGACCGTAACCAGTCTCCAGGTAAGGACCCGGGGAGAGCTGTGTCCCAGAGGTTGAGGGGGGAGGTGGGGGCAGGAGGGAGTAACGGTATGGAGATCAGAACCAGTTGGAGGGAGACAGAAGGGCGCGGTGAGAGGATTCTGGAATCTGGAGTGGTGTCCCTCACTACTCCTGGTTAGTCCTGGCCTGTCCTCCTCCTGCATTGGCTACCAGTTTTGCAGAAATTCATTGCCAACAGTTGAGCACAAAACAATCCATAAAATTCCTGGGACGCAACCCAAGAGCCTTTTGATCTGTGTGGGCCCAGGGTGATAAATGTTGGAAATGGTAATAGAGGGATTTAGCTCTGTATTTAATCCATGGCCTGGGCGTGTTCAATGAGAGTGTGTGTGTGTGTGTGGGGGGTGGGAAGGAAAAGGAGTGTGTGTGAGGAGTTGTTTGCCCCCGGGGGGGGCTTTGACCTGTATCTAATTTGAGGGTTGCTGACCTTTTGGCCAGTGGATATGGAGAGTTTTCTAAGATGTTGTTGTCTGTTGATCTGTCTAGGAGTCTGGATTACAGGTTGACCAACAGGCCTCGTTTGCGGTTCAGCTGAATGGAGCAAGAGGGGTGATTGATGCGAAGGTTCGAACCCCATCGGGGTCTGTGGAGGAATGTTATGTGTCTGAAGTGGATGTCGGTGAGTGACCAGTGAATGGAAAGTGTTGTTGGGGTGACTTCTATACTCCTTGCTTTTGTCCCTCTCCCTCTTGTATCAGCAGTGTAGAATTTACAGTGCAGAAGGAGGCCACTCGACCCCCTTGAGCCTGTTCTGCCATTTAAAAAAAGATAATCGCGGATCTGCGAGTAACTTCCTACCCCTGATAACCTTTCACCCCGTTCCTTAACCACAAATCTATCTGCCTTAAAAATATTCAAAGACTCTATACCCTCTGAGTGAATTAATTTGACCCTTTTCTGTTTCAATGAGCAACCGCTTCTGTGACCCCCTAGTTCAAGATTCTCCTACAAGACAAAACATTCTCTCCACATCCACCCTGTAAAGACGCCTCAGGATCTTGTATGATTCAATCAAGTCGCCTCTTGCTCGTCTCAAGAGGATCAGGGGTTACGGGGAGAAGGCAATGGTAAACCTATCGACCACGATTGGATAGCGGAGGAGACTCAATGGGTCGATTGGATGGCGGAGGAGACTCAATGGGTCGATTGGCCCAAATTCTGCTCCTATATTTTACGGTCATTCCCTATCCTCCGTCTCTAACTCTGGTGCAATCAGACACCCCTCGCTGTCCTATCCTCCCTCTCTAACTCTGGTGTAATCGGACACCCCTCGCTGTCCCATACCCAGCCATGTACAGTTAATCTAGACTCGCTGTAATGAACAGGCAGAATTTGATTCTGTCTGATTCAGGATGAGGTTCCGATGAGGCACTGGCGTGTAAACTCGGAGCATGGAATTCTTGTGCGGAAACTCACGAGGGAATAAACGGATTACAGAAACGTTGTCTGAACTTCCGTCTCCCACAGGAACGGTGCCGGTGGGAGGTAACCTTGCAACAGAGCAGACATGTGTGAGGGGGACAGGGAGGTGGGAACCAGTCTAGACGGATGTGGAAGACTTAGCAGTGGGGTGTCATTGACCTGACCCAGAATAACTGCTCATTCCCACACCGTTCACTGTGAGCTCTCACACAGCAGCTGCCTGGGGCTTAAGCTGTAACATGAGATCCAGGCCCCAGCAGTCTCCAATAACTCTCTCAAACTTCTCGAAGGACAGAACAAGGTCACTTTAACCCCTTCCAGGCTCTCCTCGCATCTTTCTGCAGCTTTTTGTTCCATTGTTTGCTCTGGTTGTGGGATTTGCCCAAAGCTTCCTCGTGTGTCTCATCTTCACCTATGCGTGTCTCTCATTTCTCCCCCACCCACTCCCCTCTCTCTTTCTCCCCTCCCCACACACTCTCTCTCTCTCTCTCTCTCTCTCTCTCTGCGCCCCCCCCCCCCCCCCTCTCCCTCTCTCTCTCTCTCTCTCTCTGTGTTCCCCTGCTCTTTCTCTCTCTCTCTCTCTCTCTCTCTCACCCCCTCCTCTCTCTCGGCCCCCCTGCACGCTCTTCTTGCGTTTTTCTCAGACATTTATCTCTGACCCCTGCATCGACAGTGCCACCTGCTGGTGAATGGCAGTTCAGCCTGATCATTGGAGACGGAAGTGGGTTTGACAATGCCTGAAATACTAGAATAAGGGTGGCTGAGGATTTCCAAGTAAAACACTAAAGAGCAGGAATGTGAGTTGTTGAAGGGTATGTGGAGTGAGCAGGGGGCGTATGAGTAGACTGGGTGTGATATTAATGGGTAAGGGAGTAAGTCGGACACCTTCCTGGCATCATCTTCAAGCTCTTTCTCACTGCCCTGTTTCTAGGAGGAAGGGGAGCGATTGCACACACATGCTTTAGGACATGTTTATTATTTCCAGTTTCTTGTGATCTGTCTGGACAGCACTCCGTTATTCCTCTGAATGGAATTCCACTCCTAACTCTCATTCAAAGAATCCCTGTCTGGATAAGTAGGGGGCTAGGTTTATGCTCCTCTCCTCCTATCCTGGGGGGTGAAGTACATGGCGAGGGATGGAGTGTGTCAGCTCGGGTGGGTGGATGAGCTACTTCAACAGAGATGCCATTGCTGGCGTTCCGAGCAATTCCGAAACCTCTGCTGGCCAGGGAACTGCGGTGCAAGAGAAGATACGGGGCGAGGGCTGCTGGTGCAGGGTCCAGAACATTCTATGCTGTTGTACAGCACAAGGGGCAGGCTCCACACCCTCTGCTCTCAAGTAATTTATGGAAAATGCTGGGAAGACTCAGCAGTTTGGACAGCATCCAGGGCGAGAGACATGGAACCAGTGTTTTAGTTAGATGAGTTTTCATTTTAACCAAAGGGAGACATTAACTCTGTGTCTGTCTCTGCAGATTATGCCATTTCCAGCATTTTCTGTCTTCACGTCCGGTTTTTAGTGTTTTGCTTTTACCTTAAAATATCTTTTTCTATTCATAGATAACTTCGAAATCCGTTTCATTCCACGTGAAAACGGTGTCCACTCGATAGATGTCAAGTTCAACTCCAGCCACATCCCAGGCAGCCCCTTCAGGATCCGCGTGGGAGAGCCAGGACAGACTGGGGATCCCGGCCTAGTCTCTGCCTACGGCCCAGGATTAGAAGGAGGAGTCACAGGTACAATTCCTTGAGTATAACTGACCTAATAGTGTATCCTTCAGGTAATAACAAATGGAATATATAAAACAGTGGATACTCAGCAACAGGTTAGTCCGGAATCGAATCAAGGGGTGTGGCAGGAGTTTATATTTAAATAACAGATACCCAGGAGTGACTTACAGGTTGTAATCTAATTGAAGTGCTTGGGGAGTGGGAGGGTTTTGTATATAGAATTTTTTTAATGCTTAAGAGTAACCTGCAACTAGAATCCAACTGAGGGGGTCTGATGTTTAATTGGAAGAGGTTGGGGTTTGGATATTTTATAGCAGGCTCTAGCTGTGTGATTGTGAGGTTCAACTATGATTGCTGGGTTTGTTGCTGTGCAGGCACTGAGTTTCCGTAGTAACACCCTTTGTTTTCTCTCTGTCTAGGGGTCCCCTCCGAGTTTATTGTCAATACATGTGATGCTGGGGCTGGTGCTCTTTCTGTCACCATTGATGGCCCTTCCAAGGTGAAGATGGATTGCCAGGACTGTCCTGAGGGTTATAAGGTCACCTACACACCAATGGCACCTGGAAACTACCTCATCTCCATCAAATATGGTGGACCTCAGCATATCGTTGGGAGTCCATTTAAGGCCAAGGTCACAGGTGAGCAGGGCTGGGACATCGTGGGCACTGGCTCTCTAGGGCATGGGCACCTAGTTTACTGGGGCACAGGTTCCATGGGAACTGCCACATTCACTGGGGCACAGGTTCCTCAAGCTATAGCCCTCTGGGGCATGGGATTACCCAGACAATGTCTCCCACTGGGGCATAGGTTTACTCGTGCACTGGCTCCCGCTGGGGCATAGGTTTGATGGCTAATATCTGGGTAAAGTCCACTGCTTGATCCTCACTCTGTTACACGGGGAACTGGTGGATGTGGTGTATCTGGATCCATAAGGCATTCGACAAGGTGCCGCACAAAAGGCTACTGCATACGATAAAGGCACATGGCATTATGGGTAATATATGTGCACGGATAGAAGATTGTTTAACTGACTGAAAGAAAAGAGTGGGGATAAATGGGTGTTTTTCTGGCTGGCAAACAGTGGCTAGTGGTGTGCCTTAGGGATCAGTGTTGGGTCTGCAATTGTTTACAATTTACGTAGATGATCTGGAGTTGGGGAGCAAGTGTAATGTGTCAAAGTTCACAGATGAAACTAATGAGTGGTAGAGCCAAGTGTGCAGAGGACACAAAGTCTGCGGAGGGATCTCGATATTTTGAGTGGACAAGGGTCTGGCAGATGGAGTCAATGTTGATAAATGTGCGGTCGTCCATTTTGGTAGGAATAACAGCAAAATACACTATTATTTAAATGGTAAAAAATTGCAGCATGCTGCTGTGCAGAGGGACCTGGGTGTCCTTGTGCATTAATCTCAAAGTTGTTTTGCAGGTGCAGCAGATAATTAAGAAGGCAAATGGAATTTTGTCCTTCATTGCTAGAGGGATGGAGTTTAAAAGCAGGGAGGTTATGTTGCAGCTGTGTAGGGTGCTGGTGAGGCCATATCTAGGGTACTGTGAAACTTGAGAAAGGACGTGCTGGCACTGGAGGGTGTGCAGAGGAGATTCACGAGGTTGATTCCGGAGTTGAGAGGATTGGCTTATGAGGGGAGACTCTGCAGACTGGGACTATACTCATTGGAATTTAGAAAAATGAGGGGGGATCTTTTGAAACACATAAAATTCTGAAGGGAACAGATAGGATAGAAGCAGGGAGGTTGTTTCCACGCGGATGAAACTAGAACTAGGGGGCATAGCCCTAAATCTGCTCCCCCTAATGTGGAGGCTAAGTTGAGGAGGAACTTCACCCAAAGGGCCGTGAACCTGTGGAATCCCTTGCCCAGTGAGGCAGTTGAGGCTAACTCGTTAAATCTTTTTAAGGTAAAGGTAGATAGATTTTTGAACGTAGAAGGAATAAAAGGTTACGGTGAGTGGGCAGGTAAGTGGAGCTGAGTCCACAAAAAGATCCGCCATGATCTTATTGAATGGCGGAGCAGGCTCGAGGGGTCAGATGGCCTACTCCTGCTCCTAGTTCTTATGTAAACGTTTGAAGGAAATCTCGGGCCCTGGGAGACCTGGTCAAGTGCTGGAGGGGAGCTGAGGTTGCAGGACTGCAGGAAGAGCTGTGCTCTGAGGGAACTAGGTGCTATGGTCTGTGCCAAGGGCAGGGGAGATGAACACCAGACTAACTCCTAGGTTGCCTTTGTTTCCTGTTCCAGGCGTCCGCCTTTCTGGGGGTCACAGTTTACATGAAACATCCACTGTCCTGGTTGAAACAGTCACCAAGTCGTCCTCGGTAGGCCGGTTTGGAACCATGCCCAAGTTTGCATCTGACGCTAGCAAGGTGGTAGCTCGAGGACCTGGCCTGACCAAGGCTTTCATTGGGCAGAAGAACAACTTTACGGTGGACTGCAGCCAAGCAGGTAGGTGTCAAGAGGTCACCGGGGAGCTGGGGCATCAGAGCGGTGGGGGATCAGGCCTCTGACTGCGAGAGGGGTCATTTGTGCGGTGGGATGCTCACCCTGTGACCCAAGAAGTAACCCGATCTTGTTCATTCCAGGAACCAACATGTTGATGGTGGGGGTTCACGGTCCGAAGACTCCCTGTGAGGAGGTGTATGTGAAACACATGGGAAACAGGGTTTATAATGTCACGTACACCGTGAAGGAGAAGGGCGACTACATACTGATCGTCAAGTGGGGAGATGAGAGTGTGACTGGCAGCCCCTTCCATGCAACCGTCCCATGAGCGGCTGATCAACAAATGGAGTCTTCACGCACATCTTGGAGGATCCGAACTATCAAAAATTCACAAATTTTTAATTTAAAAACCAAAGTACAGGGTTGAGGGGAGGTGTTTCTGGGGGGAAATAACTGCACACCAAATAGACTTGAAAACTGCCTGAATTTGTCATAATGATTAGCAATTCCTCCTCCTTTTGGAAGAGTTTCCCTAGTAACGCAAAAGCTGTTGAAGTATTTTTGTATGTTTTTTTTTGAAGGGTGTTGCAGGAGAGTATTGGGTATAGTAACTGTCTCCACAACCCCCTTCTGTGGTGCTCCAGCCCCAGGCTGGCCTATTGCAGCTCCTTGTGGGCAGAGTATGAGCGTTTCACCTGTACATTAACTTTCAGCTCCTGTAACAGGAGACTCGAAGGTTTTCAGAACTTGTTCAGGATTTTGTGTCAAAGCTTCGTCGTCTGCTCCCCAGTCTGATGGGCCAGTGTGGTGTTGCTGGGGTAAGGGGTGAGCTGTCATGTGGTCCTCTCCTCCTGGGGTGGAGCCTGTGGTGCAGCACTGCACGGAGCTACAGGATTTGCCTCTGGACCTAGTTGTTAGTAAGGGGGTCCCCATAAAGAATCCATCAACACTCTGTCCTCCCCTTCCTCTCTTTTCCCCCTTCACTTGATGGTCAACCCGCTGTTCCCTCAAACTTCAGCATGACCCTTGACCTGATACTGACCTGCACTGACAGTTTGGAGGAAGATGATTGGCTGCTGGACTGCTATGCTCATGGAAACAAGCTAGACTGCGTGATGGTGACAACATGTGGGGTGTGCCCTTGGGGATGTGGGTGGCAGTGTTTGAAGTTGTGTACACTGTCCATTTCTAGAGAACTGTTTGTATGAAAGTGTTATTCCCATGCGTTTGATACATTTAACCTATGTCTGGCAAGAAATAGCAGAATAATAAAATATACCTGCTAACTCGCCACCAATTCTTTGTGTGTGTCTCTCTCTCTCTCTCTCGCGTATTTCTTCACCTGGAGGTAACTGACACCATCAGGCTCCATCTTTGTAATGACAGTAGGTTGGAACAGGATCAGGAATCCAGAAGCTTTAAGATCGATGTCACCAACTGTGGAGCTGAACACGACCTTCAGCACAAAATCCAAGTGTGTTTTAGAAGCTTATATTCAGCGTATATTAAGGGCAGGAGGTTGACCAGGGTAAGCGTTTGGACCCAGTAGGGATCAGTTTGTGTGAGGAACCGGAAGATATAGGTGAGGTTTTAAATGAATACTTTGCATCTGTGTTCACGAAGGAGATTAAAGATGAAGATATAAAAATCAGGGAGGCTCATTGTGATACACTTGAACAACAGTTTTAACGGGCCTAAAAGTGGATAAATCCTTGGTGCCTGATGAGACATATCTCGGGTTGCTGTGGGAGATGAGGGAGGAGATTGCGTCGGCTCTGACAAAAATGTTCCAATCTTCTCTGGTCGCAGGAAATGTGCCATTATTCAAGAAGGGGTGCGGGGGAAAATCAGGAAATTACAGGCCAGTGAGTCTGACTTCAGTGGAAGGGAAACTACTGGAAAACATTGAGGGATAGAAAGGAGAGTCACGGAGTAATCAAGCATAGTCAGCATAGCTATGTCAAAGGCAGATCATGTCTTACAAACTTGATTTGAATTTCTTGAGGAAGTGACTAGGTGTAGTTGATGTAGACTTTAATAAGGCTTTTGAGGAGATTGCACATGGCAGGCTGATGAAGTTAAGAGACCATGGGCTCTACAGCAGTTTGGTAAATTGGATCCAAAACTGGCTTAGTGGTCGGAGGCAGAGAGTGATGATTGAAGGTCGATTTTGTGACTGGAAGACTGTCCAATGGTGTCCTGCAGGGATTGGTGCTGGGTCCCTTGTTTGTACTATACATTAGTGATCTGGTGTAGTATGGGGGTATGATGAGTAAGTTTGCAGATGACATGGGAGCAAGGCCTTGGATTACAGGACAATATATATGGGCTGGTTGTGCATAAGAATGACAAATAAGAGCTTGGTGTGCACGTTCACAAATCTCTGAAGTCGGCAGGACAGGTAGATAAGGTGGTAAAGGCGGCCTGTGGGATTCTTGCCTTTAACCAAGGCATTGAATATACAAGCGTGGAGGTTATGCTGGAGCTGTATAAAACACTGGTTAGGCCCCAGCTGGAGTACTGTGTGCAGTTCTGGTCACCACACTTATCAAAACAAAGTGATTGTATTGGCGAGAGTGTGGAGGAGACGTACCAGGATGTTGCCTGGGCTGGATTATTTCAGCTATGAAGAGAGGCTGGGGGTGTTTTCCCCAGAGCAGGCTTAGGGTGAACCTGATTGAAGTGTATAAAATTGAGGAACATAGGGTGGGTGGATAGGAAGATACGCAGAGGGTCAATAACCGAGACATAGATTTAAGGTAATGGGCAGGGAGTTTAGAGACAAGGAAAATTTTTTTCACCCAGTGGGTGGTTGGAATCTGGAACTCTGCCTGAAAAGGTGGCAGAGGTGGGAGCCCTCAGGCAGGAGCCCTCAAGAAGTATTTAGATGAGCACTTGAAATGCCATTGCATACAAGGCTATGGACAAAGTGCTGGAAAATGGGATTGGAATAGGTGCTTGATGGGCTGCAAAACTCCTATGACTCGTGACACTCGATTCTCACCAACTCGGTCTTGAGATTACGGAGTAGGTATCCCACAGCCTTCGGTGTTGGCCTCTGACTGGACACGCGTAAAGACCTTTTGGTCTTCTATGCTGACAAACTATTACTTTACCATGCCTGGAGTTAGTACTGCTGCCTCAGTGTCCGGCACCTGCGTTCAATTCCGGACTTTGGTAGCTGTTAGGAGTTTGCACATTCTCCCAGTGTCCGTGTGGGTTTTGGCCAGGTGCTCTAGTTTCTTTATGCAGTCCAAAAATGTGCCGGTTAGGTGGATTGGTCATGTTAAATTGCCCCTTGCTGTCCAGGGATGTGCAGGTTAGGTTATGGGGTTATTGGGATAGATTGGGGAAATGGTCTTGGGTGGGGTGCTCTGTCAGAGGGTCGGTGCAGAGTTGATGGCCGAATGGCTTCCTCCTGCACTGTGTAGGGATTCTGTGATCTCCAATACATTTATATCTAATAAGATTCAGAGGCAATGAAATGAACACTAATGTCTGCTGATTTCTTTAATGATGTGGAGATGCCGGCGTTGGACTGGGGTGAGCACAGTGAGAAGTCTTACAACACCAGGTTAAAGTCCAACAGGTTTGTTTCAAACACGAGCTTTCGGAGCACGGCTCCTTCTTCAGGTGAATGGAAAGGCTTGTTCCAGAAATGTTTATATAGACATTATATAGATTTCTTTAATGGGTTTGCTCCCCGTTGTGGCTGGAAGACTAATCTTCAACCTGTGACCAGGTGTCACGGTGGACATGCTGGGTAAGTGAGGGACTGGCTCCCTCCCAGGTGTTTCAACCACTCATGCCAAGTGGGCTTGTGCTTCACACCTTGGCCGACAGGTGCGTCAGGCCAGGAGAGCGCATGCCCAACGGCACTCCCCTGGGCGCACGCGCAAAGTCCAGTGCGCATGATCAGTGCGGGAGGAGGTGCCGGGAGCGGTGACGTCAGTGCGGGGCACGGGCAGCAGTGCGCAGACGCGGGGGGGGGGGGAAGGGTATATAAGGCCGGGGTCGGGGGGGGGAGCAGGATGCAGAAGCGCTGGGATGGCGGCTCGAGGTAAACTGATTGCTGTCCTGGGCGATGAGGACACCTGCACCGGCTTCCTGCTGGGTGGGATCGGCGAGTTGAACAAGAATCGTCGGCCCAACTTCCTGGTGGTGGAGAAGGAAACGAGCGTGACGGAGATCGAGGAGACTTTCAAGTGAGAGCGCTACTCGAGGCCGGTGCTGAGCTCCGCGGGAGGGGGCGAGGGCACTACTCGAGGCCGGTGCTGAGCTCCGGGCCTAGCAGGTTAATCCCAGAGGAGCCCGTTCCCGTGGCACTGTGTCAGCTTATCCCTGCTGTCCTCCGCTCAATGTTGTGGCTTGGAGCTGCGTCCTTCCCAATTCCTCATCGGGGCTTTGGGAAGTCTGTCAGTCTGAACCGTGCCCTGTCACCCCCTGTTTGAGGAAGTGAATTCTTCCCGTGACTGAGGGAGATGTGACTCGGGGCTCTTCCCATTAGAGGTGGTGTGGGCCTGAGGCTAGGTCAGCCCTCTTCTGATTTGGGTCACCTCTTTCCCACTCTGGGTGTCCTGGCTGCCTCCCCCCCCCCCCCCCCCCCCCAACCTCCCCAGTACCCCTTCCCTCAAAAGGACAGCCTGATTCCATTTCCCTACCTTCACACATCAACCCCCTCCCTCCAAAGATTCTTGCACTCTGTTTCCAGCAACACTCGCATGCATAATGGTTGTGGGTTTTACTGATTCCTGAAGTCATCCTCTTTCCTATACCCACTTAGAGTGGGAGTGCCCTTGCACCACTAGTGCTGTGACTTGGTTTGCCCAGCATGCAGGGTGGGGTAAGATTGGTGCAAGATTTTAGATATTATCATTGAATTTACAGTGCAGAAGGAGGCCATTCGGCCCATTGAGTCTGCATCGGCTCTTGGAAAGAGCACCCTACCCAAGGTCAACACCTCCACCCTATCCCCATAACCCATATGGACTGAGTCCGTGTATTTAGCAGAATGTGCTGAGTGTCGGATGTTCTCTGTGATGCTCCCCCTTTGAAGTTGGGAGGGAGAGGGTCAGTGGACAACTTTTGTCAGCTGTTCCTGCCAGATTGTGTATGAATTGATTCCTGCCCCATTGATCTCGTCCAGCTGACAGTAAACTTTCCTGTTTTCTTTTCCCTTCAGGAGTTTCTTGAGCCGTGATGACATTGGGATCATCCTGATCAATCAGTACATTGCAGAAATGATTCGCCATGTCATTGATGCCCACACTCTCTCCATTCCTGCTGTGCTGGAAATCCCATCCAAGGAACACCCATATGATGCTTCCAAGGACTCCATCCTGCGCCGGGCCAAGGGAATGTTCAGTACTGATGACTTCCGATAGTTGGACTTGCCTAGTGCTGGCTCTTTGGCACAGAACTGCCTGTTCCAGTCCTCATCTGGACCGTCCTTTTTTGTGTTGTCTTGTTGTATGTTGTGCAGAGTGCTGATTCCTCTGGGGGCTACCATCAAATGTACCATAATTCGCAGAAAGTCCTCCACTCTTACTGGAGATTGGCATGGCTCAGCCATGTGCTTGATGTGCTTTCACTCAAAACCAATCCAGGAGAATTGAAACATCAGCTGTCATTGGATCTGATCTTCAATAGTAATTTGTTTACTGTGTATCTAACCCTATGCTGTACCTGCCCTGGGATTGTTTGATGGGGCAGTGTAGAGGGGGGCTTTACTCTGTATCTAACTAATCCTGTGCTGTACTTGCCCTGAGATTGTTTGGGGCTGTGTAGAGGGGGCTTTATTCTGTATCTAACTAATCCTGTGCTGTACTTGCCCTGAGATTGTTTGGGGCTGTGTAGAGGGGGCTTTATTCTGTATCTAACTAATCCTGTGCTGTACTTGCCCTGAGATTGTTTGACGGGACAGTGTTGAGGGAGCTTTATTCTGTATCTAACCCTATACTGTACTGGCCCTGGTGTAAATCTATCCTGTGTTCATTTATTTCTGTTAATTATTGATGTTTGGGGTTGCTCGCTAGCCAAGCCATTAGAAAAGGGGTTGGGGGTGCTGTTTAAAACATTCGCACTAAAGTAGCAAGTGATTGGAACTGCTCATGCAGGAAGCACTGACACCTGGGCTGTGAGGGTGATTGAGAGGTCAGTACTGCCGACTTATCTATTTATTGGGCATACCACAGTGATTGATTACTGAATCTTCACGGCGTGCTCCGGCATCTCTGGTTTTGTGCTGGTTAACGTGCTGAATGCAGTTCTTATCCGGTCCTATCGAGTTTTCCCTTGTGTTCTTTGAAGAGTTGTATATTTATGATGCTTGTCCCTGCTCTGTACATCAATAAATAAACACAACAGGTTCTCGCATGCTGCTGGCTTCTGATTTTTATTTTTACTCTATTATCCTCACTTGAGCCATTCAGTAGTTTAAGCCTAAGGGTTACTGTCATGTGTGTGGGCCTGCCTCTCCTGCTTCTCTCTGCAATGACAACTTTTTTAGTTGAATACTCTTGTGCTCTGCAGACTGGCCTCCCGTCTGTAAACTTTGGTTAATCTGAAACCCTGCTCTCCATATCCTAACTTGTACTTGGTCCCATTCAACCATCTTTCTGCTGATCTACATTGTCTCCTGGTCTAGCAACATGTTTTATTTTTAAAATCTTGTTCTTGTGTTCAAATCCCTCTGTGGCCTTGTTCCTCCATATTTCTAACCTGCAGCCCTCCCACAATCTACTATCCCTCTACCCACTTGTGTATCCCTGAATTTCAATGCTCCACCATTGAGCATGAATTCAGCCGAGGAGGCCATAAGCCCTGGGAATTCAGTTCCTAAATCTCATCATGCCTCTCCTTTAGAATGTTTCTTTCCATCCCTGATCAAAGTTTCAGTTTAGCTCAGTTGACGAGACAACTGGTTTGGGATGAAGAGCGAGGCCAACAGTGTGGATTCAATTCCGCCACTGCTTGAGGTTATTAATGAAGGCCCTGCCTTCTCAACCTTGCTCTTCGCCTGGGATGTGGTGATCCTCGGGTTAAATCACCAGTCAGCTCTCTCCCCTCAAAGGGGAAAGCAGCCTATGGTCATCTGGGACTATGGTGACTTACCTTTAAACAAGGCTGCTTTGAGGCTGGAGTTGGGCTGTTTAACCCTGTCTTTATTGGGCAGAGGCTGTTTTGACGGAGCTTACTACTCCATCAAAGATGAGATCCATTAAAACTTTGAGCAGCTTGGATAACACTAGAATAGTTCTACATAAATTAGTTTATTAAGGATTGAGATTAATTGGAGAAAGTATACCTAGTAATCATTATTGACCATTAAACCTGTATTTGTAGGACACAGCAGTAATAAGCATTTAAACTCTTGCTGCAAGCAGTGGCCACAATGCATGATGGGATTTAAACTAGCTAACTTGCGCATGTTTTTGAGACAAACAGGATTGTGTGATCAGCAAAAAACACAGTCAACTCAGTAAACAGGTCTTGTCGGTGCCCCCAATAGCGCCTCCTACACAAATCCAGGGTGTAAAGAGGAAACCAATTTTGGTGGCATCCTGCCTCCTGGATTAACAAGGTGGATAGGAACTGACTGCGACACGTAGGATGGGAATGTCAGAAAAACTTTACAATGGACACAATATCCTGGTAAACAACAGGTGACAGGATGGGGTTAAATCATGAGCTGATCACAAGTCGTCATTTTGCTTAAATTTTATTGGATAATATAAAGTGACAGCTCCAAGGATTGGGTCAAGTCCACCTGGGGTGGGCTATTTTTGGGAAATCTTATAATTGATGTGCTTTTATCAGTGTTGGACAGATTGATCTTGCCATTTATCCAGTTCTTTCATGTACATAAACCAAGCTTGGAATAATAAAGCTGTCTTAACCAGGTTGATATGTCTGCAGAACTGTGTATTAAGCTGAGCCATAACTAAGAGGGAGGTAAACCACGTAAAAGCTGGCTCAATACTCAGATCTTGGGAATGTTCCTACAGGGATGTTATTGGGGACCTGGTAGGAGCTGAGATTTCAATTTACCAGCTATACGTGTGTAAAGGCCCCACACCTGCACTTCCGCAGGTCTGACCTACAATACTATGACCATCACGGACAGGGATAAGGAGGAAAGTCCTGCATCCACTCCAGCTGGAAGAGAGGTCAAACCTCATGCTGTTAGCACCAACCTCATCTAATCAATCCTGGCTGCCCATCTAACAGGTACCCTAAGGAGTTGTTGTGACATCTTTCGCATGCAGTTGTAGCCTGGAGCTATGGATAGTGATGGTAGGGGCTCCAATTTCCTTTTCATCACATGGCTAACTGGGAATCTCTTGCCATGAGCCATTTATATATGTTGGCAGGATTTAGAAGTTGATACTCAACCTGTTTGGCCATATTATGAGCTCAAACTTCCTAGCTTGTCAAGTCCTGGAGTGGGACCTGACCTCAGAGCCTCTGCCTCTGAGGCAAGGATGTTACCCACTGGACCACAAGATCGCTCACTCGTTGCATGTTTGAATTTTGGTTTGAAGATGCTTCAATTTCTACTTGTGAGCTCTGCCAGCTACTCTGCTAAAGAATAACCTTTTCCTAAATTCCACATCTAAGGTTTCCCCCGACCCACTGTGGTTGACAGGAAACTCAACTGTCCCTGACCCATCTCCCGCACCTCTGCCCTCACCCCTTCCCTCCTAGAACCATGATCAAACTTTTTACTCCACATTCAAAGGATCATCCTCCACCATTTCTGCCAACTCTAGCATAATGCCACCACCAAACACAGCTTTCCATTCCCCCCTCCCCCAAATCAGCATTCTGCAAGGCCCACTCCTCCATCACATCCAACTCTTCATCCCGTTCCTATGACACCTTTCCCTGCAATCGCGGAAGGTGCAACGCCTGTCCCTAAAAAAAAAAGTAAGGTTAAGGGGGGGTTTGTTGGGTTATGGGTATAGGGTGGATACGTGGGTTTGAGTAGGGTGATCATGGCTCGGCACAACATCGAGGGCCGAAGGGCCTGTTCTGTGCTGTACTGTTCTATGTTCTATTACCTCCTCCCTCTCCAAGGGCTCAAACATCCCTTTCAAATAAAGCAGTGTTTCACTTACACCTTCAATTTGATCGCCTGTATTCGGTGCTTCCAGCATGGTCTCTACATTGGGCAGACGAAACGCAGACTTGGTGACTGCTATGTGGAACAGCTGCGCTCCGTCTGTAAGCATAACCCCAACATTCTGGTCGCTTGCCATTTCAAATCAGCATCTTGCTCTCGTGCCCACATTTCTGTCCTTGGCCTACTGCAAGGTTCCAGTGATGCCCCCGCAAACTGGTAAAACATTTCATCTTCTATTGCATCTTCTGGATTGTCTCCTTCTCGGGAGAGTACAATGCTGGTGTGAGCTGTATCCAGAGCTCCAGGGCCTCAGGTGAACAAACATTTAAGAAGAAAATGAAATCGGGAACAAAGCCGTATAAACATAATTTATTGAGGTATGGCTCTTTTTCTATAAATTAAGGGGCAATTTAGTGTGGTAAATCCACTTAAACTTCACATCTTGGGGTTGTGGGGGTGAAACCCACGCAGACACATGGAGAATGTGCAAACTCTACGCAGACAGTGACCCAGGGCTGGGATTCGAACCCGGGTTCTCAGCACTGCAGTCCCAGTGCTAACCACTGTGCCGCATGCCACCCTGAGATATGGCTTTAATTGTGCCAATGCAAATCAGGATGCAAAGCCCATGTGTGTTATATGCAGGGAAGTACTGGCAAATGAAAGTTTAAAACCCTCAACTCTTCAAAGGCATTTGAAGACTAAACATGGCGAGTTCTAGGACAAACCTCTTGATTTTTTTCCAAAAGGTGGAGCGAGAATTTAAATTGTCAGCAGTCGTCAGCAGAAATTGAATGACGAAGCAAGTGAGGTCACGAGGACTCTGCAGGCTCTTCTGCTGCATTAAAAATAAGCAATAATGGTATGTCGTGAAGGTCGCTTGAGTGGGTCGCTAAGGTCGACCAATTGGTAAAACTGGGTTCCGGGAAAACAAGTTTGAAAAACACTGGTTTAGAGTGTGGGGGGCTAGAAAATGGGGGATTAGGAATTAGATTATAGTTAACCAATTGTATTTGCTGTATATTTCATTATAGTGGCAGGTTAAAGTTCAACAGGTTTGTTTCAAACACTAGCTTTCGGAGCACTGCTCCTTCCTCAGGTGATCACCCCAGTCCAACGCCGGCATCTCCATATCATATTTCATTATAGTTCTTTGTGTTCAAATTTACAAACTTGGTGATTGTAATTATTGGGCAGCCAAAAGCCACAGACTTGGTATTTTGCTAAGGATTAGTTAATGCTCATATTGAGACTCCGGGAGGCCAAGGGGGGCTGGAATTGACTGTACCCTCACCCAGGGTGTCGTAACAGTTACCCGGAGATCTCGTTACCACAGGACTCAACACTGAGTTCAACTACTTTAGGCTGTGAATCTTCCCCTCCATCTTTACCCCCTTTTGTTTTCTCGTTCCCTTGGCTTATCCCCATATAAAACCGCACAACCATCTGTCCCGTGTTTTTCAGTTTTGCTTTCACTGAGCACTGACATTGTTCCCTTACTAACACATTCTGCTATCTTACCTTTATGCCACTATTAGCACTTCTTCGATCTTTAATGCCACCATTAACACTCTGTTTGTCAATCTCCACTTAGTTCCGATCTATCCCAAACCTTCCATTCTGCCCCACTCCCCCTTCCAACTGCATAATCTGTCACATTTCATAGAATTTACAGTGCAGAAGGAGGCCATTCAGCCCATCGTGTCTGCACCGGCTCTTGGAAAGAGCACCCTAACCGAGGTCAACACCTTCACCCTATCCCCATAACCCAGTAACCCCACCCAACACTAAGTGTGTGTTTTGGACACTAAGGACAATTTATCATGGCCAATCCACCTAACCTGCACATCTTTGGACTGTGGGAGGAAACCGGAGCACCCGGAGGAAACCCACGCACACATGGGGAGGATGTGCAGACTCCGCACAGTCAGTGACCCAAGCCAGAATCGAACCTGGGACCCTGGAGCTGTGAAGCGATTGTGCTATCCACAATGCTACCATGCTGCCCTTTTCAATTCTATTTTAAGGTCATATGGGTTTGAGACGCTAACGCTGTTTCTCCACAGAGAATTCCAGACCTGCTGGGTTTATCCAGCATTTTCTGTTTTTATATATTAAAACAGAGGAGCTGTTGTTTATGGATAAACCCTCTTGTAGCAGGAGCTATAACTGAGTGAGGAATTAGGGATGAAAGTGTAAACTACTCACCTGCAGAAAATTTGTAACTAATTAGGGCAGCACGGTAGCATAGTGGTTAGCACAATTGCTTCACAGCTCCAGGTTCGATTCCTGGCTTGGGTCACTGTCTGTGCGGAGTCTGCACGTTCTCCCAGTGTCTGCATGGGTTTCCCCCCACAGTCCAAAGATGTGCAGGTTAGGTGGATTGGCCATGATAAATTGCCCTTAGTGTCCAAAAGGTTAGGTGGGGTTACGGGGATAAAGGGGATAGGGTGGAGACTTGAGGCTTAAGTAGGGTGCTCTTTCCAAGGGCTGGTGCAGACTCGATGGGCTGAATGGCCTACTTCTGCACTGTAAATTCTATGACCTCTATTTTATCACTGTCATCACCTTATCCTGAGGGGCATTGTAAACCTGAGTTTGAGAATTTGATCCTTTAATCCCAAGGATTTTAAAAAAGATTGTTCATACGATGTAGGTGTCGCTGGCTGGGCCAGCATTTATTGCCCACCCCTAATTGCCGTCGAGGAGATGGTGTTTTGTTGCCTTCCTAAACTGTGCAGTCTATCTGATGTAGGTACAGCCGTGGTACTGCTGTTAGGGAGAGAGTTCCAGGATTTGACCCACCGACAGTGAAGGCATGGCAATATGTTTCCAAGTCAGGGTGGTGAGTGACTTGGAGAGGAACCAGCAGGTGGTGCTGTCCCCAGGTATCTGCTGCCCTTGTAGCTATTAGAGGTTGCTGTTTTTGAAGGTGCTGTCAAAGGAACCTTGGTGAGCTCCTGCAGTGCATCTTGTAGATGGTACATAGAACTGTACAGCACAGTACAGGCCCTTCGGCCCACAATGGTGTGCCGAACTAGTCTGAAACTAAGATCAAATCAACCTACTCCCAATCATTCTAGTGCACCTATCCAATACACTGTTGCCACTGCGGTGCGGTGGAGGAAGTGTAAATTGAAGGTGGTAGATGGGGTGCCAATCAAGCAGGCTGATTTGTCCTGGATCGGAGCGACCTTTCTGGGCTCACACCCTCGCTCATTTATTTTCTACAGAAAAAAGGCTCAACCCATTCAGTCTCTCCTGTCGTCCCATGTCAGTCTCATTATCCATGTCACTTCCTGTCTCTCATCACAGTTATAAATGTAACACTGATTGCTTAGATACCAGATGGACAGCCAGTCAGTACATGGAGAGCCCTGTCTGTTGTGCTCACCCTGTATGTGCCCAGATTTCAAAAACTCATGGACAAGGACAACTGAAAACCCACGACAGTGGAGAGAAAACTCAACATGGATACTGAGAAGCAAAACATGAAGAAAAGCATGACCAAAGAGGATCTGCTGAGACTGTGTTGGCTGAAGCGTGGCCAGGGTGGTAACCTCCACAAACCCTCGGTAAGAGGGACAGAGCGTAAGAAGGGGACTGCACTACCGCACATAGACCTCCAGAAGAACGCACCAACAAAGCAAGAAAAGGAGGCCTCAGCGAAGAAAGGAGCCGCAGAAAAGCCAGAAGCTGCAGGGAAAGTTGCGACAGTTTTGCTAAGCGACATGAGGCCGGTAACCCCTGAGGTGCGAGCCCTGCTTTACGATGGATTCTCTAAAGAGGAGAAAGGCAGATACCAATACCTAAAGGCCCGGACGAAGAAAGGCCCCAGTGAGAAATATGAGAATGCTATCACCTCCTCCTGGGATTATGGTTGGAAATTAGGTGAGAGACAATTACATGAGGACGTTTATGGCAGATGGGCAGGGCAGCAGATAGTGTTGCTATGTAGGCTTTTCAGGCCAGTGTTACTGGGAGCAGGGGGGGGGTAAGTTACTGGGAGCAGGGTGGGGTCAGTGACTGGGAGCAGGGTGGAGTCAGTGTTACTGGGAGCAGGGTGGGGTCAGTTACTGGGAGCAGGGTGGGGTCAGTGTTACTGGGAGCAGGGTGGGGTCAGTTACTGGGAGCAGGGTGGGGTCAGTGTTACAGGGAGCAGGGTGGGGTCAGTTACTGGGAGCAGGGGGGGGTCAGTTACTGGGAGCAGGGTGGGGTCAGTTACTGGGAGCAGGGTGGAGTCAGTGTTACTGGGAGCAGGGTGGGGTCAGTGTTACTGGGAGCAGGGTGGGGTCAGTTACTGGGAGCAGGGTGGGGTCAGTGTTACTGGGAGCAGGGTGGGGTCAGTGTTACTGGGAGCAGGGTGGGGTCAGTTACTGGGAGCAGGGTGGGGTCAGTTACTGGGAGCAGGGTGGGGTCAGTGATACTGGGAGCAGGGTGGGGTCAGTGTTACTGGGAGCAGGGTGGGGTCAGTTACTGGGAGCAGGGGGGGGTCAGTTACTGGGAGCACGGCGGGGACAGTTACTGGGAGCAGGGTGGGGTCAGTTACTGGGAGCAGGGTGGGGTCAGTTACTGGGAGCACGGCGGGGACAGTTACTGGGAGCAGGGTGGGGTCAGTGTTACTGGGAGCAGGGTGGGGTCAGTTACTGGGAGCAGGGTGGGGTCAGTGTTACTGGGAGCAGGGTGGGGTCAGTTACTGGGAGCAGGGTGGGGTCAGTGTTACTGGGAGCAGGGGGGGTCAGTTACTGGGAGCACGGCGGGGACAGTTACTGGGAGCAGGGTGGGGTCAGTGTTACTGGGAGCAGGGTGGGGTCAGTTACTGGGAGCAGGGTGGGGTCAGTGTTACTGGGAGCAGGGTGGGGTCAGTTACTGGGAGCAGGGTGGGGTCAGTGTTACTGGGAGCAGGGGGGGTCAGTTACTGGGAGCAGGGTGGGGTCAGTGTTACTAGGAGCAGGGTGGGGTCAGTGTTACTGGGAGCAGGGTGGGGTCAGTTACTGGGAGCAGGGTGGGGTCAGTTACTGGGAGCAGGGTGTGGTCAGTTACTGGGAGCAGGGTGGGGTCAGTTACTGGGAGCAGGGTGGGGTCAGTTACTGGGAGCAGGGTGGGGTCAGTGTTACTGGGAGCAGGGTGGGGTCAGTGTTACTGGGAGCAGGGTGGGGTCAGTTACTGGGAGCAGGGTGGGGTCGGTTACTGGGAGCAGGGGGGGTCAGTTACTGGGAGCAGGGTGGGGTCAGTGTTACTGGGAGCAGGGTGGGGTCAGTGTTACTGGGAGCAGGGTGGGGTCAGTTACTGGGAGCAGGGTGGGGTCAGTTACTGGGAGCAGGGTGGGGTCAGTGTTACTGGGAGCAGGGTGGGGTCAGTTACTGGGAGCAGGGTGGGGTCAGTGTTACTGGGAGCAGGGTGGGGTCTGTTACTGGGAGCAGGGTGGGGTCAGTGATACTGGGAGCAGGGTGGGGTCAGTGTTACTGGGAGCAGGGTGGGGTCAGTTACTGGGAGCAGGGGGGGGTCAGTTACTGGGAGCACGGCGGGGACAGTTACTGGGAGCAGGGTGGGGTCAGTTACTGGGAGCAGGGTGGGGTCAGTTACTGGGAGCACGGCGGGGACAGTTACTGGGAGCAGGGTGGGGTCAGTGTTACTGGGAGCAGGGTGGGGTCAGTTACTGGGAGCAGGGTGGGGTCAGTGTTACTGGGAGCAGGGTGGGGTCAGTTACTGGGAGCAGGGTGGGGTCAGTGTTACTGGGAGCAGGGGGGGTCAGTTACTGGGAGCAGGGTGGGGTCAGTGTTACTAGGAGCAGGGTGGGGTCAGTGTTACTGGGAGCAGGGTGGGGTCAGTTACTGGGAGCAGGGTGGGGTCAGTTACTGGGAGCAGGGTGTGGTCAGTTACTGGGAGCAGGGTGGGGTCAGTTACTGGGAGCAGGGTGGGGTCAGTGTTACTGGGAGCAGGGTGGGGTCAGTTACTGGGAGCAGGGTGGGGTCAGTTACTGGGAGCAGGGTGGGGTCAGTGTTACTGGGAGCAGGGTGGGGTCAGTGTTACTAGGAGCAGGGTGGGGTCAGTTACTGGGAGCAGGGTGGGGTCAGTGTCACTGGGAGCAGGGTGGGGTCAGTGTTACTGGGAGCAGGGTGGGGTCAGTGTTACTGGGAGCAGGGTGGGGTCAGTGTTACTGGGAGCAGGGTGGGGTCAGTTACTGGGAGCAGGGTGGGGTCAGTTACTGGGAGCAGGGTGGGGTCAGTGTTACTGGGAGCAGGATGGGGTCAGTGTTCCTGGGAGCAGGGTGGGGTCAGTGTTACTGGGAGCAGGGTGGGGTCAGTGTTACTGGGAGCAGGGTGGGGGTCAGTGTTACAGGGAGCAGGGTGGGGTCAGTGTTACTGGGAGCAGGGTGCGGTCAGTGTTACTGTGAGCAGGGTGGGGTCAGTGTTACTGGGAGCAGGGTGGGGTCAGTGTTACTGGGAGCAGGGTGGGGTCAGTTACTGGGAGCAGGGTGGGGTCAGTGTTACTGGGAGCAGGGTGGGGTCAGTGTTACTGGGAGCAGGGTGGGGTCAGTGTTACTGGGAGCAGGGTGGGGTCAGTTACTGGGAGCAGGTGGGGTCAGTGTTACTGGGAGCAGGGTGGGGTCAGTGTTACTGGGAGCAGGGTGGGGTCAGTGTTACTGGGAGCAGGGTGGGGTCAGTTACTGGGAGCAGGGTGGGGTCAGTGTTACTGGGAGCAGGGCGGGGTCAGTTACTGGGAGCAGGGTGGGGTCAGTTACTGGGAGCAGGGTGGGGTCAGTTACTGGGAGCAGGGAGGGGTCAGTGTTACTGGGAGCAGGGTGGGGTCAGTTACTGGGAGCAGGGTGGAGTCAGTTACTGGGAGCAGGGTGGGGTCAGTGTTACTGGGAGCAGGGTGGGGTCAGTTACTGGGAGCAGGGTGGGGTCAGTGTTACTGGAAGCAGGGTGGGGTCAGTTACTGGGAGCAGGGTGGAGTCAGTGTTACTGGGAGCAGGGTGGGGTCAGTGTTACTGGGAGCAGGGTGGGGTCAGTTACTGGGAGCAGGGTGGGGTCAGTGTTGCTGGGAGCAGGGTGGGGTCAGTTACTGGGAGCAGGGTGGGGTCAGTTACTGGGAGCAGGGTGGGGTCAGTGTTACTGGGAGCAGGGTGGGGTCAGTGTTACTGGGAGCAGGGTGGGGTCAGTGTTACTGGGAGCAGGGTGGGGTCAGTGTTACTGGGAGCAGGGTGGGGTCAGTGTTACTGGGAGCAGGGTGGAGTCAGTGTTACTGGGAGCAGGGTGGGGTCAGTTACTGGGAGCAGGGTGGGGTCAGTGTTACTGGGAGCAGGGTGGGGTCAGTGTTACTGGGAGCAGGGTGGGGTCAGTGTTACTGGGAGCAGGATGGGGTCAGTGTTACTGGGAGCAGGGTGGGGTCAGTGTTACTGGGAGCAGGGTGGGGTCAGTGTTACTGGGAGCAGGGTGGGGTCAGTGTTACTGGGAGCAGGGTGGGGTCAGTTACTGGGAGCAGGGTGGGGTCAGTTACTGGGAGCAGGGTGGGGTCAGTGTTACTGGGAGCAGGGTGGGGTCAGTGTTACTGGGAGCAGGGTGGGGTCAGTGTTACTGGGAGCAGGGTGGGGTCAGTTACTGGGAGCAGGGTGGGGTCAGTTACTGGGAGCAGGGTGGGGTCAGTGTTACTGGGAGCAGGGTGGGGTCAGTTACTGGGAGCAGGGTGGGGTCAGTGTTACTGGGAGCAGGGTGGGGTCAGTTACTGGGAGCAGGGTGGGGTCAGTTACTGGGAGCAGGGTGGGGTCAGTTACTGGGAGCAGGGTGGGGTCAGTGTTACTGGGAGCAGGGTGGGGTCAGTTACTGGGAGCAGGGTGGGGTCAGTTACTGGGAGCAGGGTGGGGTCAGTGTTACTGGGAGCAGGGTGGGGTCAGTGTTACTGGGAGCAGGGTGGGGTCAGTTACTGGGAGCAGGGTGGGGTCAGTGTTACTGGGAGCAGGGTGGGGTCAGTTACTGGGAGCAGGGTGGGGTCAGTTACTGGGAGCAGGGTGGAGTCAGTGTTACTGGGAGCAGGGTGGGGTCAGTTACTGGGAGCAGGGTGGGGTCAGTGTTACTGGGAGCAGGGTGGGGTCAGTTACTGGGAGCAGGGTGGGGTCAGTGTTACTGGGAGCAGGGTGGGGTCAGTGTTACTGGGAGCAGGGTGGGGTCAGTTACTGGGAGCAGGGTGGGGTCAGTTACTGGGAGCAGGGTGGGGTCAGTGTTACTGGGAGCAGGGTGGGGTCAGTGTTACTGGGAGCAGGGTGGGGTCAGTGTTACTGGGAGCAGGGTGGGGTCAGTTACTGGGAGCAGTGTGGGGTCAGTGTTACTGGGAGCAGGGTGGGGTCAGTGTTACTGGGAGCAGGGTGGGGTCAGTTACTGGGAGCAGGGTGGGGTCAGTTACTGGGAGCAGGGTGGGGTCAGTGTTACTGGGAGCAGGGTGGGGTCAGTGTTACTGGGAGCAGGGTGGGGTCAGTGTTACTGGGAGCAGGGTGGGGTCAGTGTTACTGGGAGCAGGGTGGGGTCAGTTACTGGGAGCAGGGGGGGGTCAGTTACTGGGAGCAGGGTGGGGTCAGTTACTGGGAACAGGGTGGGGTCAGTGTTACTGGGAGCAGGGTGGGGTCAGTTACTGGGAGCAGGATGGGGTCAGTGTTACTGGGAGCAGGGTGGGGTCAGTTACTGGGAGCAGGGTGGGGTCAGTGTTACTGGGAGCAGGGTGGGGTCAGTTACTGGGAGCAGGGTGGGGTCAGTGTTACTGGGAGCAGTGTGGGGTCAGTGTTACTGGGAGCAGGGTGGGGTCAGTTACTGGGAGCAGGGTGGGGTCAGTGTTACTGGGAGCAGGGTGGGGTCAGTTACTGGGAGCAGGGTGGGGTCAGTTACTGGGAGCAGGGTGGGGTCAGTTACTGGGAGCAGGGTGGGGTCAGTTACTGGGAGCAGGGTGGAGTCAGTGTTACTGGGAGCAGGGTGCGGTCAGTGTTACTGGGAGCAGGGTGGGGTCAGTGTTACTGGGAGCAGGGTGGGGTCAGTTACTGGTAGCAGGGTGTGGTCAGTGTTACTGTGAGCAGGGTGGGTTAGTTACTGGGAGCAGGGTGGGGTCAGTGTTACTGGGAGCAGGGTGGGGTCAGTTACTGGGAGCAGGGTGGGGTCAGTTACTGGGAGCAGGGGGGGGTCAGTGTTACTGGGAGCAGGGTGGGGTCAGTGTTACTGGGAGCAGGGTGGGGTCAGTTACTGGGAGCAGGGTAGGGTCAGTGTTACTGGGAGCAGGGTGGGGTCAGTGTTACTGGGAGCAGGGTGGGGTCAGTTACTGGGAGCAGGGGGGGGGTCAGTTACTGGGAGCAGGGTGGGGTCAGTTACTGGGAGCAGGGTGGGGTCAGTGTTACTGGGAGCAGGGTGGGGTCAGTTACTGGGAGCAGGGTGGGGTCAGTATTACTGGGAGCAGGGTGGGGTCAGTTACTGGGAGCAGGGTGGGGTCAGTGCTACTGGGAGCAGGGTGGGGTCAGTGTTACTGGGAGCAGGGTGGGGTCAGTTACTGGGAGCAGGCTGGGGTCAGTTACTGGGAGCAGGGTGGGGTCAGTGTTACTGGGAGCAGGGTGGGGTCAGTTACTGGGAGCAGGGTGGGGTCAGTGTTACTGGGAGCAGGGTGGGGTCAGTTACTGGGAGCAGGGTGGGGTCAGTTACTGGGAACAGGGTGGGGTCAGTGTTACTGGGAGCAGGGTGGGGTCAGTGTTACTGGGAGCAGGGTGGGGTCAGTGTTACTGGGAGCAGGGTGGGGTCAGTGTTACTGGGAGCAGGGTGGGGTCAGTTACTGGGAGCAGGGTGGGGTCAGTGTTACTGGGAGCAGGGTGGGGTCAGTGTTACTGGGAGCAGGGTGGGGTCAGTTACTGGGAGCAGGGTGGGGTCAGTTACTGGGAGCAGGGTGGGGTCAGTTACTGGGAGCAGGGTGGGGTCAGTTACTGGGAGCAGGGTGGGGTCAGTGTTACTGGGAGCAGGGTGGGGTCAGTTACTGGGAGCAGGGGGGGGTCAGTTACTGGGAGCAGGGTGGGGTCAGTTACTGGGAGCAGGGGGGGTCAGTTACTGTGAGCAGGGTGGGGTCAGTTACTGGGACCAGGGTGGGGTCAGTGTTACTGGGAGCAGGGTGGGGTCAGTTACTGGGAGCAGGGTGGGGTCAGTGTTACTGGGAGCAGGGTGGGGTCAGTGTTACTGGGAGCAGGGTGGGGTCAGTGTTACTGGGAGCAGGGTGGGGTCAGTGTTACTGGGAGCAGGGTGGGGTCAGTGTTACTGGGAGCAGGGTGGGGTCAGTGTTACTGGGAGCAGGCTGGGGTCAGTTACTGGGAGCAGGGTGGGGTCAGTGTTACTGGGAGCAGGCTGGGGTCAGTTACTGGGAGCAGGGTGGGGTCAGTTACTGGGAGCAGGGTGTGGTCAGTTACTGGGAGCAGGGTGGGGTCAGTGTTACTGGGAGCAGGGTGGGGTCAGTGTTACTGGGAGCAGGGTGGGGTCAGTTACTGGGAGCAGGGTGGGGTCAGTGTTACTGGGAGCAGGGTGGGGTCAGTTACTGGGAGCAGGGTGGGGTCAGTGTTACTGGGAGCAGGGTGGGGTCAGTTATTGGGAGCAGGGTGGGGTCAGTTACTGGGAGCAGGGGGGGGGTCAGTTACTGGGAGCAGGGTGGGGTCAGTTACTGGGAGCAGGGTGGAGTCAGTGTTACTGGGAGCAGGGTGGGGTCAGTGTTACTGGGAGCAGGGTGGGGTCAGTTACTGGGAGCAGGGTGGGGTCAGTTACTGGGAGCAGGGTGGGGTCAGTGTTACTGGGAGCAGGGTGGGGTCAGTGTTACTGGGAGCAGGGTGTGGTCAGTTACTGGGAGCAGGGTGGGGTCAGTGTTACTGGGAGCAGGGTGGGGTCAGTTACTGGGAGCAGGGTGTGGTCAGTTACTGGGAGCAGGGTGGGGTCAGTGTTACTGGGAGCAGGGTGGGGTCAGTTACTGGGAGCAGGGTGTGGTCAGTTACTGGGAGCAGGGTGGGGTCAGTGTTACTGGGAGCAGGGTGGGGTCAGTTACTGGGAGCAGGGTGGGGTCAGTGTTACTGGGAGCAGGGTGGGGTCAGTGTTACTGGGAGCAGGGTGGGGTCAGTGTTACTGGGAGCAGGGTGGGGTCAGTGTTACTGGGAGCAGGGTGGGGTCAGTTACTGGGAGCAGGGTGGGGTCAGTTACTGGGAGCAGGGTGGAGTCAGTGTTACTGGGAGCAGGGTGGGGTCAGTTACTGGGAGCAGGGTGGGGTCAGTTACTGGGAGCAGGGTGGGGTCAGTGTTACTGTGAGCAGGGTGGGGTCAGTGTTACTGGGAGCAGGGTGGGGTCAGTGTTACTGGGAGCAAGGTGGGGTCAGTTACTGGGAGCAGGGTGGGGTCAGTGTTACTGGGAGCAGGGTGGGGTCAGTGTTACTGGGAGCAGGTTGGGGTCAGTGTTACTGGGAGCAGGGTGGGGTCAGTTACTGGGAGCAGGGTGGGGTCAGTTACTGGGAGCAGGGTGGGGTCAGTTACTGGGAGCAGGGTGGGGTCAGTTACTGGGAGCAGGGTGGGGTCAGTGTTACTGGGAGCAGGGTGGGGTCAGTTACTGGGAGCAGGGTGGAGTCAGTGTTACTGGGAGCAGGGTGGGGTCAGTTACTGGGAGCAGGGTGGGGTCAGTGTTACTGGGAGCAGGGTGGGGTCAGTTACTGGGAGCAGGGTGGGGTCAGTGTTACTGGGAGCAGGGTGGGGTCAGTTACTGGGAGCAGGGTAGGGTCAGTGTTACTGGGAGCAGGGTGGGGTCAGTTACTGGGAGCAGGGTGGGGTCAGTTACTGGGAGCAGGGTGGGGTCAGTGTTACTGGGAGCAGGGTGGGGTCAGTGTTACTGGGAGCAGGGTGGGGTCAGTGTTACTGGGAGCAGGGTGGGGTCAGTTACTGGGAGCAGGGTGGGGTCAGTTACTGGGAGCAGGGTGGGGTCAGTGTTACTGGGAGCAGGGTGGGGTCAGTTACTGGGAGCAGGGTGGAGTCAGTGTTACTGGGAGCAGGGTGGGGTCAGTTACTGGGAGCAGGGTGGGGTCAGTTACTGGGAGCAGGGTGGGGTCAGTGTTACTGGGAGCAGGGTGGGGTCAGTATTACTGGGAGCAGGGTGGGGTCAGTTACTGGGAGCAGGGTGGGGTCAGTTACTGGGAGCAGGGTGGGGTCAGTTACTGGGAGCAGGGTGGGGTCAGTTACTGGGAGCAGGGTGGGGTCAGTTACTGGGAGCAGGGTGTGGTCAGTGTTACTGGGAGCAGGATGGGGTCAGTGTTACTGGGAGCAGTGTGGGGTCAGTTACTGGGAGCAGGGTGGGGTCAGTGTTACTGGGAGCAGGGTGGGGTCAGTGTTACTGGGAGCAGGGTGGGGTCAGTTACTGGGAGCAGTGTGGGGTCAGTGTTACTGGGAGCAGGGTGGGGTCAGTGTTACTGGGAGCAGGGTGGGGTCAGTTACTGGGAGCAGGGTGGGGTCAGTGTTACTGGGAGCAGGGTGGGGTCAGTTACTGCGAGCAGGGTGGAGTCAGTGTTACTGGGAGCAGGGTGGGGTCAGTGTTACTGGGAGCAGGGTGTGGTCAGTTACTGGGAGCAGGGTGGGGTCAGTTACTGGGAGCAGGGTGGGGTCAGTTACTGGGAGCAGGGTGGGGTCAGTTACTGGGAGCAGGGTGGAGTCAGTGTTACTGGAAGCAGGGTGGGGTCAGTTACTGTGAGCAGGGTGGGGTCAGTTACTGGGAGCAGGGTGGGGTCAGTTACTGGGAGCAGGGTGGAGTCAGTGTTACTGGAAGCAGGGTGGGGTCAGTTACTGTGAGCAGGGTGGGGTCAGTTACTGGGAGCAGGGTGGGGTCAGTGTTACTGGGAGCAGGGTGGGGTCAGTTACTGGGAGCAGGGTGGGGTCAGTGTTACTGGGAGCAGGGTGGGGTCAGTTACTGGGAGCAGGGTGGGGTCAGTGTTACTGGGAGCAGGGTGGGGGTCAGTTACTGGGAGCAGGGTGGGGTCAGTTACTGGGAGCAGGGTGGGGTCAGTGTTACTGGGAGCAGGGTGGGGTCAGTTACTGGGAGCAGGGTGGGGTCAGTGTTACTGGTAGCAGGGTGGGGGTCAGTTACTGGGAGCAGGGTGGGGTCAGTTACTGGGAGCAGGGTGGGGTCAGTGTTACTGGGAGCAGGGTGGGGTCAGTTACTGGGAGCAGGGTGGGGTCAGTTACTGGGAGCAGGGTGGGGTCAGAGTTACTGGGAGCAGGGTGGGGTCAGTTACTGGGAGCAGGGTGGGGTCAGTTACTGGGAGCAGGGGGGGTCAGTGTTACTGGGAGCAGGGTCGGGTCAGTTACTGGGAGCAGGGGGGGGGGTCAGTTACTGGGAGCAGGGTGGGGTCAGTGTTACTGGGAGCAGGGTGGGGTCAGTTACTGGGAGCAGGGTGGGGTCAGTGTTACTGGGAGCAGGGTGGGGTCAGTGTTACTGGGAGCAGGGTGGGGTCAGTGTTACTGGGAGCAGGGTGGGGTCAGTTACTGGGAGCAGGGTGGGGTCAGTTACTGGGAGCAGGGTGGGGTCAGTTACTGGGAGCAGGGTGGGGTCAGTTACTGGGAGCAGGGTGGGGTCAGTTACTGGGAGCAGGGTGGGGTCAGTGTTACTGGGAGCAGGGTGGGGTCAGTGTTACTGGGAGCAGGGTGGGGTCAGTTACTGGGAGCAGGGTGGGGTCAGTGTTACTGGGAGCAGGGTGGGGGTCAGTTACTGGGGGCAGGGTGGGGTCAGTGTTACTGGGAGCAGGGTGGGGTCAGTTACTGGGAGCAGGGTGGGGTCAGTGTTACTGGGAGCAGGGTGGGGTCAGTTACTGGGAGCAGGGTGGGGTCAGTTACTGGGAGCAGGGTGGGGTCAGTGTTACTGGGAGCAGGGTGGGGTCAGTGTTACTGGGAGCAGGGTGGGGTCAGTGTTACTGGGAGCAGGGTGGGGTCAGTTACTGGGAGCAGGGTGGGGGTCAGTGTTACTGGGAGCAGGGTGGGGTCAGTGTTACTGGGAGCAGGGTGGGGTCAGTGTTACTGGGAGCAGGGTGGGGTCAGTTACTGGGAGCAGGGTGGGGTCAGTGTTACTGGGAGCAGGGTGGGGTCAGTTACTGGGAGCAGGGTGGGGTCAGTGTTACTGGGAGCAGGGTGGGGTCAGTTACTGGGAGCAGGGTGGGGTCAGTGTTACTGGGAGCAGGGTGGGGGTCAGTTACTGGGAGCAGGGTGGGGTCAGTTACTGGGAGCAGGGGGGGGTCAGTTACTGGGAGCAGGGTGGGGTCAGTGTTACTGGGAGCAGGGTGGGGTCAGTTACTGGGAGCAGGGTGGGGTCAGTGATACTGGGAGCAGGGTGGGGTCAGTGTTACTGGGAGCAGGGTGGGGTCAGTGTTACTGGGAGCAGGGTGGGGTCAGTTACTGGGAGCAGGGTGGGGTCAGTTACTGGGAGCAGGGTGGGGTCAGTTACTGGGAGCAGGGTGGGGTCAGTTACTGGGAGCAGGGTGGGGTCAGTTACTGGGAGCAGGGTGGGGTCAGTGTTACTGGGAGCAGGGTGGGGTCAGTGTTACTGGGAGCAGGGTGGGGTCAGTTACTGGGAGCAGGGTGGGGTCCGTGTTACTGGGAGAAGGGTGGGGTCAGTTACTGGGAGCAGGGTGGGGTCAGTGTTACTGGGAGCAGGGTGGGGTCAGTGTTACTGGGAGCAGGGTGGGGTCAGTTACTGGGAGCAGGGTGGGGTCAGTGTTACTGGGAGCAGGGTGGGGTCAGTGTTACTGGGAGCAGGGTGGGGTCAGTTACTGGGAGCAGGGGGGGGTCAGTTACTGGGAGCAGGGTGGGGTCAGTGTTACTGGGAGCAGGGTGGGGTCAGTGTTACTGGGAGCAGGGTGGGGTCAGTGTTACTGGGAGCAGGGTGGGGTCAGTTACTGGGAGCAGGGTGGGGTCAGTGTTACTGGGAGCAGGGTGGGGGTCAGTGTTACTGGGAGCAGGGTGGGGTCAGTTACTGGGAGCAGGGTGGGGTCAGTTACTGGGAGCAGGGTGGGGTCAGTTACTGGGAGCAGGGTGGGGTCAGTTACTGGGAGCAGGGTGGGGTCAGTGTTACTGGGAGCAGGGTGGGGTCAGTTACTGGGAGCAGGGGGGGGTCAGTTACTGGGAGCAGGGTGGGGTCAGTTACTGGGAGCAGGGGGGGGTCAGTTACTGTGAGCAGGGTGGGGTCAGTTACTGGGAGCAGGGTGGGGTCAGTGTTACTGGGAGCAGGGTGGGGTCAGTTACTGGGAGCAGGGTGGGGTCAGTGTTACTGGGAGCAGGGTGGGGGTCAGTGTTACTGGGAGCAGGGTGGGGTCAGTGTTACTGGGAGCAGGGTGGGGTCAGTGTTACTGGGAGCAGGGTGGGGTCAGTGTTACTGGGAGCAGGGTGGGGTCAGTGTTACTGGGAGCAGGCTGGGGTCAGTTACTGGGAGCAGGGTGGGGTCAGTGTTACTGGGAGCAGGCTGGGGTCAGTTACTGGGAGCAGGGTGGGGTCAGTTACTGGGAGCAGGGTGTGGTCAGTTACTGGGAGCAGGGTGGGGTCAGTGTTACTGGGAGCAGGGTGGGGTCAGTGTTACTGGGAGCAGGGTGGGGTCAGTTACTGGGAGCAGGGTGGGGTCAGTGTTACTGGGAGCAGGGTGGGGTCAGTTACTGGGAGCAGGGTGGGGTCAGTGTTACTGGGAGCAGGGTGGGGTCAGTTATTGGGAGCAGGGTGGGGTCAGTTACTGGGAGCAGGGGGGGGTCAGTTTACTGGGAGCAGGGTGGGGTCAGTTACTGGGAGCAGGGTGGAGTCAGTGTTACTGGGAGCAGGGTGGGGTCAGTGTTACTGGGAGCAGCGGTGGGGTCAGTTACTGGGAGCAGGGTGGGGTCAGTTACTGGGAGCAGGGTGGGGTCAGTGTTACTGGGAGCAGGGTGGGGTCAGTGTTACTGGGAGCAGGGTGGGGTCAGTTACTGGGAGCAGGGTGGGGTCAGTGTTACTGGGAGCAGGGTGGGGTCAGTTACTGGGAGCAGGGTGTGGTCAGTTACTGGGAGCAGGGTGGGGTCAGTGTTACTGGGAGCAGGGTGGGGTCAGTTACTGGGAGCAGGGTGGGGTCAGTGTTACTGGGAGCAGGGTGGGGTCAGTGTTACTGGGAGCAGGGTGGGGTCAGTGTTACTGGGAGCAGGGTGGGGTCAGTGTTACTGGGAGCAGGGTGGGGTCAGTTACTGGGAGCAGGGTGGGGTCAGTTACTGGGAGCAGGGTGGAGTCAGTGTTACTGGGAGTAGGGTGGGGTCAGTTACTGGGAGCAGGGTGGGGTCAGTTACTGGGAGCAGGGTGGGGTCAGTGTTACTGTGAGCAGGGTGGGGTCAGTGTTACTGGGAGCAGGGTGGGGTCAGTGTTACTGGGAGCAAGGTGGGGTCAGTTACTGGGAGCAGGGTGGGGTCAGTGTTACTGGGAGCAGGGTGGGGTCAGTGTTACTGGGAGCAGGGTGGGGTCAGTGTTACTGGGAGCAGGGTGGGGTCAGTTACTGGGAGCAGGGTGGGGTCAGTTACTGGGAGCAGGGTGGGGTCAGTTACTGGGAGCAGGGTGGGGTCAGTTACTGGGAGCAGGGTGGGGTCAGTGTTACTGGGAGCAGGGTGGGGTCAGTTACTGGGAGCAGGGTGGAGTCAGTGTTACTGGGAGCAGGGTGGGGTCAGTTACTGGGAGCAGGGTGGGGTCAGTGTTACTGGGAGCAGGGTGGGGTCAGTTACTGGGAGCAGGGTGGGGTCAGTGTACTGGGAGCAGGGTGGGGTCAGTTACTGGGAGCAGGGTAGGGTCAGTGTTACTGGGAGCAGGGTGGGGTCAGTTACTGGGAGCAGGGTGGGGTCAGTTACTGGGAGCAGGGTGGGGTCAGTGTTACTGGGAGCAGGGTGGGGTCAGTGTTACTGGGAGCAGGGTGGGGTCAGTGTTACTGGGAGCAGGGTGGGGTCAGTTACTGGGAGCAGGGTGGGGTCAGTTACTGGGAGCAGGGTGGGGTCAGTGTTACTGGGAGCAGGGTGGGGTCAGTTACTGGGAGCAGGGTGGAGTCAGTGTTACTGGGAGCAGGGTGGGGTCAGTTACTGGGAGCAGGGTGGGGTCAGTTACTGGGAGCAGGGTGGGGTCAGTGTTACTGGGAGCAGGGTGGGGTCAGTATTACTGGGAGCAGGGTGGGGTCAGTTACTGGGAGCAGGGTGGGGTCAGTTACTGGGAGCAGGGTGGGGTCAGTTACTGGGAGCAGGGTGGGGTCAGTTACTGGGAGCAGGGTGGGGTCAGTTACTGGGAGCAGGGTGGGGTCAGTGTTACTGGGAGCAGGATGGGGTCAGTGTTACTGGGAGCAGTGTGGGGTCAGTTACTGGGAGCAGGGTGGGGTCAGTGTTACTGGGAGCAGGGTGGGGTCAGTGTTACTGGGAGCAGGGTGGGGTCAGTTACTGGGAGCAGTGTGGGGTCAGTGTTACTGGGAGCAGGGTGGGGTCAGTGTTACTGGGAGCAGGGTGGGGTCAGTGTTACTGGGAGCAGGGTGGGGTCAGTTACTGCGAGCAGGGTGGAGTCAGTGTTACTGGGAGCAGGGTGGGGTCAGTGTTACTGGGAGCAGGGTGTGGTCAGTTACTGGGAGCAGGGTGGGGTCAGTTACTGGGAGCAGGGTGGGGTCAGTTACTGGGAGCAGGGTGGGGTCAGTTACTGGGAGCAGGGTGGAGTCAGTGTTACTGGAAGCAGGGTGGGGTCAGTTACTGTGAGCAGGGTGGGGTCAGTTACTGGGAGCAGGGTGGGGTCAGTTACTGGGAGCAGGGTGGAGTCAGTGTTACTGGAAGCAGGGTGGGGTCAGTTACTGTGAGCAGGGTGGGGTCAGTTACTGGGAGCAGGGTGGGGTCAGTGTTACTGGGAGCAGGGTGGGGTCAGTTACTGGGAGCAGGGTGGGTCAGTGTTACTGGGAGCAGGGTGGGGTCAGTTACTGGGAGCAGGGTGGGGTCAGTGTTACTGGGAGCAGGGTGGGGGTCAGTTACTGGGAGCAGGGTGGGGTCAGTTACTGGGAGCAGGGTGGGGTCAGTGTTACTGGGAGCAGGGTGGGGTCAGTTACTGGGAGCAGGGTGGGGTCAGTGTTACTGGTAGCAGGGTGGGGGTCAGTTACTGGGAGCAGGGTGGGGTCAGTTACTGGGAGCAGGGTGGGGTCAGTGTTACTGGGAGCAGGGTGGGGTCAGTTACTGGGAGCAGGGTGGGGTCAGTTACTGGGAGCAGGGTGGGGTCAGTGTTACTGGGAGCAGGGTGGGGTCAGTTACTGGGAGCAGGGGGTCGTTACTGGGAGGGTGGGTCAGTTACTGGGAGCAGGGGGGTCAGTGTTACTGGGAGCAGGGTCGGGTCAGTTACTGGGAGCAGGGGGGGGGGTCAGTTACTGGGAGCAGGGTGGGGTCAGTGTTACTGGGAGCAGGGTGGGGTCAGTTACTGGGAGCAGGGTGGGGTCAGTGATACTGGGAGCAGGGTGGGGTCAGTGTTACTGGGAGCAGGGTGGGGTCAGTGTTACTGGGAGCAGGGTGGGGTCAGTTACTGGGAGCAGGGTGGGGTCAGTTACTGGGAGCAGGGTGGGGTCAGTTACTGGGAGCAGGGTGGGGTCAGTTACTGGGAGCAGGGTGGGGTCAGTTACTGGGAGCAGGGTGGGGTCAGTGTTACTGGGAGCAGGGTGGGGTCAGTGTTACTGGGAGCAGGGTGGGGTCAGTTACTGGGAGCAGGGTGGGGTCAGTGTTACTGGGAGCAGGGTGGGGTCAGTTACTGGGGCAGGGTGGGGTCAGTTACTGGGAGCAGGGTGGGGTCAGTGTTACTGGGAGCAGGGTGGGGTCAGTTACTGGGAGCAGGGTGGGGTCAGTTACTGGGAGCAGGGTGGGGTCAGTGTTACTGGGAGCAGGGTGGGGTCAGTGTTACTGGGAGCAGGGTGGGGTCAGTGTTACTGGGAGCAGGGTGGGGTCAGTGTTACTGGGAGCAGGGTGGGGTCAGTTACTGGGAGCAGGGTGCGGTCAGTGTTACTGGGAGCAGGGTGGGGTCAGTGTTACTGGGAGCAGGGTGGGGTCAGTGTTACTGGGAGCAGGGTGGGGTCAGTTACTGGGAGCAGGGTGGGGTCAGTGTTACTGGGAGCAGGGTGGGGTCAGTTACTGGGAGCAGGGTGGGGTCAGTGTTACTGGGAGCAGGGTGGGGTCAGTTACTGGGAGCAGGGTGGGGTCAGTGTTACTGGGAGCAGGGTGGGGGTCAGTTACTGGGAGCAGGGTGGGGTCAGTTACTGGGAGCAGGGGGGGGTCAGTTACTGGGAGCAGGGTGGGGTCAGTGTTACTGGGAGCAGGGTGGGGTCAGTTACTGGGAGCAGGGTGGGGTCAGTGATACTGGGAGCAGGGTGGGGTCAGTGTTACTGGGAGCAGGGTGGGGTCAGTGTTACTGGGAGCAGGGTGGGGTCAGTTACTGGGAGCAGGGTGGGGTCAGTTACTGGGAGCAGGGTGGGGTCAGTTACTGGGAGCAGGGTGGGGTCAGTTACTGGGAGCAGGGTGGGGTCAGTTACTGGGAGCAGGGTGGGGTCAGTGTTACTGGGAGCAGGGTGGGGTCAGTGTTACTGGGAGCAGGGTGGGGTCAGTTACTGGGAGCAGGGTGGGGTCAGTGTTACTGGGAGAAGGGTGGGGTCAGTTACTGGGAGCAGGGTGGGGTCAGTGTTACTGGGAGCAGGGTGGGGTCAGTGTTACTGGGAGCAGGGTGGGGTCAGTTACTGGGAGCAGGGTGGGGTCAGTGTTACTGGGAGCAGGGTGGGGTCAGTGTTACTGGGAGCAGGGTGGGGTCAGTTACTGGGAGCAGGGGTGGGGTCAGTTACTGGGAGCAGGGTAGGGTCAGTGTTACTGGGAGCAGGGTGGGGTCAGTTACTGGGAGCAGGGTGGGGTCAGTTACTGGGAGCAGGGTGGGGTCAGTTACTGGGAGCAGGGTGGGGTCAGTGTTACTGGGAGCAGGGTGAGGTCAGTGTTACTGGGAGCAGGGGGGGGTCAGTTACTGGGAGCAGGGTGGGGTCAGTGTTACTGGGAGCAGGGTGGGGTCAGTGTTACTGGGAGCAGGGTGGGGTCAGTGTTACTGGGAGCAGGGTGAGGTCAGTGTTACTGGGAGCAGGGTGGGGTCAGTGTTACTGGGAGCAGGGTGGGGTCAGTTACTGGGAGCATGGTGGGGTCAGTTACTGGGAGCAGGGTGGGGTCAGTGTTACTGGGAGCAGGGTGGGGTCAGTTACTGGGAGCAGGGTAGGGTCAGTTACTGGGAGCAGGGTGGGGTCAGTTACTGGGAGCAGGGTGGGGTCAGTTACTGGGAGCAGGGTGGGGTCAGTTACTGGGAGCAGGGTGGGAGGAGAAGGGTGAGAGGTCAGTCTTACTGGGCAGCAATTTGGACCGATGTTACTGGCCAAGTGTCAGTAACATTAAGAATGGCCACTGAGCTCAGTGTCCCAAGGAACTGGATTGGTATCTAGTTAGAGATTGAACTTTTGGTGTATAGTTAGAGATTGAACGTTTATCTTCTTGTTGGGTCTTGTGTTAAACACTGTTGAACAAACCAGGTTCACCTCTGGACTCAAATCCATTCCAGACACTGATGCTCCTGTTCTCTGGGTGGCAAAGCAGACTTTCAGTGGAATGTTTGCTCAATTGTGATTCTTTACAATTAGACTGAATTCAAGGTTTTCTTCCATTTGGGCTCACCCTGCACTTTCCTGCCAAATACTCCCAGGACAAGCATAGCACAGGTTAGATACAGAGTAAAGCTCCCTCTGCACTCTCTCGCCAAATACTCCCAGGGCCGGTACAGCAAGGGTTAGATACAGAATAAAGTTCCCTCTGGTTTCTAACCTCACTAACATGACCTGAACTCAGAGCTTCAGTTTTCTGTGACAGTTATAATTTCCCCTCAAATTGGTGTTCCATTGAGAAGCTTTGCACTCTTTTATTTATAAGACATATAAATATTCTCAAACATATTTATATTCTCGGCTTGGAGCATGGAGAGTGAGCAGCGCTTTGCCACGTGTCTGCTCTGGGTCACTGTCCTGGGGAAAGTGCGCATCCATCTTCACCCAAGTGTACAGTTAGCCACATCAGGAAAGAGTGTCCCATCTGGTGGGAACAGCAAGAGCATTTCAACCAATTGCTGTTCTCTGTTCTTCTCTCCCGACAGAGGATGATGCTGATTACAAGAAGCCTTCTTTTGGGCGATCGGCAAAGGTGGAAACTACTTTCTACCGAAGAAATGGTATCTTCAGCAAACAAGCATCAAATGATGTCTTGGATTAATTGGGAGCAGGCTAAGGAATCAGGACAACACCCGGAGCAGTTTTTTGAAGCCTGCTCCTGTTCATAGCTGAGGCCAGGACCCTCAGGTTGCACTGTCGCTGCTCCGAGAAATGGTAGGACTTACTCAGTAACTCAGACCACCTTCGTATCTAATAGGTTTTGAGGTAAATAGTCATTCTAATAAAACTTTGTGAGAGAAATGTGCAGAGGTGTGGTTTTTCCTTTGGGGTCTGCACAGAAGGGATATATTCTCTGAGGGCCACAATGAGGATGTGTCGCTGTTTCTGAGGGGCTCTGAAGCGAGCGCATTCTTTGAGGGGCCAATCATTTCTGAGTATTGATATATGTATGGGAGGGAGAGAGATGTTGAAGATTAGCCTATCAATATTTAGTGTGTTCACGAATGAACTGGTTATTAAGCAAGGCCTTGGAGATTAAACATGTTTCAGAATGTGATGGTCCCAGTGTTCACCTGGCCGGCCTCCCATCTTTCACCCCATATAAACCTCTGTTCACCCAAAACTCAGTTCCCCATATCATATCTCACTCCAAATCTCATTCCCCCGTCACCCCCGTGCTTGCTGACTTTCCCCTGCCCTTCGTCCCACAACACCTCCATTTTTAAAACCCTCATTGTTTCCGAACCCTTCACTGACCTCAATCTAACCTCCTCCAGCCCGACAAGCTTTTGCGATCTCTGCAGGCCTCAGTTCTGGCCCCCTGCACATCTCTGATTTTAATCGCTCCGCCAAGCTGTGCTACAATAATTGCCTTAGAATCATAGAATACCTACAGTGCAGAAGGAGGCCAATCAGCCCATTGGGTCTGCATCAATCCTCTGAAAGGACACCCTAACTTGGCCCACTCCCCCGACCTATCCCAGTAACCCCACCAAACATTTGGACACTAAGGGACAATTTATCATGGCCAATCCACCTAACCTGCACATCTTTGGACTGCAGGAGGATACTGGAGCACCCGGAGGAAACCCAGGAAGACACGGGGAGAAAGTGCAAACTCCATCCACACAGCCAGTCACCTGTGGTTGGAATCGAGCCTGGGTCTCTGGTACTGTGAGGCAGCAGTGCTATCCACTGTGCCACACTAAGGCCCTTCTGAGACCTGTCCGACTCTCTTTATGCTCCTAAACCTTTACACCTCTTTGATCAAAAACTTGTTCAGATTTTCTAATTTCTCTTTTATGAATCAGTGTCAAAAAATGGTCAGAATTATTTATTGATATCCCTTGGGATGTTTTACTGTTAATCACGCTATATAAGTGTAAGTTGTTGGGACTCTGCAATGGCAGTTGTGATTATAATGATGGTTGAAGGCTTTGTCAAGTAGAAGAAATGTTAAGAATTAGGCGACAGATCATTATATAAGGCAATGTGCGTTAAAAGATCCGAAGGAGAAAAGGAAAAAATCCCTGTTTACCGAATTAAAGTAATATAAATGGGGAAGCATTTCCTTTCATTAGTACAGTGAGCAGAACACATGTCTATGTTCAATCGTTCTCTGATGGCTGATGATACCTGATTTGTTGTAAATTGCTTTATAAACTATCTGTTGATGATATTCTGCTTGTAATTTTTTTTTTTAAATGCTGAAATAAAGATTAAACTGACTGTCAGGAGAGCCATACAACTGACTCCATTCCCACTCAAGTGAACGTTGCGAGTTTCAAAAAGATTAACTTCGGTGAGCCCGTCTTGGCCTGAACCTGTGAGAATTTGTAAGTCTGGTTGGTCAGGTCAGCAAAAGGCACAAGTGAACCCTCAACCGTTGAGAACTCGAAGAAAACACGTTCCAGAACAGGAGGTAGTCTACTTCTACTGTCAGCAACTCACAGCAATGAATACAGAGCAAGGCACAGGATAAAGAGTATATGTGTGTGTAAGTGGTATTCAGTTTGTTTAGAGAATAGAGTCGGTACCCAAGTTGGATGGTACTTTAACGAGACAGTGGCCGTAAAACCACTGTATTACTTGTATAGTCCTCGGCTTCAATAGGTACCAGAAAGTGTCCCAGAAAGGGAAGGTTGTTGTGAGGACCAATTGGAGATTGATCACCTCCAACTATATCTGGGGCCAAAAATGAGAGGACCACACGCAACACAGCAAAGTGCACAGGGTGCTGCTGGGTGAGGACTCTTGGATTCAAAGTAACTTGTTAGTTTATCAAGACAAATTGATGGTGCTTACAGTCACCCCAAGTGGGCACCTGAAGAGTAAGAGCAATTTGCAAATTGACCAAATCGGGCAACCAGTACTTTTTAGTTATAACTCACCATCATTGCAAATAAGGTTAAGTAGCAAACATCAGAAATAGAAAAGCAGAATGCTGCACAGGCAGTACTGAAAATCAGTTTGAAAAAAAGGATAAGTTAAAGAAGGAAAGAGTGAACAATCCCCTTCATTGTCCAGCTTTGAGGGCAAAAAAAAAACGTTTTGGTGCCATTGGCTCTGCCTTCTTCCCTTTGAGCAAGAATTGTTTCAGTGTGAAAGCTAACGTTTTCTTCATTTATATTACAGTCACTTGGAAAGAATAAAGAAGAATATAAAGTGAAGTATTTTTCTTTCTGTACAAGCACATTTTATTTGGATTTATCTAATCTGTGTTGTGTATAATTATAACATTCATCTGAATGAAATTGGATTTATTCACATAAACATTTTTTATTTGTTCGTAGGGTTTGAGTGTCAGCATTTACTGCCCATCCCGAATTGGCCTTGAGACAGTGGTGGTGAATTAACTGCTACTTGAACTGCAGTGGTGGGGAGGAGGTGGCATAGTGGTATTGTCACTGGACTCGTAATTCAGAAATTCAGCATAATGCTCTGGGGACCTGGCTTCAAATCCCGCTGTGGCAGATCGTGAAATTTGAATTCATTGGAAGGCGAATAATGACCATGTAACCATTGTAAAGCCCATTAGGCAGGAAACCTGCCATCCTTGATCATAGTGCTCCAGACCCACATGAATCACCAGATCCACAGCAATGCCTCCAGCCAGCCACTCAGTCGGATGGGCAACACATGCTGGCCCACATCCCATGTAAGAATAAAAAACCCAAATCGCGATTAGGAAGATCTAGGCTTTTGATCTCGAGAGAATAAACGTGATATATTTCCAAGTTGATGATGATGGTGAGTGACGTGGGGGGAGGGGGGAAACTTGCAGTTGGTGGTATTCCATGTGTCTATTGCCCTTGCCTTCTAGGTCATAGAAGCTTTGCATTGGAAGGTGCTGTTGGAGGCTTGATGTGTATCTTGCCACTGTGTGTCGGTGGTGGAGCTGCACTCATCCAGGCAAGCGGAGAGTATTCCATCACACTCCTGACTTGTGCCTTATAATGGGTTTCCTCCGGGTGCTCTGGTTTCGTCCCACAAGTTCCAAAATGCGTGCTTGTGAGGTGAATTGGAGATTCTGAATTCTCCCTCTGTGTACCCGAACAGGCACCAGAGTGTGGCGACTAGGGGATTTTCACAGTAACTTCATTGCAGTTTTAATGTAAGCCTACTTGTGACACTAATAAAGGTTATTATTATTGCTGGTGACCAGGCTTTGGGGAGTGAGGAGGTGAGTTAGTCACCCCAGGATTTCCAGCCTCTGACCTGCTCTTTCAGCTGCAGTATTTATATGGCTGGTCCAGTTCAGTTTCTGGTCAATGGTAGCCACCGGGATGTTGAAGGAAGGTGAATAATGGAAATCATACTCCTATCATGGCCATAATAAAATTCTGATATACGTTGTGTGAAAATATCTCATTGCAGCCATGAGATTACCACACAGATAATTGATATTTTTGAATTTTGGACTAATGATTGTTTAATTATTTTGATGGTACTGGAATGTATGAAACCAGCAAAATGCTCCTGCTATTGAACATTGTGATGACAATCTGCAGACATTGTGCAGTGGGATTGTACTATTTCACAGAATGTTTACAAAAGTGGTGTTGCAAATTATTTCTGCTATTTTGAACTGATTTTAATTCATAGGGCTGGCAAAACGTGGGAAAAAGTTTGCGCCTTCACGGGTCACATTTTGAAAATTATGTAAATGAAGCTCAAATTTATATATTTTTTTATTTAATTGTATCAGAAAAATTTTGCAACTTTTGTGCAGACAAGAATGTAAAATGGCTTTTAGTTCTTCTTGAAATGGGAACTTTTTCTGAAAGTTATATGAAGTGACACAATCGCCTGTGACACTGTTGGACTCTTATTGGACTTGGACTGTTATTCCAGGCAGCACGGTAGCATTGTGGATAGCACAATCGCTTCACAGCTCCAGGGTCCCAGGTTCGATTCGGGCTTGGGTCACTGTCTGTGCGGAGTCTGCACGTCCTCCCCGTGTGTGCGTGGGTTTCCTCCGGGTGCTCCGGTTTCCTTCCACAGTCCAAAGATGTGCAGGTTAGGTGGATTGGTCATGCTAAATTGCCCTTAGTGTCCAAAGTTGTCCTTCGTGTTGGGTGGGGCTACTGGGTTATGGGGATAGGGTGGAGGTGTTGACCTTGGGTAGGGTGCTCTTTCCAAGAGCCGGTGCAGACTCGATGGGACGAATAGCCTCCTTCTGCACTGTAAATTCTATGTATCATCTTATAAACTTACAAGGGATTTCATCATTTCTATTGTAAGAAGTCTTACAACACCAGGTTAAAGTCCAACAGGTTTGTTTCAAACACGAGCTTTCGGAGCACGGCTCCTTCTTCAGGTGAATCTCCACATCATCATTTCTATTGACAGCTTTTAGACCATAAGACATAGGAGCAGAATTAGGCCGCTCGACCTATCGAGTCTGCTCTGCCATTCAATCATGGCTGATGTGTTTCTCATCCCCATTCTCCTGCCCTCTCCCCAAAACCAATGATTCCCTTATTAATCAAGAACCTATCTATCTTTGTCTTAAAGACTCAGTGTCTTGGCCTCCACAGCCTCCTGTTGCAATGAGTCCCTCAGGTTCACCATCCTCTGGCTGAAGAAAATCTTCCTTATCTCAGTTTTAAAGGAACGCCCCTTCAGTCTGAGGTTGCGCATTCAGGTTCTAGTTTATCCTACTCGTGGAAACATCCTCTCTACGTCTATTCTATCCAGGCCTCGCAGTTATTCTGCAAGTTTCAATAAGATCCCCCCTCATCCTTCTAAACTCCATGGAGGTCAGACCCAGGGTCCTCAACTGCTCCTCATATGACATGCCCTTCATTCTGGGGATCATTCTTGTGAACCACCTCTGGACCCTTTCCAAGGCCAGCACATCCTCCCTTAGATACGGGGCCCAAAACTGCTCACAATATTCCAAATGAGGTTTGACTGGAGTCTTATATATCCTTGGCAATACATCCCTGCTCTTGTATTCGCGCCCTCTCGTCATGAATGCTAACATTGCATTTGCCTTCCTAACTGCCAACTGAACCTGCACGTTAACCTTAAGAGAATCCTGAACTGGAACTCCAATGTCCCTTTGTGCTTCAGATTTCCAAAGACCTTTCCCATTTGGAAAATAGTCCATGCCTCTATTTTTTGTACCAAATTGGATGACCTCACACTTTTCCACATCTGCCACTTCTTTGCCCACTCTCGTAGCCTGTCCTTCTGCAACTTCCCTGCTTTCTCAACATTACCTATCCGTTAAATTCGCCAAGCAGCATCTTCTCTCCTGCAGAGTGTTCAATTATACATTGGCCATTATTAAATTTAAGTTTTTTAATCAAAGGACATAGTTCCCCACGGTGACCGAAAGGAATTACGAATTGAAAACAATGCCACATTTGATTTTCTGCCTTTTCTTACGAGCAGGGGATTTGGGATTCCTGGACTGCACAAAGGTTTTTGGTATCGCAAGCGATCCACTAGTTTAAACAATTTAAGACCTTGCCTGCATCAAACGTCAAAATCAATGAGATGATTCGGTCTAAGAGCTTTCTCTTTCAAAGACTTGGCCTCAACTCATTCAGGATCAGCTGTTATTTTTCGAGACAATGTGTTCAAGCAGGGGAGATATGGAAATAACCTCCAGGGTAATTGCAGGCAAATTCTGCCTCTGATGTAAGCCTCCAAACCTCCACATTGTAATTCCCTGAAATTGAAACTGTTAAGATAATTGACATGAGTTACTGTGTAACAATCTCGAAGGGAAATTTTACCCAATCTGTAAGGGAATAATCAAATTATCATTCAAAGAAAAGAGGAGTGGTTGCTCTGTTTCAAGGAGGAACATTTTTGGGGGCAAGTAAAATTGATCATTGATGAAAATGAAATGAAAATCGCTTATTGTCACAAGTGGGCTTCAATGAAGTTACTGTGAAAAGCCCCTAGTCACCTGACAATCCCAACATTACTGCTCTTTAAATTGAGGATCAGTTTGACACAATAAAATGGATTTATACACAATATAAAACGTTATTTAGGTACATAAGAGGTTTGGTTAAATAAAATTTGATTAAAGAAACTTAATTTAAAATTGGACCAACATTTGATCTATGTTTTAAAGATGTCATGATATTCAATGATCAGTAAAGTTCCTCCAAGGCTCCACTGAAATCTTCTTCCCCCCCCCCCAGGCCTGCTGAATCCGATAGACAATCGGGTTCCGCTGTTGTTGCCCCCCTCCCCTCGGCCTGTTGAACTCTGACTCCACCAAGGAGCAGAGTGCGCACCCTTCTGGTGGGATGAGTAATGACAGGCGGATCAGGGCTGGCACGAGGCTGAGTGAGTAGCTGCTCCCCCGGGTCCTGCTGCCGGCTTTGTTACTGCCGGGATGTTCCAGGCTGACACTCTTTCCCCTTCCGGGCTTTGGCCATAATGGAGGCAGTGTTCAAGGGGAGGGGAAGGCCGGACAAAAATTTATAAACGTGGAGTTCCATTATCCAAAAGTCCACCAAACACTGGACATTTCTCATTCCTGTCTGAGAAAGACTGGGAGCATCACAGAGAATCAGTTTATATTGTGGGCTGATGGAGCCATGGCAAGGTTAGCAGGTATAAACAGAACAGATAACGGAAGGGGCGGCACAGTGGTTGGGCACTACTGCCTTAGTGACAGGGACCTGGGTTTGATTCTGGCCATGGGTGACTGTGTGGAATTTGAACAGTAAAGTTTTCTCTGTGTGGGTTTCCTCCGGGTGCTCTGGTTTCCTCGATCCAAGGATGTGCAGGTTAGGTGGATTGGCCATGCTAAATTGTCCTTAGTGTCCAAAAAGGTTAGATGGGGTTACGGGGATAGGGTGGAGGTGTGGGGTTAGGTAGGGTGCTCTTTCCAAGGGCTGATGCAGACTCGGTGGGCTGAATGGCCTCCTTCTGCACTGTAAATTCTATGATTAATACAGGGGTAGGGCTGGGTGGGCGTGGGGTTGGATGTGGGTGTTGGTGTGCCTAGGTGGGATGCTCTTTCGGTGCAGACTCGATTGGCCAAGTTACCTCTTTCTGCACTGAGGGGATTTGATGGAAGGACGATGAGGTGAAGAAACAGTTGAAAGAATTATTGGCAAAAGTCAATTGAGAACTGGGCCGATAATCTGAGGGATTATCAGATTATTGTCAATAGGAGAATTGGAGTGAGAACTGGGGATGATTGAGGGTAAAATAAACAAGCCAAACAATGAGGCCAACCACAATCTAGACCTCCACAATCCACACCTCCATAACCCACACCTCCACAATCCACATCTCCACAATCCACACCTCCACAATCCACACCTCCATAACCCAGACCTCCACAATCCACATCTCCACAATCCACACCTCCACAACCCACACCTCCACAATACACACCTCCATAACCCACACCTCCACAATCCACACCTCCATAACCCAGACCTCCACAATCCACATCTCCACAATCCACACCTCCACAATCCACACCTCCATAACCCAGACCTCCACAATCCACATCTCCACAATCCACATCTCCACAATCCACACCTCCACAATACACACCTCTATAACCCACACCTCCACAATACACACCTCCATAACCCACACCTCCACAATCCACACCTCCACAATCCACACCTCCATAACCCACACCTCCATAACCCACACCTCCACAATCCACACCTCCATAACCCCCACCTCCACAATCCACACCTCCATAACCCACACCTCCACAATCCACACCTCCATAACCCACACCTGCACAATCCACATCTCCACACCTCCATAACCCACACCTCCACAATCCACACCTCCACAATCCACACCTCCATAACCCACACCTCCACAATCCACACCTCCACAACCCACACCTCCACAACCCACACCTCCACAATCCACACTCCACAATCCACACCTCCACAATCCACACCTCCACAACCCACACCTCCACAATCCACACCTCCATAACCCACACCTGCACAATCCACATCTCCACAATCCACACCTCCATAACCCACACCTCCACAATCCACACCTCCATAACCCACACCTGCACAATCCACATCTCCACAATCCACACCTCCACAATCCACATCTCCACAATCCACACCTCCATAACCCACACCTCCACAATCCACACCTCCACAACCCACACCTCCACAACCCACACCTCCACAATCCACACCTACCCAATCCACACCTCCATAACCCACACCTCCATAACCCACACCTCCACAATACACACCTCCATAACCCACATCTCCACAATCCACACCTCCACAATCCACACCTCCACAACCCACACCTCCACAACCCACACCTCCACAATCTAGCCCACATGCAGCATTGTGATGAACATAGTTCAGAGGGGACTGGATGACAGAGAGTAATTGGGTGCTTTCATCAATTCATGAAGAACAACTGAAAAAAAGAACTTGTGGCTATGGACAATGGTGGACATAGACTCTCATTATTATTCACTGTGGTCTCACGCCCACCTGGTTGCACTGATCGGTCCCTTTAAGATTGACACAAGGCCACACATCATTGCTGTGCACAGCCTGGCCGAGTACTTGCACAGTTTAGAGGAAACATTGAATATAGATTATAATATACACCCGAAGTTCCCTCATGATCACTATGTAATCTCTCCCCGGCGTACTGTGTTTTTTTATTATATCCCAACTGACGTTAATCAATTTAGCTTTATTTCTCTCTCTTCAGGAATGCTCCCCGACTTGCCGAGTATTTCCAACATTTTCTGCTCTTATTTCCGATTCCCAGAGTGTTTTCTTGTGACAATGTGCGCCAGTGAGGGAGGCCACTGGGCTCATGGATATCGTACCAGTGATATCAGCACTCTCCTTATTAACAAAGAATGGGAGTCAAACTTGGAAAGTTACTGGGTAGAGTTTATCAGGGTGAAGGCTCTGCCATAGGCCAGAGACACCCCCACATTATCTGATACATAACAGTGAAACGTGGATAGCATTAGATATGGAATGATGGCTCTGTAGGTACAATGGCAACATAACCCACCCACCTGCAGTTCACAATTGATGCGTAATCACCCAATTGTAAGATGAGTCTAAGACTCTGGGAAGAGGAGCGGACAATCGTCGCCTATGAGGGGCAGGGCAAGGGGTGCGTTACCACTACTGCTGATTGGACTTATTCTGCTTGCTCCCAACTGAAACAATCCCAAACATCAGCGTCAATACGCCATCATAACGTGGCCTGCCTCCACGTGAAATTGCCTTTGGAGAATAAGGTGATTCAAACTCACACATATTGGACATCATAAGGCCCTCTATCCCTGTCAGAAATATATAATCCCATAGAATGAGAAACCCTCAAAAACACACTGGGCATAAGCAACCAGTTAATGAACAAATAAAATGGGAATCAAGGAGCTCGGAAATCAGGAATAATGAGGTGTGAATGTGAGTGCAGAATGATGCCCTTGGGTTGGGTGATTTCAGATAGGAATAACGACAGCACAAGACAGAACAAGGTCACCCCTATAGCCCTGAACGCTGACTCGACACCAGCTTGTGTCCAGGGAGGATTAGAACAGCTCCTCTAATAAAGGAATTTCCACTGATTTATTCCAGCTCCCTCAAACTGCCAGCTCCCTCTCACTGATGTGGAGATGCCGACATTGGACTGGGGTGAGCACAGTAAGAAGCCTCACCACACCAGGTTAAAGTCCAACAAGTTTATTTGAAATCAAAGCTTTTGGAGCACAGCTCCTTCATCTTCACCTGACTTTAAGCTGGTGTTGACCGTAATGTTTCCACCTCATTGAATAGACCCTTCCCCTGCACCCTGTGATACTGACTGTTATCTCTACCAGTGTTAATCCAGCTCCCTCGAATTGTCAGTCAATAACCTCTGGCGAGAGTGTTAATACAATCAAACTTTAGCATTCATTCAAACTCTGTGACCCTCCTTCAGTCACAGTACATGTGTCTGTTCCTAGTCATTGCACCTCCTGATGTCCTACTGTGCTGGATGTTGGTGATGGAACCATCAATTCACTAGACACGTGCTTCGAGATATGAACAGTGGTTTTAATCTACTTACTACCGAGCCAGCCTGTTACCTGTTGAACTCTCGATGAACTGCAGGCTGGCTCTGGACAAGGGTATTTATACAGCAAGTCCACGGGGAGGAGTCGTGGGCGGAGCCAAGGGTGGAGCCCTGTACAAACTCCTGAGCATTCCCAGAGCTACTCCCCCTAGTGGTCGGATAACGCTACTGCGCTTACAATGGTATTGGTAAATACAGTGTGAATTACTAAGTTACATTCACCACAGTTGGGTGAGTTAGTTTCTGGTACCGGGCCTAAGACACACATGTTGATTACACTCCGGGGTGTGGGAAGGGTAATTTCCTGCTATTTAAGGAAATTGTCCTCCTTGGCGGGATTTAGTCAGTGGGTACAGTTGGAGCTGACCGGATTCTGCTAGGTCGGTCTGATGTATCTTGGTCACATGGACTTTCTCTCTGCTGGTCTCCTGTACTGAATGCTCCACCTCAGTGACCTGTAATTGAGAGAAAGAACATCTCTGCTGTTTCAGCAGGAAAGGTATTTGTAATAATTGCATCAGAAATGACCAGGGTCTTTCCTACAGGTGCGGAGCTGGGTCAGAGGGGTTGATTCCCAGTGGATCAGAATGGAGGAGAGTTTGTGCAGGGGGTCGGGATTGAAAGCACTAGCAACAGCGCCACTCCCGATAGCCCCGGGGAAATACTCAGGGAGTCCGGTAATAATAGCTTCATTGAAAATTTGGAGGCAGTTTCGCCAACACTTCGGGTTGGGGGCAGGGTCAAGGGAAATGCCGATTCAGGGGAACCACAGATCTGAGCCAGGGAAGTGGGATGGAAATTTTTGGAAATGGGAGAAGAAGGGGATTAAGACACTAAAAGATTTGTTTCTTGGGGGTCGGTTTGCAGGATTGAAGGAGCTGGAAGCGAAGTTTGGGCTGGAGCAGGGGGAAATGTTTAGGTACATGCAGGTTCGAGATTTTGCCAGATAGGAGATACAGAACTTTCCGGAGGAGCCAGCCTCCACATTGCTGGAGGAGGTGCTGACAACAGGGGGACTGGAGAAGGGGGCAGTGTCAGTGGTTTACGGAGCTATTTTGGAAGAGGAGATGGCACCACTGGAAAGGATCAAAGCAAAGTGGGAGGAAGAGTTGAGAGAGGATATGGAGGAGGGGTTCTGGTGTGAGAGTGAATGCCTCCACCTCATGTGCGAGGTTGTGGCTGATACAGCTGAAGGTGGTATACAGAGCACACCTCACGAGGGCAAGGATGAGCCAATTCTTTGAAGGAGTAGAAGATGTGTGTGAACATTGCGGGGGGGGGGGGGGGGGGGGGGGGGGGGGGGGGAAGCTGCTAATCACGTTCATATGTTTTGGTCCTGTCCAAAGCTGGAGGATTACTGGAAGGAGGTTTTTAGGGTAATTTCTAAAGTGGTGCACATGGAATTGGACCTGGGTCCCCGGGAGGCCATATTCGGGGTGTCGGACAAGCCAGGGTTGGAAACGGGTGCGGAGGCAGATATCGTAGCCTTTGCCTCGTTGATCGCCCGAAGGCGGATCCTGATGGGTTGGAGAGCAGCCTCTCCACCCTGTGCCCTGGCATGGCGAGGGGATCTGTTGGAATTCTTGACTCTTGAGAAGGTTAAGTTTGAACTGAGGGGAAGGACGGAGGGGTTCTACAATTCATGGGCATTATTCATCATGCACTTTCAAGAACTGGATAACATCCAACATTAGTTGGGGCAAGTGGGTGGGAGGGTTGGGGGGAGGGGGGCTGTGTGTTAATGGTGACTACGGGTAATCCCTGATTCCTTTTTGTCATTTGTTTATGTGAACATGCAGGCTAATGTCTGGGGTTTGGTGGGAGGATGGGATCGGTGTTATTGATATGGGGATTGACATTTTTGTTACTGATTATTGTTTATTGTTGGTGGGTGTAAATTTGGGAGAAACTGTGAAAGAGGACGAGAATAAAAAAATATTTAAAAAAAGAAATGACCAGGGTCTGTATTATCAACATGTTCACTGTAAGCACATTGTGACTCATCCCTCAACAGGATAAGGAGTCATGTCACATCCTCATTATTGGCAATGAAGATTTTCCACATTTATTCCTGGGCTAACAGGGCGGTTGTTTGAAGTGAGATTATGTGGAATGGGTTTGTGGGGTTGACAAGGGTAGATGCTGATCGACTTTTTCCTGACTGGGAGGATAGAATCAGTGTTTATAATCTCAGGATAAAGGATCGACTATTTAAGACTGAGATATGAGACAATTTCTTTTTAATGACAAAGTTGTGAATTTTTGCAATCCTCGTCTCCAGAGAGTTGGGCATGCTGAGCCACTGAGTATTTTCAAGATAGAGATTGATACCTACGGGAATTCAATGGGACAGGGATGGAATGAGAAAATGGATCTGAGATAGAATATCAGCCTTGATATTGAATGGCAGAGTTGGCTCAAAAGGCTGGATGATCTACTCCAATTTAGGGTACAGGGATTGGCCCCAGCCTGTACTTATCAGATATCTACAGTCACACATTTGGGATTGTCTACTGTCTGGATGCCGCAGGTTAGTTAGTCCTGAGCTTTGACCATTGACCTAGGCTGACTCCTGGAGAAGACCAGACAAAACATGGGCTGGGAGTCAGGGTTATGTTACCGTGGCAACAATCTCCAGGGGTCTGGTGTCTCTGGAACATTCGCTCTGATTCTCTTCGTCAGTTAGGTCTTTGGTCTCTGTGGGGTCGACCAGCTCCTTGAAACTGGCAGTGTTCCTGTGGAAAAAGGGAGGGGGTAAGAGTTACTGTTTCTGACCACAGGAACAGATTTCACCCTCATTAGATCCTCAAGGCTCAGCTTCTCATGGGAACACCACCACCCCCTTTCCTCACTGCATCCTCACCCCTCACCTAATGTCCAATCTGCCTCTCAATCTGTCCACCTTCACCATCACCGACATCCAACCCCTCAGATCAATCTGCGCCCCCCCCCCCCACTCTTTGATTGGAGGGCTTCCTACCTCTCGCCTTTTGCTCTCAGGGCAAAAGTCCGTTCTTGTCGAAGATGCTCCAATGCCTCCTTCACTCTGGTCCTCCAGTGAATGGACTCCTAATGTGGGGAACACACAGAGACACTCAGACAGCCTATACACTCCAGCCTGGCTGAACAGTTATCTGGCATTCCCAACACTGTGCACCCCCACTGTAGGAACTCCAGGTGATTTTAGAGGGAGTGAGGAGACCCACAGGGTGGGGAATGAGGGGATTTTGATGACTGGCCGTCCCCAGGGTATCCAGTCAGCAGCTGCCAGAGGGTAAAGGACAGATTACTGCACCGAGAATGGTGGGGCACAATGTGGGTCTCCATAAAACTAAATTACTGATGGTCCAGTTTAGTTTTGATACTTTGTCTGGATTTTTCAAAATCACATTCTTTATACAGTTCTTCCTTGCCCAACAATGTTTAATAGTTTAGTCCAGATAACATCTGTCCACACTGTAAAATGACAAGACAAAAAGAATAGTGAAATAATCTCACTCCTCTATTCCCCAAACTCTCCAATGTAGCCCATTGCTCCAGTCCTTAATTCTCCCAATCCATTCCTCTAATCCCCGATTCCTATCGAAGCCCATCCCTCTAATTCACTTACTCTCCCAAAGATCATCCCTTTAGTCCCTAACTGTCTCTTTAAAGGCTCATCCATCCATCCAGTCTCCTACCTCTTCCATCAAAGCACATTCCTCTAGTCCCCCTAATTTCTCTCATCAAATCCATTCTATTTAGTCTCGTAACTTTCCTATTGAGAGGATTGTATCATTACCACTTGAGATAGAGGTGCTCAAGGCTTTCTGCCTTCCCATGATGTGTGCTTTCTCTCTGCCTTCTGATAACTTACCTGGTGGAGGTGCCCTGTGTGAATATCCTGGCTGTGGGTCTGGAGAAGTGGACGGTCACCAGGTGATGTTTTGTTCCGGGCAATGGACAGACACTCCTGCACCTGGACAAGGGGAAGGGACAGGACAGTGACCATGGGCAGAGATAAATTCTGGACAGTATTAAACATTCAAACATTGTAGGGCAACAAAGAACATGGGCAACAAATGCTGAACCATGATCAAACTATATATGGCAGTGGTCAGATCCTGTGCTCCGAGTACAGTTCTGGCCACTGAAACATGAGGGAGGCATTCAAGAGCTGGAGGAAGAGCCTTAGAGCTATGCTCAATGTCAGGGGTTGAAGTTCTGACTGAATAGAGTCAGGGTTCAACACTGTTCCAATGTCAGTGGTTGGTGTTCATATTGACTGCTGCTGAATGGGGCCTAGGTTATCCACTTAATGATTTTGATGAATGAGGTCCATAGAGGCTTGGTGTGGTCCTGTTAGAATTGGTGATGAACTGGTTGTGTGCCAGATGTTGAGGGAGGAAAGCAATGAAGATGAAAATGGTGTTGGGATGGGAGGTGCAGAGTACACAGATTTTAAAGGGAATGAGAGAGGAGTAGGACAAGGTGAGATGCTCAAAGTGACAATGGTTTGGACAGAGCGAATGGTAAAGCCAAGATGGAGGTTTCATTAACAGGGAAGGTGTCATCAACCTCAGCCTGGCTTCCATCAAAGTCATGACGTTGGTGAAATCATCCACAATAAGTTAAAGGATGGCAAGGGCTTTGCTTTGCTCAAGGACACTGTGGAGGGAAGTGTGGAGTGGGCCAATGATGGCAGAACAGGAGGGGGTAGAAACAGGAGTGATCACAGAGGAGTCCAGACGAGAGGTGTAAAGAAAACTGGCTTATTGCCAAACAAACTATTTTAAAGAGTATACTTCATGTCCCAGCCGGGACGACACTCATCTGTGGCTCTCATCTGGGCCTGCTTTTATTTCAGAGTCCTTTAACTCCGTTAATGGGCCCCTCCCCCTCGGCGGGGAAGCTCGTATTCCACGAGGCTCATGGGAAGGCTAATTGGTCCATTCTGGTAGGCCTCGAGCGGGTTATAACGGAAAGAATAGCCCCCAACAAGCACACCTGGCAGGAAGGCCACCAAGACTGTAGAATGAGGTTGTGGCTCTTGATGAGGATTCAAGAGCCTCAATGGGACTTCAGTAGGTGCCATGGGGGGGGGGTGGGGGACACACTGAAGGAAGAGCTGTGGGATTATCCAAGGGTGTCACGTCTGGGAGGGTCTTGATATATTCAATTTAAATTCCTTGAATTTTAGCCCCTAAATGCTGATTCTCAATCATTTTACACAACAGTAACCATCTCACCATGAGGATTACCCACAAACTGCCTGATTTCACAGCTGCATATGTCGGGAACGGTGCACAGTGGCAGACATGCCTCCTCAATTTCAGGGGCCTAGGCCCTGATCGTGACACAGACACCCAGGTGCATCCCAGATCCATTGCTCCTTCTGGTGATGTCAGGAACTCCTGACCTGGGAGGAGCTCCAGCTGCAGGATTTCTCTCAGTGGCACCAGGCTAGATATGGGACGTGATGGAGTTTTTGGCCATTTGGATTGATTTCTGAAGCGCAGGCAGTGTTGGAATGGCCGAGATTTTTCAGCCTCCACATCCCCGACGTTTGGTCTATTTGTGAGGTCGGTGTCTAGGTCAAGCGCCACTCACCCGCAGTGTCTGCCTCTCCCTATCCCTCTGTCGCTTCTCTCCAGCTTTTCTCTGAGCTAGTGTCAGGCTCCTCATCACACTCTCCTTCTCTTCCTCCGATATGAGTATCATATTCACCTCACGCTGAGGGCCAGTAATGCAAGGCTGTAGGCGAGAGATAGCATCACCCCACAAATCATTGTTACAAATGACCCGAACAACATTAATCAACCTTATTCAATATACACAAGAGTGTGAGCCCAGAGTATCCAACCTGCTGCCCATCACAGCCTCATATTACAGGCAGTTCCTGACTCTTCTCGCTCCAATGCTGCTCTTTGTGCGAGTCTATATTCTCAATGGTAATCAAACTCCACATCCTGCTCACAACTGATATTCAGAAACTTAGACACTGAACCAAGATGTTTGATGTCACGGCAGCATTGTCAAAAGCTCCGAATTCAGGGAGCCCGGTGATGTAGTCCATGGTAAAGATATGGAATCAGTTGAGGCGGCATTTTAGGGTGGAAGGGACGTTGGTGCTAACGCCGCTGTGCGAGAATCATGGGTTTGATCTGGGGGGGGGGGGGGGGTGATGGATAGTGCATACAGGAGATGGAGGGAAGTGGGGCTGGTCAAGGTGAGGGATCTGTATTTGGAGGAAGGGTTCGCAGTCTGGAGGAGCTAAGGGAGAGAGTAGAGCTGGCGAGGGGGAGTGAGTTCAGGTATCTGCAGGTTAGGGACTTTGCGCGAAAGGTCTGGAGGGGGTTCCCTAGGTTGCTGGGATACATCCTGCTGGAGCGACTGCTGCTTCCGGATGTGGAAGGGGAGGGAAGAATTGGGGATATATACAAGTGTCTGGCGAAGCAGGGAGCTGAGCGGGTGGTGAAGATCAAGGAGAAATGGGACGGGAAGTTGGGAGGGGCGATCAATTGGGGAGTATGGAGTGAGGCACTGCATAGAGTAACGGGACCTCCTCCTGTGCAAGGATGAGTCTGATTCGGTTTAAGGTGGTGCACAGGGTGCATATGACTCTGGCGAGAATGAGTGGGGTTCTTCCATGGGATAGCAGATGAGTGTGAGAGGTGTGGGCGGGGGCCAGCGAATCACGCACACATGTTTTGGGGTTGTGAAAAATTGGCAAGATTCTGGGCAGGAGTGTTCGCGGTCTTAGCCAGGACAGTGGAGGAGGAGGTGGACCCGGACCCTTTGGTGGCAATTTGGGGTTTCAGAGAAGCTGGAGCTCATGGAGAGGCGGAGGGCCGTGTCGTGGCCTTTGCCTCTCTGATTGCACGGCGGCGAATTTTAAAATACATTAAAAAAAAATGTTTGATGTCCGCCAAACTCATGGCCAGAATCTAAACTTCAGGAAAAGGGAAAGGCTGCACTGTTTTGCCCTGAATGGGGGGGGCATAAGATGATGCACAATTACCTGCATTATATTTATGTTTCATTTATATTCAAATTATGTAGTTAATATAACCATAGCAACACCTGCGGCTGGTCAACCGCATCCAAATGTCAGTAATGAGTCAGCTAGTAAACGGCACATTATGAAATAGAATTACTAATCACCATGAAGAATCTGGATTAATGAAGAACCAGCGCCTTGAGTTATAATGGCACAGTGTGAAAATCAAATCAGTGATATTAAACCTGTAGACAGTCAGTTATTCGTGGCAGCCTCACTGATGTTTTGAACTGTCCACGGGACCCAGAGAAAGCAGTTATCACATGGCAAAGGAATTTAACACCAGGATCAGGAAATACATCAGCCAATCCAGGATCATCTTTCTGGCAAGTTGATGCCAACAATTCACACAAAACATTCATCATAGAGGTGGGAATTTGCCACCCAACAAACTGCTGGCAATGATTAACACATTTGGAATTGGAAGGCTGATTGCTCACCTTGTGGGAGTGAATGGAAATGGCAGCTCACAGTACCACGACAGGAAGGAGTTTGGACAGATGTTAGTCTGTACAATGAGGGAGGACTTGGGGCTCAGTGGTTTGCCCCCTTGCCTTTAAACCTGAATCTGCAGGTTCGTATCCCACTCACGAGCTTGTTGGCCACGGAAATAGCATTTATTTTTTAAAACATGTCTTTAATTCCAAACTTATTCGAAAAATACAAAAACACAAATAATCCAGAGAACACACTCCCCAACTCACAGTTTTACAGTTGGTACAAGTTTTCCCCCTTTTTCATCCCGCCTCCCCCCGCGACAAACATCTCCTCGAACATGGCCATGAACAATCGCCACCATGCCTCAAAACCCTACACTGAACCCCTCAATTCACATTCAATAGTCACCTTATATTACTTGAGAGCTGCCTGCCCTTCACAAAGCCCATTTGATCCTCTGCAATCATCCCCGGGACGTATCCTTCCATCCTCCCCACCACTAACCTTAGCCAACACTTTCACATTTGTATTCAACAATGATATGGGCCTGTATGGCACACATTCTAGTGGTCCTTACCCTCCTCCAGCGCCTCGCTAAACGTTCCCTGTAGTGTGGTGCCACCTCTGTCGAAATTCCGCCGAGTAACCGTCCGGCCCCGGGGCCTTCCCCAACTTCATCCACCTTATGCTTTCCATTACTTCCCTCAGCCTTAGAGGCTCCTCTAGTGCCTGCCTTCTCACCTCATCCAGCCCATCTAAGAACCACCCCGTACCCCGTTCCTCACTCCCCAGATCCGCCCTGTACAATTCCTCATAATATTCCCTGAACATTTCATTTATCTTCCCTGGCTCTGACACCACCTCCCCCGTCCCAGTCCGTACCCTCAAGATTTCCCTGTACGCGGCCTGCCTCCGTAACTGATGAGCTAACATGCGGCTTTCTTTCTCTTCATATTCATATTGCATCCCCCTCACCCTCTGTAGCTGCCCAACAACCCTTCCTGTCGTCAACCTGTCCAACTGCCCCTATAACTTATTTGTCTTCGCTAACCCCACCATGGTGGGGGTCCCTAGAATACTCCCTATCTACATCAACTACCTTGCCCAATAATGGTTTGTACTCCCCTCTCCTTTGCCTATCTCCATGCACCTTGAACAAGATAATCTCCCCCTGAACCACCGCCTTTAATGCCTCCTAGAATGTGGCTTCCGATACCTCCCCATTTTGGTTCAACTCCATGTCGTCCTTAATCACTGACCGCACCTTATCGCAAAACCCCTTGTCCGCTAACAGACCTGAGTCTAGCTGCTATCCCACCCTCGTCTCCCATCCCAAACTAAGTCGAACCTCCAGCCAGCGGGCGCATGGTCCGGGATTGCTATTCCGCATACTCCACCCCCACCAACACCACATGGCTCACCATAAAAAAAACCAATTCTGAAGTATACCTAACACGTGTGAGAAGGAGTACTCCCTCCCCGCTGGGTTCATAAACCTCCACAGGTCCACCATACCCATCCTTTCCATAAACCCTCCCAGCTCCTTTGCCTTTCCATTGACCTGGGGCTCGACCTGTCCGCTCTCGGTTCCAGCACACAATTAAAGTCCCATAGTCAACTGATCTATGGCCAAATCTTGAATCGTTCCCAGTAACCCCTTCACAAACTCCACATTGTCCCAGTTTGGTGCGCATCCATTCATTAGCACCACCGGCATCTCCTCCAACACCCTACTCACTATCGCGTATCTCCCACCCGGGTCCCTCACTTCCTTCGCACTCACAAACCCCATCTTTTTACTCAGCAAAATGGCCACCCCCGCGTCTTCGCCTCAAACCCCAAGTGAAATACCTGACCCACCCATCCCTTTCTCAGCCTGACCTGGTCCCTCACGCAGAGGTGTGTCTCCTGCAGAAAGACCACCCCGCCTTCAGACTCCTAAGGTGCGCAAAGGCCCGAGATCTCTTCACCGACCCGTTTAGCCCCTGCATGTTCCATGTTACGAGCCTTACTGGAAACCTGTCTGTCCTCTACTGTCCGCCATCCTCCCTACCGATTCTGTCTCCTTTAATTTCACCCTAACCCGGGCCCATCCAAGATGGTGGAATAGTGTTCATTGGTGATTCAACAGGTTGGTAATCAACCTGCTAATCCTTCCAACACTTGCCCAAAATTCACCAAAGGGAAGAAAAGTGTACGTGAAAATATAAAACAAAAATTCTTGAGAATGAGTGGAATGGGGTCAGTCTAATTTGGAAGTTACACTTGGGTGATGTGTGCATCATAATAAACACATCAATGAGCCTGTAAACCATGGAACAGAGCACGATAGGGAATCACACGCCTGACAAATGAAAGTGTTGTGTGACTGACGTCATTGTAAGATTATTAAGTTACTGACAAGAATATGAATGGTTAAAATCTAACTTTATTATAAGAAAATAATACCCAAGCTTGTAGTATATTAACACTTAACTTTACTATTCTACAAAGAAGGATCTGTATGAAAGTGGGAACTTAGAGGTTGGGCATGGTGTAGAAAAGTTGTCAAGGTAAAGGGATTCTGGGAGTTTGCATCAAGTTTTGAAAGAGTTTAATTGTAGCAAATGGACAAGACTGTGAAGGCTGATAGTGAAAAGATGTTTGTCTCTCTCTACCAGACACTGAACCCTGGCATGTGGAAGCATCAAAATACAAAGGACATTATTTACGTAAATAATTTACACTGGGGTGAAGGATGGGTAAATTGCAAAACAGCCAGAATACAGGATGCTCTGAGTTTGCCTTCTTGGCAGCGGAGAGGGAGATCATCCAGAGACAGGAACATAAGACGACAGGGGACAAAGGAGAGAGAAAGAGAGAGAGAGAGAGGGTCAAAGTCCAAAAGACCAACACTGTGAGAAACACCATTTTGTGCACTCAACCATCCAGACATTGACACGGGAGTATATTGTTATGGGCCAGGGTTTAGAGAACCCCAAAGTGTATCTTGGAGTTCACCTGACCCACAACTTTTAATAGATTGTGGTATGGGGAGCACACGGCCCACTCTACAGGTGTGGTACAGCAGAAATGGAAAAGTATTTTTTAAAGCAAAACAATGTTTATTCTACGAACTCAAGTTTACCGTTTTAAAACATACAGTGAACATCTTAGCAACCATCAATTCAAATACAACCCCCAAAGACTACAACACTAAGTAATCCTTTAAGCTTTCCTTTTAACATCCATAAGACTTAAAACACCTTTTACCAGAAGCACATCAGGTTAAAGTCACTACTGCTATTAATTTTAAATCACCAGGATCGATTTACAGTCCTTAGATTACAGAGAAACTCTAATACACCTTCTGGCTGTGACTGCAGCTATCCAGCTCTGAAAATGAAACTAAAACACACCCTGCAGCAAACAGCCTAAAACGAAAGTAAAAAGCTGACAGACCCAGCTCCACCCACTCTCTGACATCACTGCAGTAATAAACACCCATTTCTTAAAGGTACTCTCACTACAGATGCTTATATACACACCCATTTATAAACACCCATTTCTTAAAGGTACTCTCACATGACAATATTCTGCATTAAAGTGTAAATCACCATCCAAGTTTATTTAAATAATTTATCTGAGAACCTTGTGCAGTGAAGTTGATTCACAACAAAGCTTTGTTGCCAAAATTCTTCTTCCCTTAAACGGGTGCAAAGATCCCCAATCATACATCACAGAATAACACTGATGTAACTTTGTTCTGAATACCCACATGGAACCGGGTGATGAAAACTTGCCTCTTACCAACTCTCTCGGCCTCCTGTCCTCTATGGGACATTGCTGATCTGGTACCTGGTCGTGCTTTCCTTTTGCTCCATATTCTTCAGACATGCTGCATGTTGACTCTTCATCTCGTGGAAGGAGCGGTTCAATTTCTTCTTGCTGTGATTGGCTTGACGGGAGACAAATGAAATTTTCTCCCTGTTCCACGACTTTCTGGGCATCAGAAACTGGATCCTTTCAAGATGCAAAACAAATTTAGAAGCTCAAGAATCTTAGCAGAGTCTTCAATCTCACCTTTCCTACCATCAAACATGAGGATACATCATTCAACAGTCAGTGACGCCCCTTGCTCCTCCATATCCTGGTATGAGTCTGTAGGAGATGTATTGGCTAAAAACCTCCACTCCATCCTCCACGCAACACACAGATATGCGTGGCAAGAACCAGAGAAATGGTGAGAGCACAGGCCAGTTTTGGAATGTTCTAGTAAACAGGGTACACAAGAAGACCCCAGTGAGCACAGAGTGTGAGCAAGGGGCAGCATACAGGAGGAACAGAAACCGTACCATTCTCTGAGAGTGTCAACCACTGACCCACTTTCTCACCATATCACTTGACCCCACCAACACCCACTCCTGAAAATTTGAACTGCACTCTGCCCCCACCCCCTGACCCCTAACCTCCACTCCCCAGAAGGTGCTGACTCTCTCTCCCCTGAAGGTGCTGACTCTCTCTCCCTCCCTTGAAGGTGCTGACTCTCTCTCTCCCTCCCCTGAAGGTGCTGACTCTCTCACTCCCCTGAAGGTGCTGACTCTCTCTCCCCTGAAGGTGCTGACTCTCTCTTCCTCCCCTGAAGGTGCTGACTCTCTCTCCCTCCCCTGAAGGTGCTGACTCTCTCTCTCCCTCCCCTGAAGGTGCTGACTCTCTCCCTCCCCTGAAGGTGCTGACCCTCTCTCTCCCTCCCCTGAAGGTGCTGACTCTCTCTCCCATGAAGGTGTTGACTCTCTCTCTCCCTCCCCTGAAGGTGCTGACTCTCTCTCTCTCCCCTGAAGGTGCTGACTCTCTCTCTCCCTCCCCTGAAGGTGCTGACTCTCTCTCTCTCCCCTGAAGGTGCTGACTCTCTCTCTCCCTCCCCTGAAAGTGCTGACTCTCTCTCTCTCTCCCTTGAAGGTGCTGACTCTCTCTCCCTTCCCTGAAGGTGCTGACTCTCTCTCTCCCTCCCCTGAAGGTGCTGACTCTCTCCCTCCCCTCAAGGTGCTGACTCTCTCTCTCTCTCCCCTGAAGGTGCTGACTCTCTCTCCCTTCCCTGAAGGTGCTGACTCTCTCTCTATCTCCCCTGAAGGTGCTGACTCTCTCTCTCTCCCCTGAAGGTGCTGACTCTCTCTCTCCTTCCCCAGAAGGTGCTGACTCTATCTCTCCCTCCCCTGAAGGTGATGACTCTCTCTCCCCTCCCCAGAAGGTGCTGACTCTATCTCTCCCTCCCCTGAAGGTGATGACTCTCTCTCCCCTCCCCTGAAGGTGCTGCCTCTCTCTATCCCATGTAGGTGCTGACGCTCTCACTCCCTCCCCTGAAGGTGCTGACTCTCTCTCTCTCTCTCTCCCCTGAAGGTGCTGACTCTCTCTCCCTCCCCTGAAGGTGCTGACTCTCTCTCCCTCCGCTGAAGGTACTGACTCTCTCTCCCTTCCCTGAAGGTGCTGACTCTCTCTCTCTATCTCCCCTGAAGGTGCTGACTCTCTCTCTCCCCTGAAGGTGCTGACTCTCTCTCTCCTTCCCCACAAGGTGCTGACTCTATCTCTCTCTCCCCTGAAGGTGATGACTCTCTCTCTATCCCATGTAGGTGCTGACTCTCTCACTCCCTCCCCTGAAGGTGCTGACTCTCTCTCTCTCTCCCCTGAAGGTGCTGACTCTCTCTCCCTCCCCTGAAGGTGCTGACTCTCTCCCTCTCCCCTGGAGGTGCTGACTCTCTCTCTCCCTCCCCTGAAGGTGCTGACTCTCTCTCTCCCTCCGCTGAAGGTGCTGACTCTCTCTCTCCCTCTCCTGTAGGTGCTGACTCTCTCTCTCTCTCTCTCCCCTGAAGGTGCTGACTCTCTCTCTCCTTCCCCTGAAGGTGTTGACTCTCTCTCCCTCCCCTGAAGGTGCTGACTCTCTCTCCCTCCCCTGAAGGTGCTGACTCTCTCTCCCCTGAAGGTGCTGACTCTCTCTCTCTCCCCTGAAGGTGCTGACTCTCTCTCTCTCCCTCCCCTGAAGGTGCTGACACTCTCTCTCTCCCTCCCCTGAAGGTGCTGACTCTCTCTCTCCCTCCCCTGAAGGTGCTGACTCTCTCTCTCTCTCCCCTGAAGGTGCTGACTCTCTCTCTCTCCCACCCCTGAAGGTGCTGACTCTCTCTCTCCCTCCCCTGAAGGTGCTGACTCTCTCTCTCTCCCCTGAAGGTGCTGACTCGCTCTCTCCCTCCCCTGAAGGTGCTGACTCTCTCTCCCTCCCCTGAAGGTGCTGACTCTCTCTCTCCCTCCCCTGAAGGTGCTGACACTCTCTCTCTCCCTCCCCTGAAGGTGCTGACTCTCTCTCTCCCCTGAAGGTGCTGACTCTCTCTCTCTCCCACCCCTGAAGGTGCTGATTCTCTCTCCCTCCCCTGAAGGTGCTGACTCTCTCTCCCTCCCCTGAAGGTGCTGACTCTCTCTCTCTCTCTCCCCTGATGGTGCTGACTCGCTCTCTCCCTCCCCTGAAGGTGCTGACTCTCTCTCTCCCCTGAAGGTGCTGACTCTCTCTCGCTCTCACCCCCCCCCCCCCCCCCGGAAGGTGCTGACACTCTCTCCCCTCCCCTGAAGGTGCTGCCTCTCTCTATCCCATGTAGGTGCTGACGCTCTCACTCCCTCCCTTGAAGGTGCTGACTCTCTCTCTCTCTCTCCCCTGAAGGTGCTGACTCTCTCTCCCTCCCCTGAAGGTGCTGACTCTCTCTCCCTCCGCTGAAGGTACTGACTCTCTCTCCCTTCCCTGAAGGTGCTGACTCTCTCTCTCTATCTCCCCTGAAGGTGCTGACTCTCTCTCTCCCCTGAAGGTGCTGACTCTCTCTCTCCTTCCCCACAAGGTGCTGACTCTATCTCTCTCTCCCCTGAAGGTGATGACTCTCTCTCTATCCCATGTAGGTGCTGACTCTCTCACTCCCTCCCCTGAAGGTGCTGACTCTCTCTCTCTCTCCCCTGAAGGTGCTGACTCTCTCTCCCTCCCCTGAAGGTGCTGACTCTCTCCCTCTCCCCTGGAGGTGCTGACTCTCTCTCTCCCCTCCCTGAAGGTGCTGACTCTCTCTCTCTCCCTCCCCTGAAGGTGCTGACTCTCTCTCTCCCTCTCCTGTAGGTGCTGACTCTCTCTCTCTCTCTCTCCCCTGAAGGTGCTGACTCTCTCTCTCCTTCCCCTGAAGGTGTTGACTCTCTCTCCCTCCCCTGAAGGTGCTGACTCTCTCTCCCTCCCCTGAAGGTGCTGACTCTCTCTCCCCTGAAGGTGCTGACTCTCTCTCTCTCCCCTGAAGGTGCTGACTCTCTCTCTCTCCCTCCCCTGAAGGTGCGGACACTCTCTCTCTCCCTCCCCTGAAGGTGCTGACTCTCTCTCTCCCTCCCCTGAAGGTGCTGACTCTCTCTCTCTCCCCTGAAGGTGCTGACTCTCTCTCTCCCACCCCTGAAGGTGCTGACTCTCTCTCCCTCCCCTGAAGGTGCTGACTCTCTCTCTCTCCCCTGAAGGTGCTGACTCGCTCTCTCCCTCCCCTGAAGGTGCTGACTCTCTCTCCCTTCCCCTGAAGGTGCTGACTCTCTCTCTCCCTCCCCTGAAGGTGCTGACTCTCTCTCCCTCCCTGAAGGTGCTGACTCTCTCTCTCCCTCCCCTGAAGGTGCTGACACTCTCTCTCCCTCCCCTGAAGGTGCTGACTCTCTCTCCCCTCCCCTGAAGGTGCTGACTCTCTCTCTCCCTCCCCTGAAGGTGCTGACTCTCTCTCCCTCCCCTGAAGGTGCTGACTCTCTCTCTCCCTCCCCTGAAGGTGCTGACACTCTCTCTCTCCCTCCCCTGAAGGTGCTGACTCACTCTCTCTCTCTCTCTCTCCCTCCTCCCTCTCATTGTCTCTCTCTCTCTCCCCCCCCCCCCCCCCCCCCCCCCCCCCCCCCCCCCCGGAAGGTGCTGACACTTTCTAACACTTTGACCTGTACAACAGCAGAGGAAAGTGATTGGATCTCTGTGCACCCATACATATATGTACATTCAAACTTAAGAAGTTCATCTAACACATTGCTGCAGCACCTGTAAATTTAAACTGAATAATAAATCTACTCTAAGTCAAAATGTCACAAGCTATTTGACATTTCCAACATTGCTGATAGAATTTGTGAAGGAATGTTTCCAAGTGACTCTGTCATTTTCAACTCCTGTCCTCACGGCTACAAGAAAGACGGCGAACATCAATCAGTTTGAAACCTTTTACATTGAAAATACAATTCACTTAACCATAGGATTGCCAGAAAGTCTTAAGGAATGACAGTCATCCTGAGTTGGCCATTCTTTCACCACATACTAAGGAAGTCATCTGAAGTGACTTTGTTAAATAAATATTAACCCATAATCTCATAAAAACAACAAAGCCGAGGGTGAAGGAGTTCTCCATCTACTCACACGTGCGGAAAGTGTGTTCCCGGATTGATTTCCTTATTTTGAGCAGGGCCTTATTGGAAAGGGTGGTGGACACGGGTACTCGGCGATGACAATCTCAGACCATGCCCCGCACTGGGTTGACCTGCCGGTTAGTAAAGTCAGTAACCAGCGCCCACACTGGAGGTTAGATGTGGGACTTTAGGCTGACGAAGGGGTGTGTGAGCAGCTGAGGAAGTGTATTCAGAACTACCTGCAGGTCAATGGCACGGGGGGAATTTCAGCAGCACTGGTATGGGAAGCACTGAAGGCGGTGGTCAGAGGGGAGCTGATCTCGATACGGGCCCATAGGGAGAAGGTGGACAGGATAGAGATGGACCGACTGATAAAGGAGATATTACAGATCGATAGGAGGTATACGGAGACCCCAGAGGCAGGGCTTTTAAGGGAATGGCAAAGGCTGCAGGCGGAGTTCGGCTTGTTAACCACAGGGAGGGCGGTGGAGCTGCTGAAAAAGGCGAGGGGGGCGATCTATGAGTATGGAGAGAAGGCCAGCAGAATGATTGCACAGCAGCTTAGAAAGAGGGAGGCAGCCAAGGAGATAGCGAAAGTAAATGACAGAGATGGGAACCTGGTTGGAGATTCAGCAGGGGTGAATAAGGCGTTTAGGGATTTCTGCAGTAGGCTGTATAGGTCGGAACCCCCTACGGGGCCGGAATGGATGAGGCACTTCTTGGAGGGGCTGAATTTCCCAAAGGTGGATGGGAAGCTGGTAGAAGGGCTGGGGGCCCCGGTCGGGTTGGAAGAGATATTGCAGAGTCTGAAGGCCATGCAGTCGGGTAAAGCCCCGGGGCCGGATGGCTACCCTGTGGAGTTTTATAAAACGTTCTCTGGGATATTCAATGAGGCAAGGAAAAGAGGAGGGCTTCCCCCGACTAAGGCCACGATTTTGCTGATTCTGAAGCGGGACAAGAACCTGGAGCTGTGTGGATTCTACAGGCCGATATCCTTGTTGAATGTGGATGCTAAATTGCTGGCCAAAATTTTGTCCGCCAGGATTGAGGATTGTGTTCCGGACGTTATTGGGGAGGACCAGACGGGGTTTGTTAAGGGTAGGCAGTTGGTGGCCAATGTAAGAAGGTTGTTAAACGTGATCATGAGGCCCCCGGAAGGTAGGGAGGTGGAGGTAATGATCGCAATGGATGCAGAAAAGGCTTTTAATCGGGTAGAATGGGATTATCTGTGGGAGGTACTGGGACGGTTTGGATTTGGGTTTTCGGGGTATAAGCTGAATATGGGGAAAAGTGAGATTTTTGCGGTCCAGGCGAGGGGACAGGAGAGGCGATTGGGGGAGCTGCCGTTTAGATTAGTAGGGGGAAGCTTTAGGTACCTAGGCATTCAAGTGGCGCGGGAATGGGACCAGCTGCATAAATTAAATCTGGCCCGACTAGTAGACCAAATGAAGGGCGAGCTTCCGTTGTCACTGGCTGGGAGGGTTCAGAAGGTAAAGATGATGGTCCTCCCGAGATTCCTGTTCGTGTTTCAATGTCTCCCCATCTTTATTCCGCGGTCCTTTTTTAAACAGGTCAACAAAGTGATCACTGGCTTCGTTTGGGCGGGCAAGACCCCACGAGTAAGGAAGGTAATGCTTGAGCGGAGTCAGGGAAAGGGTGGGCTGGCGCTGCCAAATTTTAGTAACTATTACTGGGCAGCGAATATAGCCATGGTCAGGAAGTGGGTGGTGGGGGAGGAGTCGGCATGGGAGCGTGTGGAGGCGGCTTCATGCAAGGGCACCAGTCTGGGGCGTTGGTAACTGCGCCTCTGCCGTTCCCGCCGGCACGGTACTCCATCAGCCCCATGGTGGTGGCGGCCCTGAGAGTCTGGGGGCAATGGAGGAGACATGTGGGAGCAGAGGGAGCATTGGTCTGGTCCCCAATCTGTAATAATCACCGGTTTGCCCCGGGAAGTATGGATGGGGGGTTCCGGATCTGACAGAGAGCAGGGATTGAGAGGATGGGGGATATGTTTATAGAGGGGAGCTTTCCAAGCATGAGGGTGCTGGGCGAGAAGTTTGGGTTGGTGAGGGGAAACAAATTCAGGTATCTGCAGGTGCGGGACTTCCTACATGAACAGGTGTCAACCTTCCCGCTCCTACTGCTAAGGGGGATTCAGGACAGGGTAGTTTCCAGAAGGTGGGTAGGAGAAGGGAGCGTCTCTGACATTTACAAGGAACTTTTGGGGTCAGAGGAGACGCAGACCGAGGAGATGAAGCGCAAGTGGGAGGAGGAGCTGGGAGGAGAGATAGAGAATGGTCTATGGGCGGACGCGTTGAGTAGAGTCAACGCGTCGGCAACATGTGCCAGGCTCAGCCTGATACAATTCAAGGTCGTTCACTGGGCTCACATGACAGTGGCCCTGATGAGCAGATTCTTTGGTGTAGAAGACAGGTGTGCAAAATGTGCGGAAGGACCAGCGAACCTTGTCCACATGTTCTGGGCATGTCCGAAGCTTAGGGGATTTTGGCAGAGGTTTGCAGATGTCATGTCCACGGTGTTAAAAACAAGGGTGGCGCTGAGTCCAGAGGTGGCGATTTTCATTGTGTCGGAAGACCCGGGAATCCAGGAGGAGAGAGGCAGACATTCTGGCCTTTGCTTCCCTGGTAGCCCGGAGATGGATACTATTAGCTTGGAGGGACCCAAAGCCCCCTAAGTCAGAGACCTGACTATCGGACGTGGCTAGCTTTCTCTGTTTGGAGAAAATCAAGTTTGCCTTGAGAGGGTCAATGTTAGGGTTCGCCTGGAGGTGGCAGCCGTTCATTGACTTCTTCGCAGAAAATTAATCGTCAGCAGAAGAGGGGGGGGGGGGGGGGAGGTTAGTTTAGCTTAGAGTGGGGGTTAGTAAAGGTGGGACCTGTAAGGAAGGGAGATGGCTTTTGCTCTATGTTTATAGTTTCATGTACGTTGTTTATTTTGTTGTTACAATACCAAAAATACCTCAAAAAAATGTTTATTAAAAAAAACAAAATACTTGTAAGATCATTGCTCCTTAACCTATTGTGCCATTCTGCACCCAAATACAAACAAATATTTTGGTAGAGAAAAATAATAGTGGACCAGGAGATCTTGCACAGGTACCACTGTTGCAAAGAGATCTGTGCACCCATACATGACCAGTCACCCTAACAGTTGTGTTCATCGCTCTGTCCCTGGGTTGTGTTTCTGCTAACTGCAGCCCAGATGGGGCACTGGTTCTTTTTGCCATGACCTGAATTATGTTAAGTGAGTCAGATGTAGCTGGTTCCTCTTCAATCTCTAACATCTGGGCTTCATTCATCTTCTTCACCTTCTGGGGAGCTGCCACTGTTTCCTGGTCCTGCAGGATCGGCCAGAACTACCTCATGGAAGCGACAAACACAGAAAATTAACCAGGAAAATGGGATAAATCCCCACGTGGAGCAGGAATCCAGACCTCCTAGTGCCTGGAGACAGGAAACCTTGTCTATGGTTGGGGTGGGGGGGAAGGGATGGATGACGAGCCCATCTAGGGCCTGGCCTGCATGAGAAGGAAACACACCAGGCCTCTGTGTGAAGGTAGTGGTTAGGTTTATGAAGGGCAGGAATATATGGGATGGCAGGAGATCAGGCCTCCCATGTGAGGGAGCTGGAAGAAGCCTCCATGTGGGAATGGCCAGGCGTCCCTGGCGTCCCAGGGCAGCAGGACCTTCTTTATGTGAGGCAGCAGGCCAACTCCATTTGATGAGACATGTGGCCAGTTGTCCCTGTTTAAGGTGGAAGGTGAGGCAAGGTTGGGACTTTGTGAAGGAGCAGGGGGACTGGGACAGATTCTGAGGCCCAAAACCCTTGCTTACCTGCACCACAGGAAAGTCACCCACAGGTGTTTCACTGAAATGGAGCTCATCACATTTGACCTCGGCCAGGTTAATTGTGTGAGTGTCCGAATCCGGTTCCGTCTTGTCCATCCTGTCCTGGACTGGACCGATGGAAGATTCCAGGCCTTCTCCTGCCACACAGGAAAGTACCAAAATCAAACATTGAGATCCCAAACCTTTATCCATTTCCCAGTAACAAACTATAAGAGGAATGTGGCAAGAGTCATAAACCACTTCATGACCCCCACACTCCCGACATCCACTCCCTGATCCCCCCACACCCACTCCCTGACCCCCCCCCAATGCCGCAACACCCACTCCCTGACCCCCTCACACCCACTCCCTGACCCCCCCCACACCTACTCCTTGACCCTCCCACACCCACTCCCTGACCTCCCCCAATGCCGCAACACCCACTCCCTGACCCCCCCCACACCCACTCCCTGACCCCCCCACACCCACTCCCTGACCCACCCCACACTCACTCCCTGACCCCCCCACACCCACTCCCTGACCTCCCCCAATGCCGCAACACCCACTCCCTGACCCCCCCACACCCACTCCCTGACCCCCCCACAGCCACTCCCTGACCCCCACACTCACTCCCTGACCCCCCCACATCCACTCCCTGACCCCCCAATGCCACAACACCCTCTCCCTGACCCCCCCACACCCACTCCCTGACCCCCCCCACACCCACTCCCTGACCCACCTCACACTCACTCCCTGACCCCTACACCCACTCCCTGACCCCCCCACACCCACACCCTGACCCCCACCCCCACTCCCTGACCCCCCCACACCCACTTCCTGACCCCCAACACCACCCACACCCACTCCCTGACACCCCAACGCCACAACACCCACTCCCTGACCCTCCCTCACACCCACTCCCTGACCCCAGCACACCCACTCCCTGACCCCCCCACACCCACTCCCTGACACCCCTACATCCACTCCCTGAACCCCCCACCCACTCCCTGAACCCCCCACCCACTCCCTGACCCCCCACACCCACTCCCTGACCCCCAACACCCCCTACACCCACTCCCTAACCCCCCCCCCCCACACCCTCTCCCTGACACCCCCACCCACTCCCTGACCCTCCCATACCCTCTCCCTGACCCCCAACACCCCCTACGCCCACTCCCTGACCCCCCCCCACACCCTCTCCCTGACCCCCCCCACCCACTCCATGACCCCCCACACCCTCTCCCTGACCCCCACACTCACTCCCTGACCCCCCCCACACCCTCTCCCTGACCCCCCACACCCTCTCCCTAACCCCTCACACCAACTCCCTGACACCCCTACATCCACTCCCTGAACCCCCCACCCACTCCCTGAACCCCCCACCCACTCCCTGACCCCCCCACACAGTCCCTGACCCACCCACACCCACTCCCTGACCCTCCCTCACACCCACTCCCTGACCCCAGCACACCCACTCCCTGACCCCCCCACACCCACTCCCTGACCCACCCCACACTCACTCCGACCCCTACACCCACTCCCTGACCCCCCCACACCCACATCCTGACCCCCACCCCCACTCCCTGACCACCCCACACCCACTTCCTGACCCCCAACACCGCCCACGCCCACTCCCTGACACCCCAACGCCACAACACCCACTCCCTGACCCTCCCTCACACCCACTCCCTGACCCCAGCACACCCACTCCCTGACCCCCCCCCACACCCACTTCCTGACCCCCAACCGCCCACCCCCACTCCCTGACCCCCCCACACCCACTTCCTGACCCCCAACACCGCCCACGCCCACTCCCTGACACCCCAACGCCACAACACCCACTCCCTGACCCTCCCTCACACCCACTCCCTGACCCCAGCACACCCACTCCCTGACCCCCCCACACCCACTCCCTGACCCCCCACACCCAGTCCCTGACCCACCCCACACTCACTCCCTGACCCCTACACCCACTCCCTGACCCCCCCACACCCACATCCTGACCCCCACCCCCACTCCCTGACCCCCCCACACCCACTTCCTGACCCCCAACACCGCCCACGCCCACTCCCTGACACCCCAACGCCACAACACCCACTCCCTGACCCTCCCTCACACCCACTCCCTGACCCCAGCACACCCACTCCCTGACCCCCCACACCAACTCTCTGACAACCCTACATCCACTCCCTGAACCCCCCACCCACTCCCTGAACCCCCCACCCACTCCCTGACCCCCCCACACCCACTCCCTGACCCCCAACACCCCCTACACCCACTCCCTGACCCCCCCACACCCTCTCCCTGACCCCCCCACCCACTCCCTGACCCCCCATACCCTCTCCCTGACCCCCCCACCCACTCCATGACCCCCCACACGCTCTCCCTGACCCCCACACTCACTCCCTGACCCCCCCACACCCTCTCCCTGACGCCCCCACACCCACTCCCTGACCCCCCACCCGCCACACTCACTCCCTGACCCCCCCACCCCACACACCCACACCCTGACACCCCACACCCACTCCCTGACCCCCCCACACCCACACCCTGACACCCCACACCCACGCCCTGACCCCCAACATCCCCACACCCACTCCCTGTCCCCCACACCCACTTCCTGACTCCCCCACACTCCCTGACCCCCCCACACCCACTCCCTGACCCCCACACCCACTCCCTGACCCCCACCCGCCACACCCACTCCCTGACCCCCCCACCCCACACATCCACACCCTGACACCCCACACCCACTCCCTGACCCCCAACATCCCCACACCCACTCCCTGACCCCCCCACACCCACTCCCTGACTCCCCCACACCCCCTGCACCCACTCCCTGACCCCCACACCCACTCCCTGACCCCCACACCCACTCCCTGACCCCCCCACACCCACTCCCTGACCCCCACACACCCCACACCCACTCCCTAACCCCCCACACCCACTCCCTGACCCCCCACACCCACTCCCTGACCCCCCACACCCACTCCCTGACCCCTCCACACCCACTCCCTGACCCCCACACACCCCACACCCACTCCCTGACCCCCCCACCTCCCACACCCACTCCCTGACCCCTAACACCCCCCACACCCATTCCGATACCCACTCCCTGACACCCCCACACCCACTCCGTGACCCCCCCCACACCCACTCCCTGACCCCCCCACACCCACAGCCTGACCCCCCACACCCACTCCCTGACCCCCACACGTACACCCTGACCCCCACACACCCAACATTCCTCTCCTTGACCCCCACACACCCAACATTCCTCTCCCTGAACCGTCCATCCTCTCCCTCAGTACGACTGACCCAGGCCTCGTCAGTAGGTTCAGAATGATGTGATGACAATGGTCACTCCCACAGGCAGCTCAGGTCCATAGAAGGAAGAAACAGAGTGAGGGAGAGAGATTCTGAAAGGAAGGGCTGGCGAGAGGTGAAAGGTAGTGAGAGTTAGAAAGGGAGAAAAGAAAATGGGAGGGAGAAAGAGAGGAAGAAATGAGAAGAGAGACAGACAGAGGAATATAGAAATATGCATCAAAAGTGATGACTTGAGTAATAATTGAGGCGTTGTCACATCCCAAAAATAGTGAAAGAGCAACAATTAGAGTCTCCTCCCTACTTCCATCCCAACCCCCTTCCTCCCGATCATCCCCATCCATTTCATCCTGAACCCCATCTCCAAAACCAGAGCCCTTACCAATCTGCTCATTGTCCTTTTCCTGCGGGTCCGGGCCCAGAAACATGGCTGCTAGGTTGCTATGGCAATGGTGGCTCCGGAAATCATCATGCAGTGACCAGAAAGTGTGAACCAGATCATTCAGGGACTGTAAACAAAGAACAGACTGAGTGTGTAACCACCAGATACACAGACATCCCCCAATACATGGGACACCCGCAACCCCACAAGACAGAGAGCACACCAAATCGAGAGAACTCCATGACAGAGACCTCACCTGTTCCTCGAGCTGTCGTGTCACTTTTCTCACTTCGGACAGTTGTCTCTGTTGAAGGTTAATGAGTCCCTGGATGGCTGGACTTTGCTCCCTCAAATGCTCGGAGAACTCATTCCTTTCCCAGTAACGGACAAAAGCCTCTTTCAGGACTTGGAGCTGAAGGTGACCAACCCCATCCTAAAGGCAAAGACACTCACGGGTGAGGAAGGATATTTGACCCCACTTAGACAAGTTAATGTCTCTACACCACACTCTCCCCCACACTCAAGAAGTGTTACACCTGTGACACAATGTTCAAGGCGGGTCTGATAGAACTGGACACAGTGTTCGAGGGCGGACTGATCGAGCACTATGTCCAGTTCTATCAGACCCACCTCGAGCACTGTGTCCAGCAAATACAGTGTTCGAGATGGGTCTGATAGATCTGGATACAGTGCTCGAGGTGGGTCTGATAGATCTGGACACAGTGCTCGAGGTGGGTCTGATAGATCTGGACACAGTGCTCGAGGTAGATCTGATAGATCTGGACACAGTGCTCGAGGTGGGTCTGATAGATCTGGACACAGTGTTCGAGATGGGTCTGATAGAACTGGACACAGTGTTCGAGATGGGTCTGATAGAACTGGACACAGTGTTCGAGGTGAGTCTGATAGATCTGGACACAGTGTTCGCGGTGGGTCTGATAGATCTGGACACAGTGCTCGAGGTGGGTCTGATAGATCTGGACACAGTGCTCAAGGTGGGTCTGATAGATCTGGACACAGTGCTCGAGGTGGGTCTGATAGATCTGGACACAGTGCTCGAGGTGAGACTGATAGATGTGGACACAGTGCTTGAGGTGGGTCTGGTAGATCTGGACACAGTGCTCGAGGTGGGTCTGATAGATCTGGACACAGTGCTCGAGGTGGGACTGATAGAACTGGATCAGTGCTCGAGGGGGGACTGATCGAGCACTATGTCCAGTTCTATCAGACCCACCTCGAGCACTGTGTCTATCAAATACAGTGTTCGAGATGGGTCTGATAGATCTGAACACAGTGTTTGAGGTGGGTCTGATAGATCTGGACACAGTGCTCAAGGTGAGTCTGATAGAACTGGACACAGTGTTCGAGATGGGTCTGATAGATCTGGACACAGTGCTCGAGGTGGGTCTGATAGATCTGGACACAACGTTCGAGATGGGTCTGATAGAACTGGGCACAGTGCTCGAGGTGGTTCTGATAGATCTGGACACAGTGTTTGAGGGGGGTCTGATAGAACTCGATCAGTGCTCGAGGTGGGCCTGATAGATCTGGACACAGTGCTCGAGGTGGGTCTGATAGATCTGGACACAGTGTTTGAGGGGGGTCTGATAGATCTGGACACAGTGCTCGAGGTGGGTCTGATAGATATGGACACAGTGCTCGAGGGGGTCTGATAGATCTGAACACCGTGCTCGAGGGGGGTCTGATAGATCTGGACACGGTGCTCGTTGTGGGTCTGATAGATCTGGACACAGTGCTCGAGGTGGGTCTGATAGATCTGGACACAGTGTTCGAGATGGGTCTGATAGAACTGGACACAGTGTTCGAGATTGGTCTGATAGAACTGGACACAGTGTTCGAGGTGAGTCTGATAGATCTGGACACAGTGTTCGCGGTGGGTCTGATAGATCTGGACACAGTGCTCGAGGTGGGTCTGATAGATCTGGACACAGTGCTCAAGGTGGGTCTGATAGATCTGGACACAGTGCTCGAGGTGGGTCTGATAGATCTGGACACAGTGCTCGAGGTGAGACTGATAGATGTGGACACAGTGCTTGAGGTGGGTCTGGTAGATCTGGACACAGTGCTCGAGGTGGGTCTGATAGATCTGGACACAGTGCTCGAGGTGGGACTGATAGAACTGGATCAGTGCTCGAGGGGGGACTGATCGAGCACTATGTCCAGTTCTATCAGACCCACCTCGAGCACTGTGTCTATCAAATACAGTGTTCGAGATGGGTCTGATAGATCTGAACACAGTGTTTGAGGTGGGTCTGATAGATCTGGACACAGTGCTCAAGGTGAGTCTGATAGAACTGGACACAGTGTTCGAGATGGGTCTGATAGATCTGGACACAGTGCTCGAGGTGGGTCTGATAGATCTGGACACAACGTTCGAGATGGGTCTGATAGAACTGGGCACAGTGCTCGAGGTGGTTCTGATAGATCTGGACACAGTGTTTGAGGGGGGTCTGATAGAACTGGATCAGTGCTCGAGGTGGGCCTGATAGATCTGGACACAGTGCTCGAGGTGGGTCTGATAGATCTGGACACAGTGTTTGAGGGGGGTCTGATAGAACTGGATCAGTGCTCGAGGTGGGCCTGATAGATCTGGACACAGTGCTCGAGGTGGGTCTGATAGATATGGACACAGTGCTCGAGGGGGTCTGATAGATCTGAACACCGTGCTCGAGGGGGGTCTGATAGATCTGGACACGGTGCTCGTTGTGGGTCTGATAGATCTGGACACAGTGCTTGAGGTGGGTCTGGTAGATCTGGACACAGTGCTCGAGGTGAGACTGATAGATATGGACACAGTGCTTGAGGTGGGTCTGGTAGATCTGGACACAGTGCTTGAGGTGGGTCTGGTAGATCTGGACATAGTGCTCGAGGTGAGACTGATAGATGTGGACACAGTGCTTGAGGTGGTTCTGATAGATCTGGACACAGTGTTCGAGATGGGTCTGATAGATCTGGACACAGTGCTCGAGGTGGGTCTGATAGATCTGGACACAGTGCTCGAGGTGAGTCTGATAGATCTGGACACAGTGCTCGAGGTGGGTCTGATAGATATGGACACAGTGCTCGAGGGGGTCTGATATATCTGTACACCGTGCTCGAGGTGGGTCTGATAGATCTGGACACAGTGCTCCAGGTGAGACTGATAGATGTGGACACAGTGCTTGAGGTGGGTCTGGTAGATCTGGACACGGTGCTTGAGGTGGGTCTGGTCGATCTGGACACAGTGCTCGAGGTGGGTCTGATAGATCTGGACACAGTGCTCGAGGTGGGCCTGATAGAACTGGACACAGTGCTCGTGGTGGGTCTGATAGATCTGGACACAGTGTTCGCGGTGGTTCTGATAGATCTGGACACAGTGCTCGAGGTGGGTCTGATAGATCTGGACACAGTGCTAGAGGGGTGTCCGACCACATCTGGACACAGTGCTCGAGGTGAGTCTGATAGATCTGGACACAGTGCTCGAGGTGGGACTGATAGATCTGGACACATTGTTTGAGGTGGGTCTGATAGAACTGGATCAGTGCTCGAGGTGAGTCTGATAGATCTGGACACAGTGCTCGAGGGGGTCTGATAGATCTGAACACAGTCCTCGAGGTGGGTCTGATAGATCTGGACACAGTGCTCAAGGTGAGTCTGATAGAACTGGATCAGTGCTCGAGGTGGGTCTGATAGATCTGGACGCAGTGCTCGAGGTGGGACTGATAGAACTGGATCAGTGCCCGATGGCGTGGGGTGGCCCACAATGGGAAGCCCCGTTGGTCGGCTGCGGGTATGGAGCCACCCACTGCTGGAAAACAGGGCTGGTGGGACGGAGAATCCCACCACTGTGATAGCCAGTGGCATGAAGCTAAAATCTAACTGAAAGCTAATGTGCTGGTGCACCAAGTAATTAGGAAGGCAGTTATTGCTGGGGGCGGGGCAGGGGGGGGGGGTGGGATTTGAGTACTGGAGTAAGGAAGTCTTGCTGCAGTTGCATAGAGACCAGGTGAGACCTCACCTGGAGTATTGTACAGTTTTCGTCTCCTTATCTAAGGAGAAACTAATATACAGGTTATAGAGCGAGTGAGGTGGAGGTTCACCAGGCCAATCCCTGGGATGGCGGGATTGTCCTATCAGGAAAGATTAAAGAGATTGGGCCTGTGTTCTCTAGAGTTTAAAAGAATGAGAGTAATCTGTTGAAGTGTACAAAATTGTTACAGTGTTTAAAGGGGTAGATGTGGGAAGGATGTTCGTCCACGATAATGGGGGGAACGGGGTCTAGAACCAGGGGTCAGAGTCTTTAATACTGAGATGAGGAGGAACTTCTTCATTCAGAGGGTGGCGAATGTTTGGTGTTCTCCATCGCAGAGCTGTGTGGAAGCTCAGTCATTGAGTATGTTCAAAACAAAGGTTGACAGATCTCTGGATGCCAATTACATCAAGGCTGTGGAGACAGTGAGGGAAAATGGCGGTGAGGTAGAAGGTCAACCATGACCTAGTTAGATGACAGCCATGATGTGGAGATGCCTACGTTGGACTGGGAAAGCACAGCAAGATGTCTTACAACACCAGGTTGAAGTCCAACAGGTTTCTTTTGAATCATTCACCTGAGGAAGGAGCAGTGCTCCGGAAGCTAGTGATTCGAAACAAACCCATTGGACTTTAACCTGTTGTTGTAAGACTTCTTTGTGTAGTTAAATGGTAGAGTAGGCTCCAGAGGCCCGGGGGCCTACTCCTAATAATACGCTCCCATTTAAAGCAGGACTCACAGTCAGCAGTGTAATTTACATCAAATAAAGTGTGTTCACTTAGCAAACAGAGACTATTTAAACAGCGCTTTATTGCATAAAGTCGACAAAACCTATTAAAAACGAGTATCCACGAACCATAGCAAATGGAATTAATGACCAAAGCTGAAGGAAATGGCTGAATTTTCCCATGGACATTGGGAATCCGACCTCTGGGCCTGGTGTGTTTTGGATGCCTGCTCACAAGCTCATTTTACACAAAGTGACCAACTCTGGGAGGAGTGTTTGGAGTCGGCGAAACGCTTTGGAGCCAATCTGACATATGTTCCAAGTTTCCATGCTCCCCCCCAACTCCAAAGTCACCTCTGAGATGCGAGGCAAATTCAATCGAAGGACTCATGATAGAAGCAGAATGATGACCCAGCAAAACCCAGTGAGAAGAGGAAAGTTACACAGCATGAATGAATTATTCTTCCAGCAAAATGCCGTGAGTAGACGATAGTGACAGCCCAATAGTGTGTGTGAAGACTAGACAGTCACTTACAGCAATGTAGTCTCCAGGAGGTATTAGCCAATCATTGCCATTCTGACCAGGAATAGAGGTGTCACTAAATAAAGACATCATCGTGCTCGACTCCACACCAGGAAATACCATCATTTGCTTGTAAATAAACAGGAGCAGCAACTATAATCAAAATGAATTTGAGAAAGGAAGATCAGAGAACTCTGTGATGAATGTAGAAATTGCTATATATTATATTTCATATCTGCGGCAGTAATGTTATTAAAAACCCTGGTTTATAATACATACAGGCACTGTGACTCCTAAAGTTGTAAAAGGTGAGGTAATAATTCATTCCAACCACTTACTTGGTTACAGATAATGGGCGAATGCAATAGTGTTGTGATTGCTGGAGATTCCCTGGAGTATAGATAATTTATGAGTGATTGCATTTCGTCCTAGCTAAGCAGGTCATGGAACTTTGTGGGAAAATATGGTTTAATTAATGGGAGGAGCCAGGTCTGTCTGTAGTTTTGCATAGGATTTTAAGTTGAACAGCAGTTTTGCCAAATGCTGTTAGGCTCAGTAGAGGTGTACTGGATCTTCTCTTGAAAGGCACTCTCTCCAAAGGTCTGCACGGTGACCGTTTTGTTAACTTTATTTATAAGTGGCATTTGAACTGTATTGGGTTGTTTAATTGGAATTAGTAGCAGGTGTAGATAGTAAGTTAAAGTTTTTCCTTTTATTTAAGAACCGTCTAACTGTTAATTGTAAAGTTATTTATTTGATGTTCATGTGGTTAATTCTGTGTTTAAATTAAAGGTGTTTTAACATAAAAGATTCCTATTGGTCAGAGTCATCACTCCTGTGTTGTATTGTTGGGGTTCGCGTCCGGTATCCTAACAAAAGATGGGGTGTGGTTCAGTATCCTATCAAGTCCATAAACTCACCCCTTCCTATTTTCAATTTTGATATAGTCAATCCCAGGGTGTACAAGATGAAGTCATGCTAGTAATGGTGACTCACTGATTGTTCTTCCTGGTGATTTTTGCACAATTGCTCCAAAATCCTCATCTGAATTTGAACCCTTCCCAGCATTGCTTGATCACTGATGTCAGAAGCTGTGACCTCTGACTTCCCTGCTTTCTGATGAAGTGTTGAGCAGATGAATTCCTGCAGTCTGCGCACGGCTAATGTTTCACTCCTAACTTAATCAAATCATGGAGAAAGTCAGTCAGTGTATATTAAATCTCAGGTATTGTTCATTAATCACAGAAAATCAAACACTCGACCAAAAATCCCTAAGGGGTTAAACCCTCACTCACTTGAATTCCCTAAGCTCGGCATTTTCTCTCCAGACCTCAGACTGCCTCTCCATCTAGACCCCAGACCCCTCTCTGGATACCAAACTAGTAGCCCTCTCTCTCTGAACCCCTAACCCCCTCTCCTGACTCCAGCCCCCTCCTCTCTCCAAACCCCAATTATTATTCAACCATTTTTCTAACCCTACAATCTTGCATTATTGCAACTTTTTCATCAATTCAAAAAAAAAATCAGAACTCTTGCCCAGACTGTATGGCCATCCACATTAAGACCTTTCTCGCTAAATCCCATAATCTCTCTCTCCAGAACCCTGACACTCTCTAAAAGTTGGCTACCCACAATGATTGGTCTGCTGCAGAATCTGCATTCACATACCGTGGAGATGGGACAGTCTCCTCTCGGTCAGTGATGCTCAGCACAAGTGCACATGTCTCAAACGTATCTTGTTGCTGGGCCTGACATTGCAGGTAGTATTGGGAGAGAAGGAACTGGGTCTTCTGGGCCGGGCTCATCGATGCGGATTTAACGGAAGACATTTCTGTTTCATAGCATCTATGTAAATCCAGGAGCAATGATAGAGATGTAGAAACCTCTGAGAGAAAAAACAAAAACTGCATTAGTAGTTTACCAGTCACTACCAGTCACAAATCTCACTCCCAACCTTAATCCCAGACCCACACTCAGCCCCAGTCCCAAATCTCACTCCCAACCTTAAACCCATACACTCAACCCCAGTCCCAAATCTCACTCCCAACTTTAACCCCAGACACACACTCAACCCCAGTCCCAAACCTCACTCCAACCTTAATCGCAGCCCCACTCCCAAATCTCACTCCCAACCTTAACCCCAAACCCACACTCAACCCCAGTCCCAAACCTTACTCCAACCTTAATCCCAGCCCCACTCCCAAATCTCACTCCCAACCTTAACCCCAAACCCACACTCAACCCCAGTCCCAAACCTTACTCCAACCTTAATCCCAGCCCCACTCCCAAATCTCACTCCCAACCTTAATCCCAGACCCACACTCAACCCCAGTCCCAAATCTCACTCCCAACTTCAACCACAGACACACATTCAACCCCAGTCCCAAACCTCACTCCAACTTTAATCCCAGCCCCACTCCCAAATCTCACTCCCAACCTTAACCCCAAACCCACACTCAACCCCAGTCCCAAACATTACTCCATCCTTAATCCCAGCCCCAGTCCCAAATCTCACTCCCAACCTTAACCCCAAACCCACACTCAACCCCAGTCCCAAACCTTACTCCAACCTTAATCCCAGCCCCACTCCCAAATCTCACTCCCAACCTTAATCCCAGACCCACACTCAACCCCAGTCCCAAATCTCACTCCCAACTTCAACCCCAGACACACACTCAATCCCAGTCCCAAACCTCACTCCAACCTTAATCCCAGCCCCACTCCCAAATCTCACTCCCAACCTTAACCCCAAACCCACACTCAACCCCATTCCCAAATCTCACTCCCAACCATAATCCCCATTCCAAACCCACACTCAAACCCAGTCCCAAATCGAATTTGCAACCTTAACCCCAAACCCATTCTCAACCCCGTCTCAAATCTAATTTGCAATCTTAACCCCAAACCCATCCTCAACCCGTCCCAAACCTCACTCCCAACCTTAATCCCAAACACACACTCAACCCCATTCCCAAACCTCACTCCCAACCTTAATCCAAAACCCACACTCAACCGCTGTCCCAAACCTCTCTCCCAACCTTAATCCAAAACCCACACTCACCCCATTCCCAAATCTCACTCCCAACCTTAATCCCAAACCCACACTCAACCCCATTCCCAAATCTCATTCCCAACCTTAATCCCAAACCCACACTCAACCCCATTCCCAAATCTCACTCCCAACCATAATCCCCATTCCAAACCCACACTCAAACCCAGTCCCAAATCGAATTTGCAACCTTAACCCCAAACCCATTCTCAACCCCGTCTCAAATCTAATTTGCAATCTTAACCCCAAACCCATCCTCAACCCGTCCCAAACCTCACTCCCAACCTTAATCCCAAACACACACTCAACCCCATTCCCAAACCTCACTCCCAACCTTAATCCAAAACCCACACTCAACCGCTGTCCCAAACCTCTCTCCCAACCTTAATCCAAAACCCACACTCACCCCATTCCCAAATCTCACTCCCAACCTTAATCCCAAACCCACACTCAACCCCATTCCCAAATCTCATTCCCAACCTTAATCCCAAACCCACACTCAACCCCATTACCAAATCTCATTCCCAACCTTAATCCCAAACCCACTCAACCCCATTCCCAAATCTCACTCCCAACCTTAATCCCAAACCCACACTCAACCCCAGTCCCAAACCTCATTCCCAACCTTAACCCCAAACCCACACTCACCCCCAGTCCCAAATCTCACTCCCAACCTCAATCCCAAACCCACACTCAACCCCATTCCCAAATCTCACTGACAACCTTAATCCCAAACCCATCCTCAACCCGTCCCAAAGCTCACTCCCAACCTTAACCCCAGACCCACTCATCCCGTCCCAAATCTCACTCTCAACCTTAATCCCAAACCCACTCAACCCCATTCCCAAATCTCACTCCCAACCTTAATCCCAAACCCACTCAACCCCATTCCTAAATCTCACTCCCAACCGTAATCCCAAACCCACTCACCCCCATTCCCAAATCTCACTGATAACCTTGCAATCTTAACCCCAAACCCATCCTCAACCCATCCCAAATCTCACTCCTAACCTTAACCCCAAACCCATCCTCAACCCCACTCCCAAATCTCACTCCCAACCTTAATCCCCATTCCAAAACCACTCAAACCCAGTCCCAAATCTAATTTGCAATCTTAACCCCAAACCCACTCAAACCCAGTCCCAAATCTCACTCCCAACCTCAATCCCAAACCCACACTCAACCCCAGTCCCAAACCTCACTCCCAACCTTAACCCCAGACCCACACTCAACCCCATTCCCAAATCTCGCTCCCAACCTTAACTACAAACCTACACTCAACCCCAATCCCAAATTTCACTCCCAACCTTAATCCCCATTCCAAACCTACACTCAACCCCAGTCCCAAACCTCACTCCCAACCTTAACCCCAGACCCACACTCAACCCCATTCCCAAATCTCGCTCCCAACCTTAACCACAAACCTACACTCAACCCCAGTCCCAAATTTCACTCCCAACCTTAATCCCCATTCCAAACCTACACTCAACCCCAGTACCAAACCTCACCCCCAACCTCAATCCCAAACCCACACTCAAACCCAGTCCCAAATCTCACTCCCAACCTTAATCACAACGACAAACCCACACTCAACTCCGGCTCTGTTCTCATTCCCAGCCTTGATCCTAACTGCTAACCCACACTCAACCTCAGTCCCAAATTCCACTGCCAACCTTCACCCTAGCCCCAACCCCAAATCTGAATAGCAACCCCATTCTCAATTTCAACTCCAACCCAGTTCTCCAACTCTAACCCATTCCTGTTTGGGATGTCTTGATTGATGGTTCCTCCATCATGGTGATGATCCATTCCTATTGAAGGAGCTCTAATTGACTGCTGTTCTTGAAGGCCCTCCCTCCCCTCACAACCCATAGAGATCCATCGCACCTTGTTTTCTGTTGATGAAGCTGGAAGGTGTCTCTCCACATAACGTATTCCTATTGCCATCAGGCAGAGTCCCTTCACCAGAATTTACGTCAGAGGCCATTATACTGGACAGGCTGAAGCTGGAATCAGAAATAGGTGGAGCGACTCAATCTGCGAAAAAAGTGTCTTTACAGCTCAGTCAACAATTAGGATTGAGTTAGTGTCTAATCAATCAGAGGTATGGGGCGGAATTCTCCGCTCCCGGGAAAAATCAGGAGGGAAGTCGTGAATTCGGCCGAGTTTCACAACAGCCTCGGAGGCCGCTCCTCACCCCCTATTCTCCCCTCCCGGCGGGGCTAGGAACGGCGCTCCGTAAATCTCGGCCACGGGGGCGTCGCGCCGAGAATGACGCGGCCGGCGTGCCTAATGACGTCAGCAGCGCATGCGCAGGTTGGCCGGCTCAAACCCGCACATGCGCGGCTGACGTCATGACGCTGACTGCACGAACCTGCGCATGCGCGGTGGCCGCCTTTCCCCTCAGTCGCCCCGCAAGATGTGGCGGCTTGGTCTTGCGGGGCGGCGGAGGGGAAATAGTACGTCCAATTTGGACGCCGGCCCGACGTTCGGTGGGCACCGATCGTGGGCCTGTCCCCTCCCGAGCACAGTTGTGCTGCTCTTTCCTTTCTAGGCCACCTGCAGGCCCCAAACGGGCTTCTCACTCCCGTTTCACGACGGCAGCGACCAGGTGTGTTTTCCGCCGTCGTGAAATGGCCGCGAACTTAAGTCTGCGATTCTTCCGAGCGGGGGGGAGGGAGGGGGGGTGGTAGAATCCCGGGGGGCGCGAAGGGGGCGTGAATTTGTCGGGTGGTCCTCCCGCGGTTCTCCAACACCGCGTGGGGAGCGGAGAATCGCGCCCATGGTCTCATATCTTGCTTCTCATTTCTATTCCCAACCTGATTCCAGGGCTCTCTGCTTGGCCCATTGTAATGAATGGTAAATATTTTCTATATAGATTGTATTATATATCTATTGAAATAATGTTATTAAAATCCGAGTTTAATATACCAGCAGGTGATGTGTCTGCAAAATGTGCAATTAAGATGTCATAAAAGTGAGACAATCATTCATTCCAAACATGTACTTGTTTACAAAGTGATGCCTCATGGAACTTTGTTGTTTTGCTGGAGATTTCCTGGACAGTAGATAATTTGAGACATTGGGCACGTTTCTACCACCATCTTGCACCAGGCGGGAATCTGGGCGTACCGGATGATTCGCGGGAGGGGCCCAAATTGGGCTTTGCGTCAGGAGTGAAACCTCATACAAGTCACCTCACCCTCAGTGCCGAGCGCGATGTGGATAAAGCCCCTGTTGGACGTGATTAAGATAATAATATTTAAATGGCCCATTAGGCTCATTTAACTTTGCACGGCCTTGTTGAGCCCATATTCTCCCAGCGCCTGGGAGTCGGCGGCCACAATGACAAGGCCTCAAAAGGGGGCCAATTAGTACTGGTCTTCACAGATGGAGACCAGGCAGGTTGGCCACTCCGGGGGTCTTGGAGGCCATTGGAGACCCACCAGTGGTTGGGGACAGGGCAGGGCAGTAGCCTAGCACTCCTGCTGGCACCAGGGCACTGCCCAATGCCAAAGAAGATCAATGATCTCCATTCCCCCCCATACCCCCTCCCCTCTTCCACCCCCCCCCCCCCCCCCCCCCTTCTCCCCTCCCTCCGTGATGAATGAAGCGTGCAGCTCACGATGCCCCCTCTATGTCCCCGCAGGAGAAGTTGGCCCACCACAGATGAGAGAGGGCCCATGCCGGCAGCAGGGTGCTGGACCTCAGAGTCCTCGCCCCTTACGAGGAACGTGCCCTGGAGGCCGCTGGGGTGACCGAGGACAGCTAGCTGACCGCCGTAGAGATTGGCGCATGGCGCAGAGGTGAGGATCCACCAGCCACCACCCAGAAGACGTCTTACACGTGAGTTGCTGATGCTGTACAGAATGATCTATCCCTCCCACTGACCACACGTCCATTATCCCGCAGGACCTCGATCCCATGGTGCAGGCCTATCCAGGGTGGGCCCCATCCCCCCTGCCTCCCATGAGAACACCTCCACCAGCGCAGAGACACACACCTCGGTGGGCGATAGTGGTGGTCAGGCTGCTGGGACACATCCTGATGAGCGCCTCACATCAGGTGGAGACAGGAATGCCCAGGCGACACAGCAGCCGGAGGTCAGCTGGATCCACTTCACTGTTGGGTCCCTTGTCAGATGCTGAGCCCCTGGACCAGGTTTAGCCGGAACTGATGCAGTCAATAGGGTGCGACCGTGAGATTCAGAGGGGGGATATCAGTGACACTCCAGCAGGTCCATAGCCGTTTGGAAGGGTCCCAGAGGCTACAGGCACAGGAGGTAGCGCCGTCAGTGCATGGCACCGAGGCCAACTCTGCTAGGCTGGCGACTGCAGTGGAGAGCTTGGAACATGTCAGCAGCATGAGTGGCGGTGACCAAAGCTTGGCTGGGTGCCCTGACAGCAATGGGGGATGTGTCCCAGGTGAACCTTTAAGTGCCGCTGCGGAGCTGCGGATGGGCATTGCCAGGGCATTCCAGAGCATGTCCCAGTCACTGAGGAGCATCGCCAAGGGCATCAACACCAGGCTGCAGTCAGTCGCCAGATCTGTTGGTTTCTCACCCAGTTTTCTAAGATAAATCGGGATCTGGTCCAGCACCATAACACTGGATAGAACTAAACTCTTTGGAGCTTACATTGCATAGACTGAAGTCACCAGGATTGACTCCTTCCTACCTCGGCCCGATCCCATCCTGACCCTGAATAGACAGCCTCAGAGTCTGGTTCATCATCCAGCCGGATTTCAAACCCAACATCACCATGGCTGACTTCCCAGCTCAGTACTCACCCTCCTGCCCAGCGTTCCCAGCTCAGTTCTCACCCTCCTGCCCAGCGTTCCCAGCTCAGTTCTCACCCTCCTGCCCAGCGTTCCCAGCTCAGTTCTCGCCCCCTGCCCAGCATTCCCAGCTCAGTTCTCACCTTCCTGCCCAGCGTTCCCAGCTCAGTACTCACCCTCCTGCCCAGCGTTCCCAGCTCAGTTCTCACCCTCCTGCCCAGCGTTCCCAGCTCAGTTCTCACCCTCCTGCCCAGCGTTCCCAGCTCAGTTCTCACCCTCCTGCCCAGCGTTCCCAGCTCAGTTCTCACCCTCCTGCCCAGCATTCGCAGATCAGTACTCACCCTCCTGCCCAACGTTCCCAGCTCAGTTCTCACCCTCCTGCCCAGCATTCCCAGATCAGTTCTCACCCTCCTGCCCAGCCTTCCCAGCTCAGTTCTCACCCTCCTGCCCAGCGTTCCCAGCTCAGTTCTCATCTTCCTGCCCAGCGTTCCCAGCTCAGTTCTCACCTTCCTGCCCAGCGTTCCCAGCTCAGTTCTCACCCTCCTGCCCAGCGTTCCCAGCTCAGTTCTCACCCTCCTGCCCAGCGTTCCCAGCTCAGTTCTCACCCTCCTGCCCAGCGTTCCCAGCTCAGTTCTCACCCTCCTGTCCAGCGTTCCCAGCTCAGTTCTCACCCTCCTGCCCAGAGTTCCCAACTCAGTTCTCACCCTCCTGCCCAGCGTTCCCAGCTCAGTTCTCACCCTCCTGTCCAGCGTTCCCAGCTCAGTTCTCACCCTCCTGCCCAGCGTCCCAGCTCACTCACCCTCCTGCCCAGCGTTCCCAGCTCAGTTCTCACCCTCCTGTCCAGCGTTCCCAGCTCAGTTCTCACCCTCCTGCCCAGCGTTCCCAGCTCAGTACTCACCCTCCTGCCCAGCGTTCCCAGCTCAGTACTCACCCTCCTGCCCAGCGTTCCCAGCTCAGTTCTCACCCTCCTGCCCAGCTTCCCAGCTCAGTTCTCACCCTCCTGCCCAGCGTTCCCAGCTCAGTTCTCACCCTCCTGCCCAGCATTCCCAGCTCAGTTCATAGAATCATAGAATTTACAGTGCAGAAGGAGGCCATTCAGCCCATCGAGTCTGCACCGGCTCTTGGAAAGAGCACCCTACCCAAGGTCAACAACACCCTATCCCCATAACCCAGTATCCCCACCCAACACTGACGGCAATTTTGGACACTAAGGGCAATTTATCATGGCCAATCCACCTAACCTGCACATCTTTGGACTGTGGGAGGAAACCGGAGCACCCGGAGGAAACCCACGCACACACAGGGAGGATGTGCAGGCTCCGCAGAGACAGTGAGCCAAACCGGAATCGAACCTGGGACCCTGGAGCTGTGAAGCGATTGTGCTATCCACAATGCTACCCTGCTGCCCCTCACCCTCCTGCCCAGTGTTCCCAGCTCAGTTCTCACCCTCCTGCCCAGCGTTCCCAGCTCAGTACTCACCCTCCTGCCCAGCGTTCCCAGCTCAGTTCTCACCCTCCTGTCCAGCGTTCCCAGCTCAGTTCTCACCCTCCTGCCCAGCGTTCCCAGCTCAGTTCTCACCCTCCTGCCCAGCATTCCCAGATCAGTTCTCACCCTCCTGCCCAGCGTTCCCAGTTCAGTACTCAACCTCCTGTCCAGCGTTCCCAGCTCAGTACTCACCCTCCTGCCCAGCGTTCCCAGCTCAGTTCTCACCCTCCTGCCCAGCGTTCCCAGCTCCGTTCTCACCCTCCTGCCCAGCGTTCCCAGCTCAGTTCTCACCCTCCTGCCCAGCATTCCCAGATCAGTTCTCACCCTCCTGCCCAGCCTTCCCAGCTCAGTTCTCACCCTCCTGCCCAGCGTTCCCAGCTCAGTTCTCATCTTCCTGCCCAGCGTTCCCAGCTCAGTTCTCACCTTCCTGCCCAGCGTTCCCAGCTCAGTTCTCACCCTCCTGCCCAGCGTTCCCAGCTCAGTTCTCACCCTCCTGCCCAGCGTTCCCAGCTCAGTTCTCACCCTCCTGCCCAGCGTTCCCAGCTCAGTTCTCACCCTCCTGGCCAGCGTTCCCAGCTCAGTTCTCACCCTCCTGCCCAGAGTTCCCAACTCAGTTCTCACCCTCCTGCCCAGCGTTCCCAGCTCAGTTCTCACCCTCCTGTCCAGCGTTCCCAGCTCAGTTCTCACCCTCCTGCCCAGCGTCCCAGCTCACTCACCCTCCTGCCCAGCGTTCCCAGCTCAGTTCTCACCCTCCTGTCCAGCGTTCCCAGCTCAGTTCTCACCCTCCTGCCCAGCGTTCCCAGCTCAGTACTCACCGTCCTGCCCAGCGTTCCCAGCTCAGTACTCACCCTCCTGCCCAGCGTTCCCAGCTCAGTTCTCACCCTCCTGCCCAGCTTCCCAGCTCAGTTCTCACCCTCCTGCCCAGCGTTCCCAGCTCAGTTCTCACCCTCCTGCCCAGCATTCCCAGCTCAGTTCATAGAATCATAGAATTTACAGTGCAGAAGGAGGCCATTCAGCCCATCGAGTCTGCACCGGCTCTTGGAAAGAGCACCCTACCCAAGGTCAACAACACCCTATCCCCATAACTCAGTATCCCCACCCAACACTGACGGCAATTTTGGACACTAAGGGCAATTTATCATGGCCAATCCACCTAACCTGCACATCTTTGGACTGTGGGAGGAAACCGGAGCACCCGGAGGAAACCCACGCACACACAGGGAGGATGTGCAGGCTCCGCAGAGACAGTGAGCCAAACCGGAATCGAACCTGGGACCCTGGAGCTGTGAAGCGATTGTGCTATCCACAATGCTACCCTGCTGCCCCTCACCCTCCTGCCCAGTGTTCCCAGCTCAGTTCTCACCCTCCTGCCCAGCGTTCCCAGCTCAGTACTCACCCTCCTGCCCAGCGTTCCCAGCTCAGTTCTCACCCTCCTGTCCAGCGTTCCCAGCTCAGTTCTCACCCTCCTGCCCAGAGTTCCCAGCTCAGTTCTCACCCTCCTGCCCAGCGTTCCCAGTTCAGTACTCAACCTCCTGTCCAGCGTTCCCAGCTCAGTACTCACCCTCCTGCCCAGCGTTCCCAGCTCAGTTCTCACCCTCCTGCCCAGCGTTCCCAGCTCCGTTCTCACCCTCCTGCCCAGCGTTCCCAGCTCAGTTCTCACCCTCCTGCCCAGCGTTCCCAGCTCAGTTCTCACCCTCCTGTCCAGCGTTCCCAGCTCAGTTCTCACCCTCCTGTCCAGCGTTCCCAGCTAAGTTCTCACCCTCCTGCCCAGCGTTCCCAGCTCAGTTCTCACCCTCCTGCCCAGCGTTCCCAGCTCAGTTCTCACCCTCCTGCCCAGCTTCCCATCTCAGTTCTCACCCTCCTGCCCAGCGTTCCCAGCTCAGTTCTCACACTCCTGCCCAGCGTTCCCAGCTCAGTTCTCACCCTCCTGCCCAGCATTCCCAGCTCAGTTCATAGAATCATAGAATTTACAGTGCAGAAGGAGGCCATTCAGCCCATCGAGTCTGCACCGGCTCTTGGAAAGAGCACCCTACCCAAGGTCAACAACACCCTATCCCCATAACCCAGTATCCCCACCCAACACTGACGGCAATTTTGGACACTAAGGGCAATTTATCATGGCCAATCCACCTAACCTGCACATCTTTGGACTGTGGGAGGAAACCGGAGCACCCGGAGGAAACCCACGCACACACGGGGAGGATGTGCAGACTCCGCAGAGACAGTGAGCCAAACCGGAATCGAACCTGGGACCCTGGAGCTGTGAAGCGATTGTGCTATCCACAATGCTACCCTGCTGCCCCTCACCCTCCTGCCCAGCGTTCCCAGCTCAGTACTCACCCTCCTGCCCAGCGTTCCCAGCTCAGTACTCACCCTCCTGCCCAGCATTCCCAGCTCAGTTCTCACCCTCCTGCCCAGCGTTCCCAGCTCAGTTCTCACCCTCCTGCCCAGCGTTCCCAGCTCAGTTTCTCACTGTTCAAACTCTCATCCACTTTTTTGCCAGCCCTGAATTTTCACTGCATTCCTCTCCGTGGTCCCAGGCGGGACCTCACAGAAACATCTAGCACCCTACTGTGCAGACCTAACTCTTTCCTCCCCTCCCTTGATGGGAGGGCAGAGTGAAGGATAGATCCACGGGTAACAGTGCAGGAAGAAAGCAAGGAACCATTGCGGGGGATATCATAGAACATTGCAGAAAGAAGCCATTCGGCCCATCAAGTCTATACCAACCTTTGTAAGAGCACCCTACTTAGACCCAGTGCTTTGAACTGAATGACACATACTTGTAGGATTTGAAGGCCCCAGGTAGTTGGGAGAGAGTCCAGGTATCGTAGTGATAGATGACAGCGTGATCTGCTAAAGCCTCCAGCTCACGTATCTTCCATTCCTGTTCTCCATCACACAGGGAATTCCACACATGCTGACCTAAACAAGGAGAACATGGCGTGAGACACTGTCACATTACACCTGTTAACCGTCTACCGGCCCCTCATCGCTGCTCCCACGCAGGCTCACCCACAGAGTGAGCTCAAACAGAAGTGGAAATTCCTTCGCTTTGTTCCCGTTCCATCAGTCAGCAGTAGTGAGGAAATTCCCGGTTCATACATTCCCATTTCCCACAGCAGAGGCCAAAGCAGTGACTATACCCGGAGTCTGTGCCATATACAGCTCTGTTCAATAAGAATCAAAGTGTGATCCCGAAATCATTCATCAAATAAGTCCAGAGCGTGCGAAGGAGATATTGGCAATCTCTCTGCCTGAGGTGCATTCAGCTCTCAAAGGTGGAAGGTCAGAGCCGGACCACCCAGTCCCTCACCCTACCCCAGTCCCTCACTGAACCCCATCCCTCACCATCCGCAGTCCCTCACCTACCCCAGTCCCTCACCTACCCCAGTCGCTCACCTTCCCCAGTCCCTCACCTACCCCAGTCCCTCACCTACCCCAGTCCATCACCCGACCCCAGTCGCTCACCTACCCCAGTCCCTCACCTATCCCAGTCCCTCACCTACCCCAGTCCCTCATCTTCCCCAGTCACTCACCTACCCCAGTCCCTCACCTTCCCCAGTCCCTCACTGAACCCCATCCCTCACCTTCCGCAGTCCCTCACCTTCCCCGGTCCCTCACCTTCCCCAGTCCCTCACCTACCCCAGTCCCTCACTGAACCCCATCCCTCACCTTCCGCAGTCCCTCACCGACCCCAGACCCTCACCATCCCCAGTCCCTCACCTTCCCCAGTCCCTCACCTACGCCAGTCGCTCACCTTCCCAGTCCCTCACTGAACCCCATCCCTCACCTTCCGCAGTCCCTCACCTACCCCAGTCGCTCACCTTCCCCAGTCCCTCACCTACCCCAGTCCCTCACTGAACCCCATCCCTCACCTTCCGCAGTCCCTCACCTACCCCAGTCCCTCACCTTCCCCAGTCCCTCACCTAACCCAGTCCCTCACCTACCCCAGTCCCTCACCTTGCCCAGTCCCTCACCTTGCCCAGTCCCTCACCTACCCCAGTCCCTCACCCTACCCCAGTCCCTCACCGTCCCCAGTCCCTCACTGAACCCCATCCCTCACCTTCTGCAGTACCTCACCAACCCCAGTCCCTCACCTTCCCCAGTCCCTCACCTTCCCCAGTCCCTCACCTTCCCCAGTCCCTCACCCTATCCCAGTCCCTCACCCTCCCCCAGTCCCTCACCTTCCCCAGACCCTCACCCTACCCCAGTCCCTCACCTTCCCCAGTCCCTCACCTTTCCCAGTCCCTCACCGTCCCCAGTCCCTCACCTACCCAGTCCCTCACCTTCCCCAGTTCCTCACCGTCCCCAGTCCCTCACCTTCGCCAGTCCCTCACCTACCAAGTCCCTCACCTTCGCCAGTCCCTCACCTACCCCATCCCTCACCTACCCAGTCCCTCACCTACCCCATCCATCACCTACCCAGTCACTCACCTACCCCAGTCCCTCACTGTCCCCAGTCCCTCACCTTCCCCAGTCCCTCACCTTCCGCAGTCCCTCACCTTCCGCAGTCCCTCACCTTCCCCAGTCCCTCACCTTCCCCAGTCCCTCACCTTTCCCAGTCCCTCACCTTCCCCAGTCCCTCACCTTTCCCAGTCCCTCACCGTCCCCAGTCCCTCACCTTCCCCAGTCCCTCACCTTCCGCAGTCCCTCACCCTACCCCAGTCCCTCACTGAACCCCATCCCTCACCTTCCGCAGTCCCTCACCTACCCCAGTCCCTCACCTACCCCAGTCGCTCACCTTCCCCAGTCCCTCACCTACCCCAGTCCCTCACCTACCCCAGTCCCTCACCTTCCACAGTCCCTCACCTACCCCAGTCCCTCACCTACCCCAGTCGTTCACCTACCCCAGTCCCTCACCTACCCCAGTCATTCACCTACCCCAGTCCCTCACCTACCCCAGTCCCTCACCTACCCCAGTCCCTCACCTTCCCCAGTCCCTCACTGAACCCCATCTCTCACCTTCCGCAGTCCCTCACCTTCCCCAGTCGCTCACCTTCCCCAGTCCCTCACCTACCCCATTCCCTCACCTTCCCGTCCCTCACCTACCCCAGTCCCTCACCTTCCCCAGTCCCTCACTGAACTCCATCCCTCACCTTCCGCAGTCCCTCACCCGACCCCAGACCCTCACCTTCCCCAGTCCCTCACCTTCCCCAGTCCCTCACCTACCCCAGTCGCTCACCTTCCCCAGTCCCTCACCTACCCCAGTCCCTCACTGAACCCCATCCCTCACCTTCCGCAGTCCCTCACCTACCCGTCGCTCACCTTCCCCAGTCCCTCACCCTACCCCAGTCCCTCACTGAACCCCATCCCTCACCTTCCGCAGTCCCTCACCTACCCCAGTCCCTCCCCTAACCCAGTCCCTCACCTACCCCAGTCCCTCACCTTGCCCAGTCCCTCACCTACCCCAGTCCCTCACCCTACCCCAGTCCCTCACCATCCCCAGTCACTCACTGAACCCCATCCCTCACCTTCTGCAGTCCCTCACCAACCCCAGTTCCTCACCTTCCCCAGTCCCTCACCTTCCCCAGTCCCTCACCCTACCCCAGTCCCTCACCCTACCCCAGTCCCTCACCTACTCCAGTCCCTCACCCTACCCCAGTCCCTCACCTTCCCCAGTCCCTCACCCTACCCCAGTCCCTCACCCTACCCCAGTCCCTCACCTACTCCAGTCCCTCACCCTACCCCAGTCCCTCACCTTCCCCAGTCCCTCACCGACCCCAGTCCCTCACCTTCCCCAGTCCCTCACCTACCCCAGTCCCTCACCCTACCCCAGTCCCTCACCTTCCCCATCCCTCACCTACCCCAGTCCCTCACCTTCCCCAGTCCCTCAGCTTCCCCAGTCCCTCACCCTACCCCAGTCCCTCACCCTACCCCAGTCCCTCACCTACTCCAGTCCCTCACCCTACCCCAGTCCCTCACCTTCCCCAGTCCCTCACCGACCCCAGTCCCTCACCTTCCCCAGTCCCTCACCTACCCCAGTCCCTCACCCTACCCCAGTCCCTCACCTTCCCCATCCCTCACCTACCCCAGTCCCTCACCTTCCCCAGTCCCTCAGCTTCCCCAGTCCCTCACTGAACCCCATCCCTCACCTTCTGCAGTCCCTCACCCTACCCCAGTCCCTCACTGAACCCCATCCCTCACCTTCCCCAGACCCTCACCTACCCCAAGCCTCACCTTCCCCAGTCCCTCACCCTACCCCAGTCCCTCACCCTACCCCAGTCACTCACCTACCCCAGTCCCTCACTGAACCCCATCTCACACCTTCCGCAGTCCCTCACCAACCCCAGTCCCTCACCTTCCCAGTCCCTCACCTTCCCCAGTCCCTCACCAACGCCAGTCCCTCACCCTATCCCAGTCCCTCACCTTCCCCAGTCCCTCACCCTACCCCAGTCCCTCACCTTCCCCAGTCCCTCACCCTACCCCAGTCCCTCACCTTCCCCAGTCCCTCACCCTACCCCAGTCCCTCACCTACCCCAGTCCCTCACCTTCCCCAGTCCCTCACCCTACCCCAGTCCCTCACCTTCCGCAGTCCCTCACCTTCCCCAGTCCCTCACCTACCCCAGTCCCTCACCTACCCCAGTCCCTCACCTTCCCCAGTCCCTCACCTACCCCAGTCCCTCACCCTATCCCAGTCCCTCCCTCCCCCAGTCCCTCACCTTCTCCAGTCCCTCACCCTACCCCAGTCCCTCACCTTCCCCAGGCCCTCACCTTTCCCAGTCCCTCACCGTCCCCAGTCCCTCACCTTCCCCAGTCCCTCACCTTCCGCAGTCCCTCACCTTCTGCAGTCCCTCACCTTCCCCAGTCCCTCACCCTTCCCCAGTCCCTCACCTTCCCCAGTTCCTCACCTTTCCCAGTCCCTCACCGTCCCCAGTCCCTCACCTTCCCCAGTCCCTCACCTTCCCCAGTCCCTCACCCTACCCCAGTCCCTCACCATCCGCAGTCCCTCCCCTTCCCCAGTCCCTCACCTTCCCCAGTCCCTCACCTTCCACAGACCCTACCCCAGTCCCTCACAGTATCCCAGTCCCTATCCCAGTCCCTATCCCGGTCCCTATCCCAGTCCCTATACCAATCCCTATCCCAGTCTCTACCCCAGTCCCTATCCCAGTCTCTATCCCAGTCCCTATCCCAGTCTCTATCCCAGTCCCTATCCCGGTCCCTATCCCAATCCCTCACAGTATCCCAGTCCCTATCCCAGTATCCCAGTCCCTATCCCAGTCCCTTTCCCCGTCCCTATCCCAGTCCCTTTCCCAGTCTCTATCCCAGTATTCCAGTCCCTATCCCAGCCCCTATCCCAGTCTCTATCCCAGTCCCTATCCCAGTCTCTATCCCAGTCCCTCACAGTATCCCAGTCCCTATCCCAGTCCCTATCCCAGTCCCTATCCCAGTATCCCAGTCCCTATCCCAGTCCCTATCCCAGTCCCTATCCCAGACCCTATCCCAGTCCCTCACAGTATCCCAGTCCCTATCCCAGTCCCTATCCCAGTCCCTATCCCGGTCCCTATCCCAGTCTCTATCCCAGTCCCTATCCCAGTCCCTATCCCAGTCCCTATCCCGGTCCCTATTCCAGTCCCTATCTCATTCCCTATCCCAGTCCCTATCCCAGTCTCTATCCCAGTCTCTATCCCATTCCCTATCCCAGTCCCTATCCCTGTATCCCAGTCCCTATCCCAGTCCCTATCCCAGTCTCTATCCCAGTCCCTCACAGTCCCTCACAGTATCCCAGTCCCTATCAGTATCCCAGTCCCTATCCCAGTATCCCAGTCCCTATCCCAGTATCCGAGTCCCTATCCGAGTCCCTATCCCAGTCCCTATCCCAGCCCCTATCCCAGTCCCAATCCCAGTCCCTATCCCAGTCCCTCACAGTATCCCAGTCCCTATCCCAGGATCCCAGTCCCTATCCCAGGATCCCAGCCCCTATCCCAGTCTCTATCCCAGTCCCTATCCCAGTATCCCAGTCCCTATCCCATTCCATGTCCCAGTCCCTATCCCAGCCCCTATCCCAGTCCCTATCCCGGTCCCTATCCCAGACCCAACCCAGCCCCTATCCCAGTCTCTATCCCAGTCCCTATCCCAGTCCCTATCGCAGTCCCTATCCCAGTCTCTATCCCAGTCCCTAACCCAGTCCCTATCCCAGTCCCTATCCCATTCCCTGTCCCAGTCCCTATCCCAGTCCCTATCCCATTCCCTGTCCCAGTCCCTATCCCATTCCCTGTCCCAGTCCCTATCCCATTCCATCCCAGTCCCTATCCCAGTAGCCACACTGTGATCCCAATACCCTCAGCGTTCCCCAGCACCCAGAGAACAGTCTGGGATGGTCACCATACCCCAGTGTTCCTTCTGGGACGGTCACCATACCCCAGTGTTCCTTCTGGGATGGTCACCATACCCCAGTGTTCCTTCTGGGATGGTCACCATACCCCAGTGTTCCTTCTGGGACAGCCACCATACCCCAGTGTTCCTGCAGCATCTCTTGGTGCAGCTGTTTGGTGAGTATTTTGTATTTTCTCGTCACCATTTGGAGGAGGTGTATGTTGGATACACTGTCCTGGTCCTCAGCACCCATGGGTTCCATTTCCTGTCCATCATCATGAATGACAGCGGCGACCCCGCCCACTGCCCACCTGCAGCAAGAGGATAGGACAAGGAAGGAATATATCACAAATGGCAACGACACATGTAACGGTCACCAGAAGACATTTTATCCCAACAGCTCGTCCACCAGGGGTTTGAGCAGCAACATAAGATCCTGAACTTTCCCATACTGAATTGTCAAGTTCACACTATCTTTAAACTACAGCTGGTTACAAAGGAGCTGCAACCCAATGAGATTCAGTCCCACACCTGGTGTAATCCGGGTCTGTGTATATCAGTAACACACCAGGTGTAATCCAGGTCTGTGTGTGACTCAGTAACACACCCGGTGTAATCCGGGTCTGTGTATATCAGTAACACACCCGGTGTAATCCGGGTCTGTGTATATCAGTAACACACCCGGTGTAATCCAGGTCTGTGTGTATCAGTCCCACACCAGGTGTAATCCAGGTCTGTGTATATCAGTCCCACACCAGGTGTAATCCAAGTCTGTGTGTGACTCAGTAACACACCCAGTGTAATCCGGGTCTGTGTATATCAGTAACACACCCGGTGTAATCCAGGTCTGTGTGTATCAGTCCCACACCAGGTGTAATCCAGGTCTGTGTATATCAGTCCCACACCAGGTGTAATCCAGGTCTGTGTGTGACTCAGTAACATACCCGGTGTAATCCGGGTCTGTGTATATCAGTAACACACCCGGTGTAATCCAGGTCTGTGTGTATCAGTCCCACACCAGGTGTAATCCAGGTCTGTGTATATCAGTCCCACACCAGGTGTAATCCAGGTCTGTGTGTGACTCAGTAACACACCCGGTGTAATCCGGGTCTGTGTATAACAGTAACACACCCGGTGTAATCCAGGTCAGTGTGTATCAGTCCCACACCAGGTGTAATCCAGGTCTGTGTATATCAGTCCCACACCAGGTGTAATCCAGGTCTGTGTTTATCAGTCCCACACCAGGTGTAATCCAGGTCTGTGTATATCAGTCCCACACCAGGTGTAATCCAGGTCAGTGTATATCAGTCCCACACCAGGTGTAATCCAGGTCAGTGTATATCAGTCCCACACCAGGTGTAATCCAGGTCAGTGTGTGACTCAGTAACAAACCAGGTGTAATCCAGGTCTGTGTATATCAGCACCACACCAGGTATGATCCAGGTCTGTGTATATCAGTTCCACACCAGGTGTAATCCGGGTGTGTGTATATCAGCACCACACTGGGTGTAATCTGGGTCTGTGTCTGACTCAGTACCACACCCGATGTAATCCGGGTCTGTGTGTGACTCAGGAACACACCCGGTGTAATCTGGGTCTGTATCTGAATGAGTGCCACACCCGGTGTAATCCGGGTCTGTGTGTGACTCAGGAACACACCCGGTGTAATCCGGGTCTGTGTGTGACTCAGGAACACACCCGGTGTAATCTGGGTCTGTGTGTGAATCAGGAACACACCCGGTGTAATCCGGGTATGTGTGGGACTCAGGAATACACCTGTGTCTGACTCAGGAACACACCCGGTGTAATCTGGGTCTGTGTGTGAATCAGAAACACAACCGGTGTAATCTGGGTCTGTGTGTGACTCAGGAACACACCCGGTGTAATCTGGGTCTGTGTGTGAATCAGAAACACACCCGGTGTAATCTGGGTCTGTGTGTGACTCAGGAACACACCCGGTGTAATCCGGGTCTGTATCTGAATGAGTGCCACACCCGGTGTAATCTGGGTCTGTGTGTGAATCGGGAATACACTGTGAAGACTTGGTGATGAGGTGATTTGATGGTTATTGGGGGGGGGGGGGTTCAGCCGCTGTTACTCACCGTGTGCTGAGCCGATGTTTTTCCTGCTCTATCTCCATGAGATAGACGGACATTGTCTTCAAACGCTCCCCCTCATCCTCCCCGAGGGCCTGTAGAAATAGCAGAAATACATCACTATCACTCACTGCCTCCGTCACTGAACTCACTGCACCCATTACTCACACACACTGCACCCATTACTCACACTCACTGCACCCATTACTCACACTCACTGCACCCATTACTCACACTCACTGCACCCATTACTCACACTCACTGCATCCCATTACTCACACTCACTGCCTCTGTCACTTAGCTCACTGCACCCATTACTCACACTCACTGCACCCATTACTCACACTCACTGCACCCATTACTCACACTCACTGCACCAATTACTCACACTTACTGCACCATTACTCACACTCACTGCACACATTACTCACACTCACTGCACCCATTACTCACTCTCACTGCACCCATTACTCACACACACTGCACCCATTACTCACACACACTGCACCCATTACTCACACACACTGCACCATTACTCACACACACTGCACCCATTACTCACACTCACTGCACCCATTACTCACACACACTGCGCCCATTACTCACACACACTGCACCATTACTCACACACACTGCACCCATTACTCACACACTGCACCCATTACTCACACACACTGCGCCCATTACTCACACACACTGCGCCCATTACTCACACACACTGCAGCCATTACTGACACACACTGCACCATTACTCACACACACTGCACCATTACTCACACACACTGCACCATTACTCACACACACTGCACCCGTTACTCAAACACACTGCGCCCATTACTCACACACACTGCACCCGTTACTCAAACACACTGCACCCATTACTCACACACACTGCACCGTTACTCACACTCACTGCACCCATTACTCACACTCACTGCACCCATTACTCACACACACTGCACCCGTTACTCAAACACACTGCACCCATTACTCACACACACTGCACCATTACTCACACTCACTGCACCCATTACTCACACTCACTGCACCCATTACTCACACTCACTGCACCCATTACTCACACTCACTGCACCCATTACTCAAACACACTGCAGCCATTACTGACACTCACTGCACCCATTACTCAAACACACTGCACCCATTACTCACACTCACTGCACCCATTACTCACACTCACTGCACCCATTACTCACTCTCACTGCACCCATTACTCACACACACTGCACCCATTACTCACACTCACTGCACCCATTACTCACACACACTGCACCCATTACTCACACTCACTGCAGCCATTACTCACACTCACTGCACCAATTACTAACACTTACTGCACCATTACTCACACTCACTGCACCCATTACTCACACTCACTGCACCCATTACTCACACTCACTGCACCCATTACTCACACTCACTGCACCCGTTACTCACACTCACTGCACCAATTACTAACACTTACTGCACCATTACTCACACTCACTGCACCCATTACTCACACTCACTGCACCCATTACTCACTCTCACTGCACCCATTACTCACACACTGCACCCATTACTCACACACACTGCACCCATTACTCACACACACTGCACCATTACTCACACACACTGCACCCATTACTCACACTCACTGCACCCATTACTCAAACACACTGCACCATTACTCACACTCACTGCACCCATTACTCACACTCACTGCACCAATTACTAACACTTACTGCACCATTACTCACACTCAGTGCACCCATTACTCACACACACTGCACCCATTACTCACACACACTGCACCCATTACTCACACACACTGCACCCATTACTCACACTCACTGCCTCCGTCACTGAACTCACTGCACCATTACTCACACACACTGCACCCATTACTCACACACACTGCACCCATTACTCACACTCACTGCACCCATTACTCACACTCACTGCACCCATTACTCACACACACTGCACCCATTACTCACACTCACTGCACCCATTACTCACACTCACTGCACCCATTACTCACACTCACTGCACCCATTACTCACACTCACTGCCTCTGTCACTTAGCTCACTGCACCCATTACTCACACTCACTGCACCCATTACTCACACTCACTGCACCCATTACTCACACACACTGCACCATTACTCACACACTGCACCCATTACTCACACACACTGCACCATTACTCACACACACTGCACCCATTACTCACTCTCACTGCACCCATTACTCACACACACTGCACCATTACTCACACACACTGCACCCATTACTCAAACACACTGCACCCATTACTCACACTCACTGCACCCATTACTCACACTCACTGCACCATTACTCACACACACTGCACCATTACTCACACACACTGCAGCCATTACTCACACACACTGCACCATTACTCACACACACTGCACCCATTACTCACACTCACTGCACCCATTACTCACACACACTGCACCCATTACTCACACACACTGCACCCATTACTCACACTCACTGCACCCATTACTCACACTCACTGCACCAATTACTAACACTTACTGCACCATTACTCACACTCACTGCACCCATTACTCACACACACTGCACCCATTACTCACACACACTGCACCCATTACTCACACTCACTGCAGCCATTACTCAAACACACTGCAGCCATTACTGACACTCACTGCACCCATTACTCAAACACACTGCACCCATTACTCACACTCACTGCACCCATTACTCACACTCACTGCACCAATTACTAACACTTACTGCACCATTACTCACACTCACTGCACCCATTACTCACACTCACTGCACCCATTACTCACACTCATTGCACCCATTACTCACACTCACTGCACCCATTACTCACACACACTGCACCCATTACTCACACTCACTGCACCCATTACTCACACTCACTGCACCAATTACTAACACTTACTGCACCCATTACTCAAACACACTGCACCCATTACTCACACTCACTGCACCCGTTACTCACACTCACTGCACCAATTACTAACACTTACTGCACCATTACTCACACTCACTGCACCCATTACTCACACTCACTGCACCCATTACTCACTCTCACTGCACCCATTACTCACACACACTGCACCCATTACTCACAAACACTGCACCCATTACTCACACACACTGCACCATTACTCACACACACTGCACCCATTACTCACACTCACTGCACCATTACTCACACACACTGCACCCATTACTCACTCTCACTGCACCCATTACTCACACTCACTGCACCCATTACTCACACTCACTGCACCAATTACTAACACTTACTGCACCATTACTCACACTCAGTGCACCCATTACTCACACACACTGCACCCATTACTCACACACACTGCACCCATTACTCACACTCACTGCCTCCGTCACTGAACTCACTGCACCATTACTCACACACACTGCACCCATTACTCACACACACTGCACCCATTACTCACACTCACTGCACCCATTACTCACACTCACTGCACCCATTACTCAGACTCACTGCACCCATTACTCACACTCACTGCACCCATTACTCACACTCACTGCACCCATTACTCACACACACTGCACCATTACTCACACACACTGCACCCATTACTCACACACACTGCAGCCATTACTGACACACACTGCACCCATTACTCACACTCACTGCACCCATTACTCACACTCACTGCACCAATTACTAACACTTACTGCACCATTACTCACACTCACTGCACCCATTACTCACACACACTGCACCCATTACTCACACACACTGCACCCATTACTCACACTCACTGCAGCCATTACTCAAACACACTGCACCCATTACTCACTCTCACTGCACCCATTACTCACACTCACTGCACCCATTACTCACACTCACTGCACCAATTACTAACACTTACTGCACCATTACTCACACTCACTGCACCCATTACTCACACTCACTGCACCCATTGCTCACTCTCACTGCACCCATTACTCACACACACTGCACCCATTACTCACACACACTGCACCCATTACTCACACACACTGCACCCATTACTCACACACACTGCACCCATTACTCACACACACTGCACCCATTACACTCACTGCCTCTGTCACTTAACTCACTGCACCCATTACTCACACACACTGCATGCATTACTCACACTCACTACCTCCATTACTCACACTCACTGCACCCATTACTCACACTCACTGCCTCCGTCACTGAACTCACTGCACACATTACTCACACTCACTGCACCCATTATTCACTCACTGCACCCATTACGCACACTCACTGCACCCATTACTCACACTCACTGCACCAATTACTCACACTCACTGCGCCCATTACTCACACTCACTGCACTCATTGCTCACACCCACTGCACCCATTACTCACACTCACTGCACCCATTACTCACACACACTGCACCCATTACTCACACTCACTGCCTCCGTCACTGAACTCACTGCACCCATTACTCACTCACTGCACCCATTACTCACACTCACTGCACCCATTACTCACACTCACTGCACCAATTACTCACACTCACTGCACCCATTACTCACACTCACTGCACCCATTACTCACACTCACTGCACCCATTACGCACACTCACTGCACCCATTACTCACTCACTGCACACATTACGCACACTCACTGCACCCATTACTCACACTCTCTGCACCCATTACTCACACTCACTGCACCCATTACTCACACTCACTGCACCATTACTCACACTCACTACCTCAATTACTCACACTCAGTGCACCCATTACTCACACACTGCACCCATTACTCACACTCACTGCACCCATTACGCACACTCACTGCACCCATTACTCACACTCACTGCACTCATTACTCACACTCACTACCTCCATTACTCACCCACACTGCACCCATTACTCACACTCACTGCACCCATTACTCACACAAACAGCATCTATTACTCACACTCACTGCACCCATTACTCACACTCACTGCCTCTATTACTCACACACACTGCACCCATTACTCACACTCACTGCACCCATTACTCACACAAACGGCACCTATTACTCACACTCACTGCACCCATTACTCACACTCACTGCCTCTATTACTCACACACACTGCACCTATTACTCACACTCACTGCACCCATTACTCACACTCACTGCACTCATTACTCACACTCACTGCACCCATTACTCACACTCACTGCACACATTACTCACACTCACTGCACCCATTACTCACTCACTGCACTCATTACTCACACTCACTGCACCAATTACTCACACTCACTGCACTCATTATCACACTCACTGCACCCATTACTCATACTCACTGCTCCCATTACTCACACTCACTGCACTAATTACTCACACTCACTACACTCATTACTCACACTGACTGCACTCATTACTCACACTCACTGCCCTTATTACTCACTCGCTACCTCCATCACTTACACCCACTGCACTCGTTACTCACACCCATTACCTCCAACACACACACTCACTACCTCTATCGCTCACACTCACTGCCCTCATTACTCACAGTCATTACCTCCATCACACACACTCATTACCTCCATCGCTCATTTTCACTACCTCCGTTGCTCACACACACTGACGTCATGACTTGCACAGCCAGATACAGAGTGAAACTCCATCCAATGAGAGACAGGAGAATATTAGATATGGGGCAGGAGTTGATGCAGAGTAATACACTTTGGAGATCAACTCACTTTTCTTTCGTTCCACAGTCCGCCATGATAATGGGTCATTTTCTCTGACAGGAAGTGTCGCCATGTATCCATGTAGGAGAGGCCATGCTCGGTCAGGTCACTGAGTAGATTCCTAGAATCCAGGAACAACATCCAACTGTTGTTCAGACCATTTAACATCTGTAAATCCCAGAACATCCGCAGCATCAGAGTAAGGAAAGTTACGAATATTGAATGATGCACGTTTAATTGGAATGGCTCCCTCGCTGTAATTTTATTTGTATTGGATGATCATTGTGGGTGCCCATCCCAGTGAGAGTCAGTGTGTGTGGAACTGTGTCCTAGTGAGAGTCCGTGTGTGTGGAACTGTGTCCCAGTCAGAGTCAGTGTGTGTGGAACTATGTCTCAGTGAGAGTCAGTGTGTGTGTAACACTATCCCAGTGAGAGTCAGTGTGTGTGGAATTGTGCCCCAGTGAGAGTCAGTGTGTGTGGAACTGTGTCCCAATGAGAGTCAGTGTGTATGGAACTGTGTCCCAGTGAGAGTCAGTGTGAGTGGAACTGTGTCCCAGTGAGAGTCTGTGTGTGTGGAACTGTGTCCCAGTGAGTCAGTGTGTGTGGAACTGTCCCCCAGTGAGAGTCAGTGTGTGTGGAACTGTATCCCAGTGAGAGTCAGTGTGTGTGGAACTGTGTCCCTGTGAGAGTCAGTGTGTGTGGCACTGCGGCCCAGTGAGAGTCAGTGTGTGTGGAACTGTGTCCCAGTGAGAGTCAGTGTGTGTGGCACTGCGGCCCAGTGAGAGTCAGTGTGTGTGGAATTGTATCCCAGTGAGAGTCAGTGTGTGTGGAACTGTGTCCCAGTGAGAGGCAGTGTGTATGGAACTGTGTCCCAGTGAGAGTCAGTGTGTGTGGAACTGTGTCCCAGTGAGAGTCAGTGTGTATGGAACTGTGTCCCAGTGAGAGTCAGTGTGTGTGGAACTGTGTCCCTGTGAGAGTCAGTGTTGTGCGGCCCAGTGAGAGTCAGTGTGTGTGGAATTGTATCCCAGTGAGAGTCAGTGTGTGTGGAACACTATCCCAGTGAGAATCAGTGTGTGTGGCACTGTGTCCCAGTGAGAGTCAGTGTGTGTGGAACTGCGTCCCAGTGAGAGTCAGTGTGTGTGGAACTGTGTCCCAGTGAGAGTCAGTGTGTATGGAACTGTGTCCCAGTGAGAGTCAGTGTGTGTGGAACTGTGTCCCAGTGAGAGTCAGTGTGTATGGAACTGTGTCCCAGTGAGAGTCAGTGTGTATGGAACCATGTCCCAGTGAGAGTCAGTGTGTGTGGAACTGTGTCCCAGTGAGAGTCAGTGTGTGTGGAACTGTGTCCCAGTGAGAGTCAGTGTGTGTGGAACTGTGTCCCAGTGAGAGTCAGTGTGTGTGGAACTGTGTCCCAGTGAGAGTCAGTGTGTGTGGAACTGTGTCCCAGTGAGAGTCAGTGTGTATGGAACTGTGTCCCAGTGAGAGTCAGTGTGTGTGGAACTGTGTCCCTGTGAGAGTCAGTGTGTGTGGAACTGTACCCCTAATGAGAGTCAGTGTGTGTGGAACTGCGTCCCAGTGAGAGTCAGTGTGTGTGGAATTGTATCCCAGTGAGAGTCAGTGTGTGTGGAACACTATCCCAGTGAGAATCAGTGTGTGTGGCACTGTGTCCAAGTGAGAGTCAACGTGTGTGGAACTGTGTCCCAGTGAGAGTCAGTGTGTGTGGAACTGTACCCCTAATGAGAGTCAGTGTGTGTGGAACTGCGTCCCAGTGAGAGTCAGTGTGTGTGGAACTGTGTCCCAGTGAGAGTCAGTGTGTGTGGAACTGTGTCCCAGTGAGAGTCAGTGTGTGTGGCACTGCGGCCCAGTGAGAGTCAGTGTGTGTGGAATTGTATCCCAGTGAGAGTCAGTGTGTGTGGAACTGTGTCCCAGTGAGAGGCAGTGTGTATGGAACTGTGTCCCAGTGAGAGTCAGTGTGTGTGGAACTGTGTCCCTGTGAGAGTCAGTGTTGTGCGGCCCAGTGAGAGTCAGTGTGTGTGGAATTGTATCCCAGTGAGAGTCAGTGTGTGTGGAACACTATCCCAGTGAGAATCAGTGTGTGTGGCACTGTGTCCCAGTGAGAGTCAGTGTGTGTGGAACTGCGTCCCAGTGAGAGTCAGTGTGTGTGGAACTGTGTCCCAGTGAGAGTCAGTGTGTATGGAACTGTGTCCCAGTGAGAGTCAGTGTGTGTGGAACTGTGTCCCAGTGAGAGTCAGTGTGTATGGAACTGTGTCCCAGTGAGAGTCAGTGTGTATGGAACCATGTCCCAGTGAGAGTCAGTGTGTGTGGAACTGTGTCCCAGTGAGAGTCAGTGTGTGTGGAACTGTGTCCCAGTGAGAGTCAGTGTGTGTGGAACTGTGTCCCAGTGAGAATCAGTGTGTGTGGAACTGTGTCCAAGTGAGAGTCAACGTGTGTGGAACTGTGTCCCAGTGAGAGTCAGTGTGTGTGGAACTGTGCCCCTAATGAGAGTCAGTGTGTGTGGAACTGCGTCCCAGTGAGAGTCAGTGTGTGTGGAACTGTGTCCCAGTGAGAGTCAGTGTGTGTGGAACTGTGTCCCAGTGAGAGTCAGGGTGTGCGGAGTCAGTGCCTCTGGTTTGTCTCCCAGAAAGAGTTAATACTCTTAGGTTAATTTGAGTTCATGGAATAAACATTGTTTTGTTTTAGAAACCACGTGTCCATAATTGTAATACTACACCTGGGGAACAAGCCGTGTGCTTCAAAAGCAACAATCCATTAAAGGTGGGGGTTGGTTGAACTCCATGATACATTTTGGTTTTCTGAAAACACTTCTCCCATAACAATTGGGGGCTCGAGGGGGATAAAAGTCTATCTGTTGGATTGGCTTTTGTGAACTTAAAGATAGTGAAGGATTGTTGCTTTTCCGGTTTGGTATTTAAGTTTAAGTGTGTTGTGGACAATGGCTCTTTCAGAGGCTCAGACGTTTTTGGGGGTGGAGACGTCACACGCAGTACCTTACGGACAGAGACTAAAAGCAGACTGTTAGGTTTGGCAAAAACATTGCAGTTAATATTACCTGACAAAATGCGAAATGATGAGGTAATTATGGTGGTGGCTAAGCATTTAAAGTTGCCTGAGATACAGTTTGACTCATTGGAAATGGCAAAAATTCAGTTTCAAATTAAACAAATGGAACATGAGAAAGAATTAAAGCAGCTTGAATACGAAAGAGAGAGAGTGGAAAAAGAAAGAGGGAGAGGAAAAAGAAAAGGAGAGAGAAGAAAGGAGAAATGAAAAAATAGCCCTAGCAGAACAAAAAGAAAGAGAAAGAGAGGTACAGATCGGGGAAAAAGGTAACGAGAGAGAGTTTGAACTTCAGAAAATGGCCATGAAACAAGACAGTCAGTTAAAATTGGCAGATGTAAAGGGAAACGTACAGTTGGATGATAGTGATGAGGATAGTGAGAAAGAGCATCAAAGTCGAAGACGTGGCGGGGATCTATTTAAATATGTCCAAGCATTGCCAAGGTTTGACGAGAAGGAGGGAGAAGCGTTTTTCATTTCATTTGAGAAGGTGGCTAAACAAATGAAATGGCCACAGGACATGTGGGTATTACTGATTCAAACAAAGCTGGTAGGTAGAGCTAGTGAAGTGTTTGCATCACTACCGGAGGTGGTATCTGGAATGTATGAGGAGGTGAAGAAATCCATCTTCAGTGCATATGAGCTAGTGCCTGAAGCCTACAGACAAAGGTTTAGAAATTTAAGGAAAGAATTGGTCAAACATAATAGAGTTTGAAACGCTCAAACAGAGTAATTTTGATAGGTGGATAAGGGCTTTGAAAATAGACCAAACATATGAAGCTCTCAGAGAAATTATATTTTTGGAGGAGTTTAAAAATTCAATTCCTGATGTAGTGATAACTCATGTGGAAGAGCAGAGAGTTAAAACTGTGAGGTTAGCAGCAGAAATGGCAGATGATTATGAATTTGTTCATAAATCAAAGATTGGTTTCCAACATCAGTTTCAGCCTGTGAGGGATAGAAACTGGGGACATGAGAAATACTCAAGGGGTAAAAGTAAAGATGATCTGATGGGAGACAATAAAGAGAGCGTACCTCAGATTAAAAAAGAAATCCAGGAGGGTGGAAAAGAAATGAAAAGTTTCAAATGTTTTCACTGTGATAAACTAGGCCAATTAAATTTAACAGTGTTGGTGGTTGAAGAAAAGCACTGGGAAGACTGATGTGGTAAAACAGGATAAGACAGTGGGATTTGTTAGAGTGGTAAAGGAAAGCCCAAGGGAAGTGAAGGAGGTGCAAACGATTGTACTTAGCTTATTTACAATAACTGTTATATACATCACACAGAGGATCCAAAGTGGATCCCTGAACCGGTGCTGCTTAACTGTCCGGATTTATATATGGTACAACTATTTATTGTTGTGGCTTAAGAGTTGGTGCAGGAGGGAGGGTTTTAGATTCCTGGATGACTGGAACCATTTTTGGGGAAGGTGGGACCTGTACAAGCGGGACGGTCTGTACCTGAACCAGAGAGGGACTAACATCCTTGCAGGCGGGTTTGCTAGTACTGTTGGGAGGAGTTTAAACTAATTTGGCAGGGGGAGGGACACCGACTGTTAGCAGAATCAGGACACAGCATAATATAATAAAGTAATCAAGTCAGAGGGAATTAGGTTTCAAGGGAGTAAGGCAAGGTTGGATGGCCTCGACTCTAATGCCAGGAATATTACAGGTAAAACGGATGAGTTAAAGGCAAGGATGGACACATGGAATTGTGATGGGGCAGCCACCACGGTGATGTGATTGTGCGAGGGGCAGGACTAGCAGCTCAGCATCCCGGGGTTTAGAATCTTCAGGTGAGACAGCAGAGCGGGGTAAAAGAGGAGGAGGCATTGCATTATTAGTTAAGGATCAGTTACAGCAGTAAGGAGAGGTGATATCTTGGAGGGGTATCAAATGAAGCTTTGTGAGTAGAGTTTAAGATTAAAAAAGGGACAGCCACATTGCTAGGTGTTTATAATAGACCCGAGATAGTCAGCGGGAAATTGAGGAGCAAATATGTGCGTAATTCGCAGAGGGGTGTGAAAATAACAGCAACAGATGATTTCAACTTCCCCAACATTAATTGGGATAGTCATAGGATTGAGGGCTTAGACGGAATGGAGTTCTTAAAATGTATGCAGGAGAACGTTTTAGCTCAATATGCAGAGGGTCCAACAAGGGACGGTGCAGTGCTGGACCTAACTCTGGGGAATGAAGCCGGACAGGTGGTTGATGTGCTGGTGGGGGAGCATCTTGATGATAGCGATCACAACATGGTATAATTTAAGTTTGTTATTGACAAATGAATAGACATATTGCAAAAAAAGGTTTTGGATTGGGGGAGAGCGGATTTTAGGAAAATAAGGCAGGATCTGGCCAAGGTAGACTGGAAAGAGTTACTTGTGGGAAAATATGGGAAAAGAAAAAAAAGATATGGGAAAGGCAGGGGAGCTTTTCTTTCAGGGAGACAGAATGGGCATCACTGGCATTTGTTGCCCATCACTAATTGCCCTTGAACTGAATGGCTTGCTAGGCCATTTCAAAGGGCATTTAAGAGTTAACTGTGTGGATCTGTAGTCACACGTAGGCCAGATCATGTAACAACGGTAGATTTCTTTCCTGAAAAGGCATTAACGAACCAGAAGTGTTTTTATGACAATCACCTCATGGTCACCATGAGGCTTTTAATTCTAGATTTTCACCTAATTCAAATTTCACTATCCGCAGTGGCGGGATTTGAACCTGGGTCTCCAGAGCATTACCCCGGGTCCCTGGGTTACATCCAGTCACAATACCACTGTGTCACTGCCTCGCCTAACATCAGCTGGCCACATAGCCGTCTTCGGTGCTGCAACTAGTTTAGAATTCCATACTTTTTTAGTTGGATTTGGAGGTGAGAACTAGTTGTCCGGGAGAGGCCACAAATTGAACCTTCTCACCATCTTCTCACCTGGCTGAGCGTTCCCTGGACTTGATGCATTGACAAAGGCTCCTGACTCAAGCACTGGTGGAACCTGAGGAGATCGTCTGCAGTCCAATCTCCCTGGAACATCATTCCTGGCATATCACAGCATCCCAGCTCCATGTGACCAGCACACCGTTCCTTGATTAGGTTCAACTGGAATATAAACATGGAAAGCAAGGAAGGAACAAACTATGGAGATTACACAAAACATCAACACATGCTGGGTCAGTAACCTTCCAGCTTCTGGAGTCAAATTCGGATGTGAACGGAATGGATTTGAACATCTAATGAAGAAGGATGATGTTAGCCTGCTGGCCCCACTCTATGAGTAAAATAAAGAGTAAAGCTCTCTCTACGCTTTCCCACCGAACACTTCCTGGACTGTCCCAGCACTAACTGGTGATTGCCTGCTTCCACCTCCTTCACAGATTATAACAACTCAAAGCCTTAAAAAAAATTCTCTTGCTCTCGGTCCAGTACTTTTGTGAATCGCTGCTCACCGTGGGTGGAATCTTCCGATGCCGCCAGCAGTGGGCAGCCTGGTGGGCGGGGAACTTAATTCGGCGTGAGGCCAAAAATCGGTTTCCTGATGTCGGGGTGAACTGTCGGCCTTCTGTTTCTGGGACTACAAAGGTGGGTAAAGACCTGGTGGGTGAACAATGTTGGGAAGTCCTTTACATACACGCTCATTAAAACGTCTCCTTCCTGGAATTAATCTGTCCTGCCCAAATTAGAATGTTTAGGTTTACGACCGTGCATAAGCGACATGCATCTTGTGAGCTTCATCCCTTGCATGACTTGGATGTTGGTATTTGCTGCTTTCGCCTTCTTGGGGACCCTTCATATTTTTAGAATCATAACATTTACAGTGCAGAAGAAGGCCATTCGGCCCATTGAGTCTGCACCAGCCCTTGGAAAGAGCACCCTACTTAAACCCAAAGTGTATCGTGGAGTTCACCTGATCCACAACTTTTACTAGATTGTGGTATGGGACAGCACACGGCTCACTCTACAGGTGTGGTACAGCAGAAATGGAAAAGTATTTTTTACAGCAAAGCAATGTTTATTCTATGAGCTCAAGTTAACCTTTTTAAAACATACAGTGAACATCTTAGCAACCATTAATTCAAATACAACCCCCAAAGAATACAACACTAAGTAATCCTTTAAGCTTTCCTTTTAACATCCATACGACTTAAAACACCTTTTACCAGAAGCACATCAGGTTAAAGTCATTACTGTTATTAGTTTTAAATCACCAGGATCGATTTACAGTCTTTAGATTGCAGAGACTCTAATACACCTTCTGGCTGTAACTGCAGCGATCCAGCTCTGAAAACGAAACTAAATCACACCCTGCAGCAAACAGCCTAAAACAAAAGTAAAAAGCTGACAGACAGCCCAGCTCCACCCGCTCTCTGACATCACTGCAGTAATAAACACCCACTTTTTAAAGGTACTCTCACATGACACACCCTATTCCCGTAACCCAGTAACCCCACCTACCTACTTTTGTTGGACACTAAGGGACAATTTAGCATGGCCAATCCACCTAACTGGCACATCTTTGCACTTGTGGGTGGAAACCGGAGCACCCGGTGGTAAACCCACCCAGACACGGGGAGAACGTGCAGACTCCGCACAGACAGTGACCCAAGCCGGGAATCGAACCTGGGACCATGGAGCAGTGAAGCAACAGTGCTATCCACTGTGCTACCCCGCCGCCCATATACTCACTCGTATTGGATGCCAGGAGCACAAGTTGCACTAAGGCTGGAAGGGGTGGAGAAGAGGCTGGACGAGGGGGGAAGGGAGGGTGACCTTTAAATATAGCGTCCAGACCTTCGATCCCATCAGGTAACAACAGGGAGGGCAGTTTTCTGTCTGCTCCCACCACTAGGGCAGCACGATAGCATTGTGGTTAGCACAATTGCTTCACAGCTCCAGGGTCCCAGTTTTGATTCCCGGCTTGCGTCACTGTCTGTGCGGAGTCTGCACGTTCTCCCCGTGTGTGTGCGGGTTTCCTCCGGGTGCTCCGGTTTTGTCCCACAGTTCAAAGATGTGCAGGTTAGGTGGATTGGCCATGCTAAATTGCCCATAGTGTCCAAAATTGCCCTTAGTGTTGGGTGGGGTTACTGGGTTATGGGGAGAGGGTGGAGGCGTGGACCTTGGGTAGGGTGCTCTTTCCAAGAGCCGGTGCAGACTCGATGGGCTGAATGGCCTCCTTCTGCACTGTAAATTCTATGATTCTATGAGATTCGTCTTGCTTCACACAGATGCAGAAGTAATAAACTAAACAGTGCATGACTGGACGTGTTCAACATTCCTCAACCCCAGCACGAATCACTCATGTTTCGGTGCTCGCCACTGAAGTCAGGCTTCAGAGCGGAAGATTCTGCCTTATAGTTCCGAGTTTTGTACCATTTACAAATTTTGATATTATACTCTGTATACCCAAGACTGCGTCATTAATTGACATTGACAGGAACAGTGGTTTGAATACTGATTGCTGCTGGGAAACACCACTCAGCAGGTCCCTCCAACCAGAAAAATAACTGTTCATCATTACTCTCTACTTTCAGTCCTTTAGCCAATTTGTATCCATCCAGTTACAGTCTCTTTAAATCCTGCGCAATAGGTTTGCTAACAGGATGGTAGCATGGTGATGCGTGGTTAGCACTGCTGCCTCACAGCGCCGAGGTCCCAGGTTCGATCCCGGCCCTGGGTCACTGTCCGTGTGGAGTTTGCACATTCTCCCCGTGTCTGCGTGGGTTTCACCCCCACAACCCAAAGATGTGCAGGGTAGGTGGATTGGCCACGCTAAATTGCCCTTTAATTGGAAAATACATGAATTGGCTGATAGTTGCCAGCTTTATCCCCGATATCTCAGCAGAATGTGATTGGGACTCCAGCAGTTAGACTGTGAGGAAAGAATTCAGAGGCAGGACTTATTAGCAGGACCAGAATGTAGACTATTAAATGATGATTTAATTGAGACGTAGGATTTTGGAAGGAATTTTTTAGATCGAGAGAGAAACTTTTTTCTGCTGGTGAGGAAGTCTAAGACATAGACGTATCCATGGAGTCCATAGAACCCCCACAGTGCAGGAGCAGGCCATTCGGCCCATCGAGTCTGCACCTTACCTAGGCCCAGGTCCCCCATCCTTTCCCTGTGCATTGATCACAGCCAATCCACATAACCTGCACATCCTATGCACTGTGGGAGGAAACCGGAGCACTTGGAAGAAACCTATGTAGACACGTGCAAGTTCCACACAGCCAGTCACCCAAGGCCGGAATTGTACCCGGGTCCCAGGCGCTTTGAGGCAGCAGTGCTAACTACTGGTAACCACCTCATAACCTTAAAATCAGTGCCAGGCCATTCAAGAGAGTTACGAACACATCTTCATACTTCTACCATGTTTTGTATGGAGATTTCTCCGACAAGTGGACTCAAACTCAATTACTTCGTTTACTTCTGAGATTGATAATCGTTGCTAGCCAAGAGTATTGAAGGATATGGAAGCAAGGGAAATGGATGGAGTTGGAACACAGATCAGCCATGACCTTGCTGATTGGCTGAACATTGTTCTTAGTTTTAGCTCTCAAGTCTCTCCTCATAGTTTCCTATCTCTAGTAACCACCATGGCAAATCTATACTGTCTGTAAAGCACTATAGAGTTAAAGTCATTTCTATACAGGGGGCCCTCAAGGACAGAGTCTCTGCCTGGCTTGTATAAATTAATCATCATTTCCTTACATTGTGCTCGTGTGGGGTGATGCTCGCTCCGACAGCACAAGCTCCAAATGTACCTTCTAACATCAGCCTGCACCGGAGGGCCTGTGATCAGAAGGCCAGACACAGAACAGTGAAAGGCAGAAGATCTAACACCATCTAAAAATAGTGGCGTTTGTAAATGACTCGAGACCACAGAGTGTCCTGATCCAAACCTGCTCACAAATGCAGCTGCTGTGAACCGGCTGTATCCGCTGGCGGTCATTAAACACTGTTCAAAGTGGAATATTATTGAAGTGAGCACTTTAATTTCCTACCTTAGTGCAAGCGGTTTTTCACAGAATATTGTTCAATTATAAATGCCTGTCCCTATTGCATCACTGTTTCCGTAGCGACACAGTGAGGTAGGAAACCTGAGCCGGTCCTGTGATGTTCAAGATAGCTTTCTGTTACTGCGAGCATAATCTGTGAATCCTCTTTGTGGACTGGACTCTTGGAGGGTACAGCAAAGAGAAGCCCATTGGTGTTTGAAAACTCTGAATTTCACCTCCCAACCTGCCGCATCTGAACCACATCGGAATGGTGCCCAGATTCTGCCAGATGCCATGTTGGCTCAAATGACTGTTAGACATTTGGGGCATGCCTGAAACAACCATTACATCCCATAGATTACACTGGCTGTAAGAACACAGGGTGAACATAAGAAAATAAGAACCAGGAGCAGGAGTAGGCCATCTGGCCCCTCAAGCCTGCTCCACCATTCAATGAGATATTGGCTGATCTTTTGTGGACTCAGCTCCACTTTCCGGCCCGAACACCATAACCCTTAATCCCTTTATTCTTCAAAGAACTATCTATCTTTACCTTAAAAACATTTAATGAAGGAGCCTCAACTGCTTCACTGGGCAAGGAATTCCATAGATTCACAACCCTTTGAGTGAAGAAGTTCGTCCTAAACTCAGTCCTAAATCTACTTCCCCTTATTTTGAGGCTATGCCCCCTAGTTCTGCTTTCACCCGCCAGTGGAAACAACCTGCCCGCATCTATCCTATCTTAATGATGGTCGCCTGCAGATAAGCAGAACTGATGGTGACTTTCCAGCCCATCGGTACCAAATATTGAATCTTAAAGGGAAAGGCCCATATGAGGACATCCTGGTAACCCTCACAAAAAATTCTGACACACTGCCAGAGATGCATGAATTTCCCCGTCACCTCTCCAGAAGGTTGGTCACCCCAACCACATTCCCGAATTCCTGGAATCTACATCCCCTGACTTGAGCCTCCTTGAAATTCAATATCTCCCCAAACCCGACCCCCATGGGCTCACCTGCACCCCCTCCCCATAAACTGTGATTGTTGTCCCACGTTCCTCAACCTGTGACCTCCATCACTATCCCGGTCGGTCAGGATTGCACACCCAACAGAGGTGGCAGCACATTGATATACAGGCGGGAGGGAGTTGCCCTGGGAGCCCTTAGCATTGACTCTGAACCTCATGAAGTCTAAAGGAAACCTACTGCCAGTTACCACCTATTGTTCACCCTCAGCTGATGAACCAGTGCTCTTCCATGTTGACAACCACTTGGAAAAAGTACTGAGGCCCGGAGGTGGCAACCGTTTGTCGACTTCTTTGCAGAAAATTAAACGTCAGCAGAAGTTTGGGGGGGGGGGGGCTTCGATTCATTTAGAGTAGGGGGTTAATAAAGGTGGGACCTGTAAGGGAGGAAGCAGGCTTTTTTTGCACTATGTTTATAGACTTATGTATACTGTTTATTTTGCCGTTGTTGGAAAACCAAAAATACCTCAATAAAATGTTTATTAAAAAAAGAAAAAGCACACGATGTACTCTGGGTGGGGAACTTCAATGTCTATCACCAAGAGTGGCTCGGTAGCACCACTACAGACCGAATGCTGAAGGACAAAACTGTGAGACTGCGCCTGTGGCAAGTGGTGAGGGAACAAATAAGAGAGGAAAACCTACCTGACCTATTCCTCACCTTGCCGTAGATGCTTCTGTACATGACAGCATTGGTATGGCTGACCACTGCACAGCCCTTGTGGAGATAATGTCCCGTCATGTTGGGTAGAAATACCCAGCAATGTGGAAAAGTGCCCAGGTATATCCTGTCCACAAAAAGCAAGTCAAATCCAATCTAATTACCAGCCCATAAATATGCCCTCTATCATCAGAAAAGTGATGGAAGGGGTCTCCGTCAGTGCTATCAAGTGGCACCTACTCAGCTGAGTTGGGCTCCACCAGGACCCTCAGATTCTGACTTTAGCCTAAACATGGCAGGCAGTGGCATAGTGGCATTGCCACTGGGCGAGTAAACCAGAGACACTGGGTAATGCTCTGGGGTCAGGGGTTCGAATCCCACCACGGCAGATGGTGGAATTCAATAAAAAATCTGGAATTTAAAGTCTAATGATGATCATGAAACCATTGTCAATTGTCATAGTAACCCATCTGGTTCACTAATGTCCTTTAGGGAAGGAAATCTGCCGTCCTTACCTGGTCTGGCCTACATGCGACTCCAGACCCACAGAAATGTGGTTGACTCTTCAGGGATTGACAATAAATGCTGACCCAACCAGCGATGCTCACATCCCATAAACGAATAAATAAAAAAATAACTGGATAAAAGAGCTGAACTCCAGAGGTGAGGTGAGAGTGACTGCCCTTGACATCAGGGCAACATTTAGCTGAGTGCATCATTAAGGAGCTATAGCAAAACTGGAGTCAATGCAAATCAGGAGGAATACTCTCCACTGGTTGGAGTCATTTCTAGCACAAATGTTGTGGTTGTTGGAAGTCAGTTATCTCAGTCTCCAGACATCATTGCAAGAATTCCTCAGGGTGGTCTCCTCGGCCCAACTATCTTCAGCTACTCCATCATAAGATCAGAATGTTTGATGATGTTTATTCATTCACAACTCTGCAGCTATGGAAGCAGCCTGTGTTCAATGTTTGATTATTGAGGTGAGGTAAATTGGCCAAGAGCCTGAATCTTAGGCCCGACACAAAGTTGGAGATTTTAAATGAAGAATTGGACATTTTAAATTAAACCACAGTCAGAGCCATAGACAGGCCTGACTGGAATTTAAACAGCCAAGTTTGAACATACAGGACAGAGACAGGCAAGCCAGGGCAAGTCTGGGTTTGTCCTGTAAACAGATTGGATTTAATCGGCACTATTCAGATTGATTGATTGTTGTGGATTGCCCAGATGCAGCCAGACTTTTTGGCACCTTGATTTCCCGTTATTACCGTAGATGGGACAAGGTTACATGCGGACAATGCACCTGAGAGAATTTTTGATGTCCAGCAGAGTTGGAATCGGCAACTCCATTGGGTGTTGCGAACCTTGTTGTGTTCTGCTGCTTCGGATAATACAGGCTGCTACTTGATGCAGTCTTAACTCAAGGATGCTCCAGACTCCGAAATGAGTTCAACGTGTTTATTGAACTATTAACACAGTTCTCAAATGAGTTTGACTCTGCTAAACTAACTATAGTAACTCAGTCTAACTGTACCTATGTTATTCTCTAAGTCTGAATGAAGACTGTAGACTTACAGTTAATACAAACACTTTATTCAAAGGGTTCGTTCTGCTTCCAGAGCTCAGTCAAGAGGTATGACCAGTGAAACTAAGGTAAACTGCCAATGCTGAGCTGTCTCTGTCTGCTGCTGCTCCCTAGCTCTGTGCTTCTGAAAGAGGTGGATCCTACCTTGGGCTCGACCCTTTATACCCGTCTCTGATGCTGCCCTCTAGTGATGCTGTGGCTGTTACATCTGTCTGTAGTCCCTGGTGTATGCGCAGATGTATGTACAGATGTACAGATCACTACAGTACCAGCTTGCTCTAAGCCACGTGCTAGGGTGTGATGCTACTGATCAACCCTGTCTAACTCTCTAGAAGTCTGTCTGTGGAAAGAGGCAGGGTGTGAGTGCCTCATCCCTTTTATAGTGTTTATGTCATGCCCCCTTGTGGTGATGCCACCTCTGAGTGTCCTGACTGCCCATTGGTTGTGTCCTATTCTGAGTGTTCATTGGTTGTATGTTTGCAGATCATGACAAACCCCACCCAGCGACCTCATTGGCTGAAGGCTATAGAAATTTCTGGAAGGGTGCAAAGAGGGGGACAGAAGGGACAGCCAGAGATCCTCCCCAGCAAAAACTCGACATGGAGACTACGGACCGGACTCGCTAGCGAACCAGAGATGGAAGAGGTATACGAGAACCACCTTCGCAAACTGGGGCCCTGAGGCACCAGCGACTCAGAGGATTGGACCTGCAGCTCAATCAAGTTCATCGCCACGGATAGTATTAGGTGCGGGATTCTCCCCTAACCGGCGGGGCGGGGGGTCCCGGTGGGACGGAGTGGCATGAACCACTCCGGCGTCGGGCCACACCAAAGGTGGGGAATTCTCCGCACCTTTCGGGGCCAAGCCCTCACATTGAGGGGCTAGGTCCGCGCCGGAGTGGCTCCCGCTCCGCCGGCCGGCACGAACGGCCTTTGGTGCTACGCTAGGCGGGGCCGAAAGGCCTTCGCCGGCCGGCGGAAGTCGGCGCATGCGCCGGTGCGTCAGCAGCTGCTGACGTCATACCGGCGCATGTGCGGGGTCTCTTCCGCCCCCGCCATGGTGAAGGCCATGGCGGGGCGGAAGAAAAAGAGTTCCCCCACGGCACAGGCCCACCCGCCGATCGGTGGGCCCCGATCGCGGGCCAGGCCACTGTGGGGGCACCCCCTGGGGTCAGATCGCCCCACGCCCCCCCCCGGACCCCGGAGCCAGCCTGCGCCGCCACTCCCGCCGGTACCAGAGGTGGTTTAAACCACGCTGGCGGGAAAGGCCTGTCAGCGGCGGGACTTTGGCTCATCGCGGGCTGGAGAATCGCCGCGGGGAGCCCGCTGACCGGCGCGACGCAATTCCCGCTGAGTCTCAGGGTGCAGAGAATTCGGGACACGGTGGGGGTGGGATTGACACCGGCTCCGGGCGATTCTCCGACCCCCCCCCCAGAATCTTGGTCAGATTACATTTGGGATAATTTGGGAGAGCAATCACAAACCTGTATGTGTTCTTTGTTCATCTCGCAAATAATGGCACCTGGGTAGAATATTTTAATAATAAACTAGTTGAAGTGCTGGTGCATGATTCACAGTTAGTGAAATGGCTTCATTGTCACTATTACCAAGACTAGCTTTTTCAAATTCCAGATTTATCTAGCTGCAATAGTGGGATTTGAACCCACATCCCCAGGGGCATTAACCTGGCTCTCTGTATTACTAGTCCAGTGACAATAACACCACACCCCTCCCGTCCCCTGGAACCACAATCTATCTGGTGCAAGCCGCCATGAATTGCGTTATACCCAGAACCTACACCTGCAGTGAATACATCGAGAGGAATGGTTTGGAGATACTCTCAGCCATGGTAACAACATACTAATGGGCAGGATAATTGTGTCCCTTTAATCCAAGCTGAATGAAGCTTTGTGATTAATTTAGAGGGCGATCAAAGGAGGTGGTTACTGGGCAGCGGGAGAATCAGAGGCAGTGAAGAACAAACATCATTACCAACGAAGAGGCAAATTAGAATTACAAATGGAATTGGAAGAAGGTTTTATGCAAAAGAAGTTTTATTGCGGACTTCAGACGGGCAGCATTGATAAACTCCCCCTCGGGTCCTTCGATGTGTCAGCTGAACCTGAATGAAACCATCCCTTTTACATTCTGGATTCATAAATAAGATTCAGGGCCAGGGTTAGACTCAGTGCCCTCAGGGCTGGGATGGGAGGGGAATGCCTCATTCTGTGGAAAACCACCAGGGGGGGGGGGGGGGGGGGGGGGGGGTGCAGCCTGGCCTCAACTTTAGTAGACAGAGATCTGTAACAGGAACCCTATTTGTTTCCCTTCTCTCTAACCCATGTACCAAAGTTGGGAAAGAAGTCCCATAGACTAGTCAAGCAACAGCCTAACATAACCATATGCACAGAATCATACCTTGTAGGCAATGTCCCAGAAACCACCATCACTATCCCTGGGGATACAGTCAGGAGAGAGTTACCCCTGGCAACCTTCAACTTTGCTTGCGAGATTCACAAAGTCTCACAGCATCAGGTCAAACATGGCAAGGGCGCCTCCTGCTGATTACCACCTACCACCCCCTCTCAGCCGATCAATCTGAGCTCCTCCATGTTGAACACCACTTGGAAGAAGTACTGAGGGTGGCAAAGGCACAGGGTGGACTCTGGGTCAAGAATTTCAATGTCCATCACCAAGACTGGCTTATGTATTGTGATCAGGAACAGGAACCCAGGCGGATTTCCCCTCTCTCCAACCCAGTGATCATTACTGCCTTGGTTGATAGGATATCAAACTGGGGATGAATCCCACACTCTGGGGTGATGGCATTCGAGATATTTATTGGCCTTGAACCTGAGTGTCTCACAATTTCCGGTTTATTTTTATCTCTGTCTCTATTTATATAGAGGCACATAATGAACCCCTTCCTGAAGAATTTGGAACAAGCTGAAGATGAGGATGATTTATAGCTATGGTTTTCCATCCATCACAATCTCTTTGACTAACAAACCTGCCTCACAGTTTGTGGTTTGGTCGGGTTTGAATGAAACTCCCTCCATCTCTCCTGAAGGTCCTGACACTCCCCACCTCTCCTGACTCTCTCCACCTCTCCTGAAGGTCCTGACTCTCCCCACCTTTCCACAAGGTCCTGACTCTCCACACCTCTCCATCTCTCCTGAAGGTCCTGACTCTCCCCACCTTTCCACAAGGTCCTGACTCTCCACACCTCTCCATCTCTCCTGAAGGTCCTGACTCTCCCCACCTCTCCATCTCTCCTGAAGGTCCTGACTCTCCCCACCTCTCCATCTCTCCTGAAGGTCCTGACTCTCCCCACCTCTCCATCTCTCCTGAAGGTCCTGATTCTCCCCACCTCTCCTGACTCTCTCCACCTCTCCTGAAGGTCCTGACTCTCCCCACCTCTCCATCTCTCCTGAAGGTCCTGACTCTCCCCACCTCTCCTGATTCTCTCCACCTCTCCTGAAGGTCTTGACCCTCGCTTACCTATCCTGAAGATGCTGACACACTCCCCCCTCCCCCTTTTTATTATTTGTTCATGGGATGTGGGTGTCGCAGGCTGCACCAGCATTTATTGCCCATCCCTAATTGCCCTGGAGGGGCAGTTAAGAGTCAACCACATTGCTGTGGGTCTGGAGTCACATGTAGGCCAGACCAGGTAAGGATGACAGATTTCCTTCCCTAAAGGACATTAGTGAACCAGATGGGTTTTTACGACAATCGACAATGGTTTCATGATGATCATTAGATTTTTAATTCCAGATCTTTATTGAATTCAAATTTCACCGTCTGCAGTGATGGGATTTGAACCCATGTCCCCAGAGCATTACTCTGTGTCTCTGGTTTGTTAGTTCAGTGGCAATACCACTACTCCACTGCCAGCCCAGACCAGGGGAGATGTGGCAGATAGTCGTCCTGAGCAAGTTTGAAGAGGCTGCTGCTGAGTTTGCTGTTGAGGACAAGGATCTCTCCTGTGGCAATGTGGAGCTTGGCTGCCCACAACAACCTAGCACAGAACCATATAATCCCTACAGTGCCGAAGGAGATCATTCAGCCAATTGAATCCGTACCAACCCTCTGAAAGAGACCATACCTAGGCCCACTCCCCCACCCTATCCCCTCAACCCCACCTAACCCACGCATCTGTGGACACGAAGGGCAATTTAGCACGGCCAATCCAGCTAAAACCTTCACATTTTAGGATTTAGGAAACCAGAGCTCCCAGAGAAAAGACGGCAGACACGGGGAGAACATTCAAACGGCACACAGTCACCCAAGGTGGGAATTGAACCCGGGTCCCTGGCACCATGAGACAACAATGATAAGCACCGTGCCACCCCTTGTGCCATCGCATCACCAAATCCTGAAATTCACTCTGAGTGCAGGGAACTCTGAATTCATCTCATCCGCTTAATCTGTCTCTTTGTGTGATTCAGGCACCAGCAGATCACAGACAACTCATCAGCCCAGCAGCGTCCGGGAGCTCCCGGGGAACAGCCCATCAGCCCATCAGCTCTCCGAGCTCCCAGGGAACAGCTCGTCAGCCCAGCAACTCTCCGAGCTCCCGGGGAACAGCTCGTCAGCCCCCCAGCTCTCCGAGCTCCCAGGGAACAGCTCGTCAGCCCAGCAACTCTCCGAGCTCCCAGGGAACAGCTCGTCAGCCCCCCAGCTCTCCGAGCTCCCGGGGAACAGCTCGTTGGCCCAGCAGCGTCCGAGCTCCCGGGGAACAGCTCGTTAGCCCAGAAACTCTCCGAGCTCCCAGGGAACAGCCCGTCAGCCCCCCAGCTCTACGAGCTCCAGGGGAACAGCCCGTCAGCCCCCCAGCTCTCCGAGCTCCCGGGGAACAGCTCGTCAGCCCAGCAGCGTCCGAGCTCCCGGGGAACAGCTCGTCAGCCCCCCAGCTCTCCGAGCTCCCAGGGGAACATCTGAGGATAAGGGGTTTCAGGACAAACCTCCACCAGCGCAGGGACACACCCTGCACCAGCGCAGTCACACCCTGCACCAGCGCAGTCACACCCTCCACCAGCGCAGTCACACCCTGCACCAGTGCAGTCACACAAGGCAACAACGCAGAGACACACCCTCCACCAGCGCAGTCATACCCTGTACCAGCGCAGAGACACACCCTGCAGAAGCGCAGAGACACACCCTCCACCAGCGCAGTCACACCGTGCACCACCGCAGACACACCCTGCACCAGCGCAGTCACACCTTGCACCAGCCCAGTCACACCCTCCACCAGCGCATTCACACCCTCCACCAGCGCAGTCACACCCTCCACCAGCGCAGTCACACCCTCCACCAGCGGAGTCACACCCTGCATCAGCGCAGTCACACCCTGCACCAGCACAGAGTCACACTCTCCACCAGCGCAGTCACATCACCCACCAGTGCAGAGTCACACATGCACCAGCGCAGTCACATCACACACCAGTGCAGTCACACATGCACCAGCGCAGTCACATCACCCACCAGTGCAGAGTCACACATGCACCAGCGCAGTCACACCCTCCAGCAGCGCAGTCACACCCTCCACCAGCGCAGGGACACACCCTGCACCAGTGCAGAGACACACCCTGCACCAGCGCAGTCACACCTTGCACCAGCGCAGAGACACACCCAACAACAGCGCAGTCAAACCCTGAACCAGCGCAGACACACCCTCCACTAGTGCAGACACACCCTCCACCAGCACAGTCAAACCCTGCACCAGCGCAGTCACACTCTCCACCAGCGCAGAGGCACACCCTCCACCAGCACAGGGACACACCCTGCACTAGCACAGTCACACCCTCCACCAGCGCAGTCACACCCTCCACCAGCACAGAACCACCCTGCACCAGCGCAGAGTCACACCCTCCACCAGCGCAGTTACACCCTGCACCAGCGCAGTCACACCCTCCACCAGCGCAGTCACACCCTGCACCAACGCAGAGACACACCCTCCACCAGCGCAGTCACACCCTCCAACAGTGCAGTCACATCCTGCACCAGTGCATTCACACCACGCACCAGTGCAGCCACACCCTCAACCAGCGCAGTCACACCCTCCACCAGCGCAGTCACACCCTCCACCAGCGCAGTCACACCCTGCACCAGCGCAGAGTCACACCCTGCACAAGCGCAGTCACACCCTGCACAAGCGCAGAGTCACACCCTCCACCAGCGCAGTCACATCACCCACCAGTGCAGAGTCACACATGCACCAGCGCAGTCACACCCTCCAGCAGCGCAGTCACACCCTCCACCAGCGCAGGGACACACCCTGCACCAGTGCAGCGACACACCCTCCACCAGCGCAGTCACACCTTGCACCAGCGCAGAGACACACCCTCCAACAGCGCAGTCACACCCTCAATCAGCGCAGACACACCCTCCACCAGTGCAGACACACCCTCCACTAGCACAGTCAAACCCTGCACCAGCGCAGTCACACTCTCCACCAGCGCAGAGGCACACCCTACACCAGCGCAGGGACACACCCTGCACCAGCGCAGTCACACCCACCAGCGCAGTCACACCCTCCACCAGCAGACACACCCTGCACCAGCGCAGTGACACCCTCCACCAGCGCAGTCACACCCTCCACCAGCGCAGAGACACACCCTGCACCACGCAGTCACACCCTGCACCAGCGCAGTCACAGCCCCCACCAGCCCAGTTACACCCTGCAACAGCGCTGCCACACCCTGCACCAGCGCAGAGACACACACTGCACCAGCGCAGAGACACACCCTCCACCAGTGCACAGACACACCCTCCACAAGCGCAGTCACACCCTCCACCAGCGCAGTCACATCCTGCACCAGCACAGAGACACAATCTGCACCAGCGCAGAGTCTCACCCTCCACCAGCATAGTCACACCCTGCACCAGCGCAGTCACACCCTGCACCAGCGCAGTCACACCCTGCACCAGCGCAGTCACACCCTCCACCAGCGCAGTCACACCCTGCAACAGCGCATCCACACCCTGCACCAGCGCAGAGACACACACTGCACCAGCTCAGAGACACACCCTCCACCAGTGCAGAGACACACCCTCCACCAGCGCAGTCACAACCTCCACCAGCGCAGTCACATCCTGCACCAGCGCAGAGACACACACTGCACCAGCGCAGAGACACATCCTCCACCAGTGCAGAGCCACACCCTGTACCAGGGCATAGACACACCCTGCACCAGCGCAGTCACACCCTGCACCAACGCAGAGACACACCCTCCACCAGCGCAGTCACACCCTGCACCAGCGCAGAGACACACCCTGCACCAGCGCAGAGACACATCCTAGACCAGCGCAGTCACACCCTCCACCAGCGCAGTCACACCCTGCACCAGCGCAGAGACACACTCTCCACCAGCGCAGTAACACCTTGCACCAGCGTAGTCACACCCTCCACCAGCGCAGTCGCACTCTCCAACAGCGCAGTCACACCCTGCACCAGCGCACTCACACCCTCCACCTGCGCAATCACATATTGCACCAGCGCAGTCACACCCTGCACCAGCGCAGTCACACCCTCCACCAGCGCAGTCACACACTGCACCAGCGCAGTTTCACTCTCCACCAGCGTAGTCACACCCTGCACCAGCGCAGTCACACCTTCCACCAGCGCAGTCACACCCTCCACCAGTGCAGATACACACTCTCCACCAGCGCAGACACACTCTCCACCAACGCAGAGACACACCCTCCACCAGTGCAGAGACACACCTTCCTCCAGCGCAGAGACACACCCTCCACCAGCGCAGAGACGCACCCTTCACCAGTGCAGTCACACCCTCCACCAGCGCAGTCACACCCTCCATCTGCGCAGAGACACACCCTGCACCAGCGCAGAGACACACCCTAGACCAGCGCAGTTACACCCTCCACCAGCGCAGTCACACCCTGCACCAGTGCAGAGACACATTCTCCACCAGCGCAGTCACACCTTGCACCAGCGCAGAGACACACCCTCCAACAGCGCAGAGACACATCCTCCACCAGTGCACAGACACACCCTGCACCAGCGCAGTCGCACCCTGTACCAGCGCAGAGACACACCCTGCACCAGCGCAGTCGCACCCTGCACCAGCGCAGTCACATCCTGCACCAGCGCAGAGACACAATCTGCACCAGCGCAGAGTCTCACCCTCCACCAGCATAGTCACACCCTGCACAAGCGCAGTCACACCCTGCACAAGCGCAGTCACACCCCCCACCAGCGCAGTCACACCATGCACTAGCACAGTCACACCCTCCACCAGCGCAGTCACACCCTCCACCTGTGCAGCAGACACATCCTAGAACAACGCAGAGACACACCCTCCACCAGCGCAGTCACATCCTCCACCAGCGCAGTCACAGCCTGCACTAGCGCAGAGACACACCCTGCACCAGCGCAGTCACATCCTCCACCAGCGCAGTCACACCCTCCACCAGCGCAGATCGCACTGCACCAGCGCAGAGACGCATCCTGCACCAGGGAAGAGTCACACCCTGCACATGCCCAGACCCACTCTGCACCAGCGCAGAGACACACCCTGCACCAGCGCAGTCACACCCTGCACCAGCGCAGGCACACTCTCCACCAGCGCAGAGACACTCCCTGCACCAGCGCAGTCACACCATCGACCAGCGCAGTCACACGCTCCACCAGCGCAGCCACACCCTGCACCAGCGCAGTCCCACCCTCCACCAGCGTAGTCACACCCTCCACCAGCGCAGTCGCACTCTCCAACAGCGCAGTCACACCCTGCAGCAGCGCACTCACACCTTCCACCTGCGCAATCACACACTGCACCAGCGCAGTCACACCCTGCAGCAGCGCAGTCACACCCTCCACCAGCGCAGTCACACACTGCACCAACGCAGTTGCACTCTCCACCAGCGTAGTCACACCCTGCACCAGCGCAGTCACACCTTCCACCAGCGCAGTCACACCCTCCACCAGTGCAGATACACACTCTCCACCAGCGCAGACACACTCTCCACCAACGCAGAGACACACCCTCCACCAGCGCAGAGACACACCTTCCTCCAGCGCAGAGACACACCCTCCACCAGCGCAGTCACACCCTCCACCAGCGCAGTCACACCCTCCACCTACGCAGACACACCCTGCACCAGCGCAGAGACACACCCTAGACCAGCGCAGTCACACCCTCCACCAGCGCAGTCACACCCTGCACCAGCACAGACACACCCTCCACCAGCGCAGTCACACCTTGCACCAGCGCAGAGACACACCCTCCAACAGCGCAGAGACACATCCTCCACCAGTGCAGAGACACACCCTGCACCAGCGCAGTCGCACCCTGTACCAGCGCAGAGACACACCCTGCACCAGTGCAGTCACACCCTGCACCAGCGCAGAGACACACCCTCCACCAGCGCAGTCACACCCTGTACCAGCGCAGAGACGCACCCTGCACCACGCAGTCACACCCTGCACCAGCGGTCACACCCTCCCCCAGCCCAGTCATACCCTACACCAGTGCAGAGACACACCCTCCACCAGCATAGACACACCTTCCTCCAGTGCAGAGACACAACTTCCTCCAGCGCAGAGACACACCCTCCACCAGCGCAGAGACACACCTTCCTCCAGCGCAGTCACACCCTCCACCAGCGCAGAGACACACCTTCCTCCAGCGCAGTCACACCCTCCACCAGCGCAGAGACACACCTTCCTCCAGCGCAGTCTCACCCTTCATCAGCGCAGAGACACACCTTCCTCCAGCGCAGTCACACCCTCCACCAGCGCAGAGACACACCTTCCTCCAGCGCAGTCACACCCTGCACCAGCGCAGACACACCTTCCTCCAGCGCAGTCTCACCCTCCACCAGCGCAGACACACCTTCCCCCAGCGCAGTCACACCCTCCACCAGCGCAGAGACACACCTTCCTCCAGCGCAGTCACACCCTCCACCAGCGCAGAGACACACCTTCCTCCAGCGCAGTCACTCCCTCCACCAGCGCAGAGACACACCTTCCTCCAGTGCAGTTACACCCTCCACCAGCACAGAGACACACCCTGCACCAGGGCAGAGACACACCCTGCACCAGCGCAGAGACACAGCACTGGCACAGGCAGCTCTGACACAGGCACCACTGGCACAGGCAGCTCTGACACAGGCAGCACTGGCACAGGCAGCCCTGACACAGGCAGCACTGGCACAGGCAGTACTGGCACAGGCAGCACTGGCACAGGCAGCACTGGCACAGACAGCACTGACACAGGCAGCACTGGCACAGGCAGCACTGACACAGGCAGGACTGGCACAGGCAGCACTGGCACAGGCAGCACTGACACAGGCAGCACTGACACAGGCAGCAGTGCCACAGGCAGCACTGGCAGCACCGACACAGGCAGCACTGGCACAGGCAGCACTGACACAGGCAGCAGAGGCACAGGCAGCACTGACACAGGCAGCACTGGCACAGGCAGCACTGACACAGGCAGCACTGGCACAGGCAGCAGTGGCACAGGCAGCACTGACACAGGCAGCACTGGCACAGGCAGCACTGGCACAGGCAGCACTGACACAGGCAGCACTGACACAGGCAGCACTGACACAGGCAGCAGTGCCACAGGCAGCACTGACACAGGCAGCACTGGCACAGGCAGCACTGGCACAGGCAGCAGTGGCACAGGCAGCACTGACACAGGCAGGACTGGCACAGGCAGCACTGGCACAGGCAGCACTGACACAGGCAGCACTGACACAGGCAGCAGTGCCACAGGCAGCACTGGCAGCACCGACACAGGCAGCACTGGCACAGGCAGCACTGACACAGGCAGCAGAGGCACAGGCAGCACTGACACAGGCAGCACTGGCACAGGCAGCACTGACACAGGCAGCACTGGCACAGGCAGCAGTGGCACAGGCAGCACTGACACAGGCAGCACTGGCACAGGCAGCACTGGCACAGGCAGCACTGGCACAGGCAGCACCTGCACAGGCAGCACTGGCACAGGCAGCACTGACACAGGCAGCACTGACACAGGCAGCACTGACACAGGCAGCACGGGCACAGGCAGCACTGGCACAGGCAGCACTGACACAGGCAGCACTGACTCAGGCAGCACTGACACAGGCAGCACTAACACAGGTGTGGTGATACAACCACTGTAGTTATGCGTACTGCAGTAGGGGGATGTATGCCTGTACCTGTAATATAGGTTCTTCCGGTAAGCCCCTGCCGGCTAGCTCCGCCCACAGGGAGCTTGTGTATAAATATGCGCTAGCTTCACTGAGATACTATTCTCTGATGTGGAGATGCCGGCGTTGGACTGGGGTGAGCACAGTAAGAAGTCTTACAACATCAGGTTAAAGTCCAACAGGTTTGATTCAAACACGAGCTTTCGGAGCGCAGCTCCTTCCTCAGGTGAATGGCGAGGTATGTTCCAGAAACATTTATACAGACAAAGTCAGAGATGCTGGACAATGCTTGGAATGCAGGCATTTGTGGGTAATCAAATCATTGCAGATCCAGTGAGAGGGATAATCACAGGTTAAAGAGATGTGAATTGTCTCAAGCCAGAACAGTTGGTAGGGTTTTGCAAGTCCAGGCCAGATGGTGGGGGATGAATGTAATGTAACATGAGTCCCGGTTGAGGCCGCAGTCATGTGCGGAACTTGGCTATAAGTTTTTGCTCGGCAATTCTGCGTTGTCGCGTGTCCTGAAGACGGCCTTGGAGAACGCTTACCCGGAGATCAGAGGCTGAATGCCCTTGACTGCTGAAGTGTTCCCCGACTGGAAGGGAACATTCCTGCCTGGTGATAGTCGCACGATGCCCATTCATTCGTTGTCGCAGTGTCTGCATGGTCTCGCCAATGTACCACGCTTCGAGACATCCTTTCCTGCAGCGTAAGAGGTAGACTACATTGGTCGAGTCGCACGAGTATGTGCCGCATACCTGGTGGGTGGTGTTGATCTGGCATGTCTTGCAGAGATTGCCCTGGCAGGGTTGTGTGGTGTCGTGGTCGCTGTTCTGAAGGCTGGGTAATTTGCTGCAAACAATGGTTTGTTTGCGGTTGCGCGGTTGTTTGAAGGCAAGTAGTGGGGGTGTGGGGATGACCTTGGCAAGATGTTCATCTTCATTGATGATGTGTTGAAGGCTGCGAAGAAGATGTCGTAGTTTCTCCGCCCCAGCAAAGTACTGGACGATGAAGGGTACTCTGTCAGTGGTGTCCCGTGTGTGTCTTCTGAGGAGGTCGGTGCGGTTTTTTGCTGTGGCGCGTTGGAACAGTCGATCGATGAGTCGAGCGCCATATCCCGTTCGTACGAGAGCATCTTTCAGCATCTGTAGGTGTCTGTTACGCTCCTCCTCGTCTGAGCAGATCCTGTGTATACGGAGGGCTTGTCCATAGGGGATGGCTTCTTTAATGTGTTTCGGGTGAAAGCTGGAGAAGTGGAGCATCGTGAGGTTGTCTGTGGGCTTGCGGTAAAGCGAAGTACTGAGGTGACCGTCCTTGATGGAGATGAGTGTGTCCAAGAATGCAACAGAATTTGGCGAATAGTCCATGGTGAGTCTGATGGTGCGATGGAATTTATTGATCTCATCGTGTAGTCGTTTCAGTGATTCTTCGCTGTGGGTCCAAAGGAAAAAAATGTCATCGATGTATCTGGTGTATAACATCACCTGAGGAAGGAGCTGCGCTCTGAAAGCTCGTGTTTGAATCAAACCTGTTGGACTTTAACCTAGTGTTGGAAGACTTCTTACCGTGCTCACCCCAGTCGAACGCCGGCATCGCCACATCATGGCTACCATCGACACCGCAAACTGTCGGCTCAAAGTGGAGAGGATCTCCAGGAAGATCGCGCATATAGACACTGACATTAAGTTTCTACAAAGATGCAAAAAAGCAGACAAGATCACGAAAGGGCTACAGATCACAAACCCACTCAAGTCGACCTACAACACAGACTATCTGAAAGACTCTGCCGCCGCACCTCTGTCACACTCCTCAAACACCTCGTACACCAGCTCTACAGCAGTCGACGCAACCTAGAAACCAAGATAGAGGCCATATTTTCAAATTGCGCTCAGGACACAGCAGACCAGCTGCGTAACACCGCCAAACAGGTGAGACAGCAATACTATGCCACCTACATGCACACCAAGAACAGGAAGCTTGAGAAACTCGGCATCACCACCAGCAGTAACCAAGCCTCCCTCAGTATCACAGTCAAAAACAATACAGGGAAATCTATTGTCAACTTGTCGGACTACACCCTTCAACCAAACGAAATTGAAGTCCTCAGCAGAGGGCTCAATCTCTGCACCACCACCAAAATGGACCCCATCAGTCTCGCGGCAGACACGGAGGAATTCATCAGGCGAATGAGGCTCCGGGAATTCTTCCACAGACCCCAAGAGGCCGACAGCGAACCCAAGGAGACGACCAGTGAACCGGGACAGCAGACCGCGAGATCTGCGGTGCAGCAAACGAAAACGAAAGTGTTGAATTGGACCCGTCCGGAAGGCCGCTGCCCTAGACTCGACACGTAGGCTGAAGCTGTCAGAAGTCGTGTCAATGCCAGATTCATCAGTCGCATTCACAAGGCAGCCCCGCTCAGTACAACACTTCTAAATCTATCTGGAGAATCACCGTGAAAGAGTCACAGAGAGAGATGGACAGTTAGACATGGACTGAGGGAGAGGGACAGTTAGACAGACAGAGGGACAGTTAGACACAGACAGAGGGACAGTTAGACACAGACAGAGGGACAGTTAGACACAGACAGAGGGACAGTTAGACACAGACAGAGGGACAGTTAGACACAGACAGAGGGACAGTTAGATACAGACAGAGGGACAGTTAGACATGGACTGAGGGAGAGGGACAGTTAAACAGACAGAGGGACAGTTAGATACAGACAGAGGGACAGTTAGACACAGACAGAGGGACAGTTAGACACAGACAGAGGGACAGTTAGACACAGACAGAGGGTCAGTTAGACACAGACATAGGGACAGTTAGACACAGACACAGACAGAGGTTCAGTTAGACACAGACAGAGGGACAGTTAGACACAGACACAGACAGAGGGACAGTTAGACACAGACAGAGGGACAGTTAGACACAGACAGAGGGACAGTTAGACACAGACAGAGAGACAGTTAGACACAGACAGAGAGACAGTTAGACACAGACAGAGGGACAGTTAGACACAGACAGAGGGATAGTTAGACACAGACAGAGAGACAGTTAGACACAGACAGAGGGACAGTTAGACACAGACACAGACAGAGAGACAGTTAGACACAGACAGAGGGACCGTTAGACACAGACAGAGGGACAGTTAGACACAGACAGAGGGACAGTTAGACACAGACAGAGGGAGAGAGACAGTTAGACACAGACAGAGGGACAGTTAGACACAGAGGGAGGGACAGTTAGACACAGATAGAGGGACAGTTGGACACAGACAGAGACAGTTAGACACAGACAGAGGGACAGTTAGACACAGACAGAGGGACAGTTAGACACAGAGGGAGAGGGACAGTTAGACACAGACAGAGGGACAGTTAGACACAGACAGAGACAGTTAGACACAGGCAGAGGGACAGTTAGACACAGAGGGACAGTTAGACACAGACAGAGAGACAGTTAGACACAGACGGAGGGACAGTTAGACACAGACAGAGGGACAGTTAGACAGAGAGAGAGAGACAGTTAGACACAGACAGAGGGACAGTTAGACACAGACAGAGACAGTTAGACACAGACAGAGGGACAGTTAGACACAGACAGAGAGACAGTTAGACACAGACAGAGACAGTTAGACACAGACAGAGGGACAGTTAGACACAGACAGAGGGACAGTTAGACACAGACAGAGACAGTTAGACACAGACAGAGGGACAGTTAGACACAGACAGAGGGACAGTTAGACACAGACAGAGGGACAGTTAGACACAGACAGAGGGACAGTTAGACACAGACAGAGGGACAGTTAGACACAGACAGAGGACAGTTAGACACAGACAGAGGGACAGTTAGACACAGACAGAGGGACAGTTAGACACAGACAGAGGGACAGTTAGACACAGACAGAGGGACAGTTAGACACAGACAGAGGGAGAGTTAGACACAGACAGAGGGACAGTTAGACACAGACAGAGGGAGAGAGACAGTTAGACACAGACAGAGGGACAGTTAGACACAGACAGAGGGACAGTTAGACACAGACTGAGGGACAGTTAGACACAGACTGAGGGACAGTTAGACACAGACTGAGGGACAGTTAGACACAGACTGAGGGACAGTTAGACACAGACAGAGAGAGAGGGACAGTTAGACACAGACAGAGAGACAGTTAGACACAGACAGAGGGAGAGGGACAGTTAGACACAGACAGAGGGACAGTTAGACACAGACAGAGGGACAGTTAGACACAGACAGAGGGACAGTTAGACAGACAGAGGGACAGTTAGACACAGACAGAGAGAGAGAGACAGTTAGACACAGACAGAGGGAGAGGGACAGTTAGGCACAGACTGAGGGACAGTTAGACACAGACAGAGAGAGAGAGACAGTTAGACACAGACAGAGGGACAGTTAGACACAGACAGAGGGACAGTTAGACACAGACAGAGGGACAGTTAGACAGACAGAGGGACAGTTAGACACAGACAGAGGGACAGTTAGACACAGACAGAGGGACAGTTAGACACAGACAGAGGGACAGTTAGACACAGACAGAGAGACAGTTAGACACAGACAGAGAGACAGTTATACACAGACAGAGGGACAGTTAGACACAGACAGAGGGACAGTTAGACACAGACAGAGGGACAGTTAGACACAGACAGAGGGAGAGAGACAGTTAGACACAGACAGAGGGACAGTTAGACACAGACAGAGAGACAGTTAGACACAGACAGAGGGAGAGAGACAGTTAGACACAGACAGAGGGACAGTTAGACACAGACAGAGAGACAGTTAGACACAGACAGAGGGACAGTTAGGCAAAGACAGAGGGACAGTTAGACACAGACAGAGGGACAGTTAGACACGGACAGAGGGAGAGTTAGACACAGACAGAGGGACAGTTAGACACAGACAGAGAGACAGTTAGACACAGACAGAGAGACAGTTAGACACAGACAGAGAGACAGTTAGACACAGACAGAGGGACAGTTAGACACAGACAGAGAGACAGTTAGACACAGACAGAGGGACAGTTAGACACAGACAGAGGGACAGTTAGGCACAGACAGAGGGACAGTTAGACACAGACAGAGGGACAGTTAGACACAGACATAGGGAGAGTTAGACACAGACAGAGGGACAGTTAGACACAGACAGAGAGACAGTTAGACACAGACAGAGAGACAGTTAGACACAGACAGAGGGACAGTTAGACACAGACAGAGGGACAGTTAGACACAGACAGAGAGACAGTTAGACAGAGACAGAGGGACAGTTAGACACAGACAGAGGGACAGTTAGACACAGACAGAGGGACAGTTAGACACAGACAGAGGGACAGTTAGACACAGACAGAGGGAGAGGGACAGTTAGACACAGACAGAGGGACAGTTAGGCACAGACTGAGGGACAGTTAGACACAGACAGAGAGAGAGAGACAGTTAGACACAGACAGAGGGACAGTTAGACACAGACACAGACAGAGGGTCAGTTAGACACAGACAGAGGGACAGTTAGACACAGACAGAGGGACAGTTAGACACAGATAGAGGGAGAGAGACAGTTAGACACAGACAGAGAGACAGTTAGACACAGACAGAGGGAGAGGGACAGTTAGACACAGACAGAGGGACAGTTAGACACAGACAGAGAGACAGTTAGACACAGACAGAGAAACAGTTAAACACAGACAGAGGGAGAGGGACAGTTAGACACAGACAGAGGGAGAGGGACAGTTAGACACAGACAGAGGGACAGTTAGACACAGACAGAGGGAGAGGGACAGTTAGACACAGACAGAGGGACAGTTAGACACAGACAGAGGGAGAGGGACAGTTAGACACAGACAGAGGGAGAGGGACAGTTAGACACAGACAGAGGGACAGTTAGACACAGACAGAGAGACAGTTAGACACAGACAGAGAGACAGTTAGACACAGACAGAGGGACAGTTAGACACAGACAGAGGGACAGTTAGACACAGACAGAGAGACAGTTAGACACAGACAGAGGGAGAGGGACAGTTAGACACAAACGGAGGGACAGTTAGACACAGACAGAGAAAGAGGGACAGTTAGGCACAGACTGAGGGACAGTTAGACACAGACAGAGAGAGAGAGACAGTTAGACACAGACAGAGGGACAGTTAGACACAGCCAGAGAGACAGTTAGACACAGACACAGACAGAGGGTCAGTTAGACACAGACAGAGGGACAGTTAGACACAGACAGAGGGACAGTTAGACACAGACATAGGGAGAGGGACAGTTAGACACAGACAGAGGGACAGTTAGACACAGACAGAGGGAGAGGGACAGTTAGACACAGACAGAGGGAGAGGGACAGTTAGACACAGACAGAGGGACAGTTAGACACAGACAGAGAGACAGTTAGACACAGACAGAGGGAGAGGGACAGTTAGACACAGACAGAGGGACAGTTAGACACAGACTGGGGGACAGTTAGACACAGACAGAGGGACAGTTAGACACAGACAGAGGGACAGTTAGACACAGACAGAGGGACAGTTAGACACAGACACAGACAGAGGGTCAGTTAGACACGGACAGAGGGACAGTTAGACACAGACACAGACAGAGGGACAGTTAGACAGAGACAGAGGGACAGTTAGACACAGACAGAGGGACAGTTAGACACAGACAGAGAGACAGTTAGACACAGACAGAGGGACAGTTAGACACAGACTGAGGGACAGTTAGACACAGACAGAGGGACAGTTAGACACAGACAGAGGGACAGTTAGACACAGACTGAGGGACAGTTAGACACAGACAGAGAGAGAGTCACAGTTAGACACAGACGGCGAGTCACAGTTGGATACAGACAGAGGGAGAGGGACAGTTAGACACAGACAGATAGTGTCACAGTTAGACACAGACGGGGAGAGAGGGACAGTTAGACACAGACGGAGAGAGAGGGACAGTTAGACACAGACAGAGGGACAGTTAGACACAGACAGAGAGTGGGACATTTAGACACAGAGAGTGTCACAGTTAGACACAGACGGTGAGTCACAGTTAGATACAGACAGAGGGAGAGGGACAGTTAGACACAGCTGAAGAGGGCTATTGGGTAGACAGAGAATCAGAGTTCATTATAATATAAGAGAGAGTCGGAATTTGGTCAGCCGGTGGAGTGAAATTTGCAGTTAATCCCAGCTCCATGGGCTGTCTGCCATCTTTGACATTTTGCATGGTGATGACATATGGCAGTAACAGGGACAGCCTCACTCTGTGATAAGTGAAGATTAAATTACTACAATTATGTTCCTGTGTGTGGCAGTTGCTGGTGATTAAATCCGGTTAATCTGGCCATCACTAATCCATTATCCAGCTGTGTACAAACAGTGCAGATGGAGTCCTCTTGATGCAATAGTTCCAATCACGCTGGGATTCTCTCTTTCCATTGCTTTTAACAATTTCTGTTCAAGAATCGCTAAAATTTGAACGGTCACTTGTTAATTTCCGTCCTACTCCTGAAGACTCAATAGTCACTTGATCTCCCACAATGCACAAAAGAGGATATTTGTGAGCCTTGAGTCAATGTCAGCATGTGTTCCATCTGTTGTGATCCTCGATATACACACTCATGTACCTACAATCAAGGGGAATTGGAGATGCCCTGGCTGATTCCCCCTTTCACTAATCCAGGAGTTGGACAGTGATCTGGAGCAGGAACCCTGCCTGATTTCCTCGCTCACTAATCCAGGAGTTGGACAGTGATCTGGAGCAGGAACCCTGGCTGATTTCCCCTTTCACTAATCCAGGAATTGGACAGTGATCTGGAGCAGGAACCCTGCCTGATTTCCCCTCTCACTAATCCAGGGGTTGGACAGTGATCTGGAGCAGGAACCCTGGCTGATTTCCCCTTTCACTAATCCAGGAAATGGACAGTGATCTGGAGCAGGAACCCTGGCTGATTTCCCCTTTCACTAATCCAGGAGGTGGACACTGATCTGGAGTAGGAACCCTGGCTGATTTCCCCTCGCACTAACCCAGGAGTTGGACAGTGATCTGGAGCAGGAACCCTGGCTGATTTCCCCTCTCACTAATCCAGGAGTTGGACAGTGATCTGGAGCAGGAACCCTGCCTGATTTCCTCTCTCACTAATCCAGGAGTTGGACAGTGATCTGGAGCAGGAACCCTGCCTGATTTCCCCTTTCACTAATCCAGGAGGTGGACAGTGATCTGGAGCAGGAACCCTGCCTGATTTCCCCTCTCACTAATCCAGGAGTTGGACAGTGATCTGGAGCAGGAACCCTGCCTGATTTCCCCTCTCACTAATCCAGGAGTTGGACAGTGATCTGGAGCAGGAACCCTGCCTGATTTCCCCTTTCACTCATCCAGGAGGTGGACAGTGATCTGGAGCAGGAAACCTGGCTGATTTCCCCTTTCACTAATCCTGGAGTTGGACAGTGATCTGGAGCAGGAACCCTGCCTGATTTCCTCTCTCACTAATCCAGGAGTTGGACAGTGATCTGGAGCAGGAACCCTGGTTGATTTCCCTCGCACTAATCCAGGAGTTGGACAGTGATCTGGAGCAGGAACCCTGCCTGATTTTCTCGCTCACTAATCCAGGAGTTGGACAGTGATCTGGAGCAGGAACCCTGGCTGATTTCCCCTTTCACTAATCCTGGAGTTGGACAGTGATCTGGAGCAGGAACCCTGCCTGATTTCCTCGCTCACTAATCCAGGAGTTGGACAGTGATCTGGAGCAAGAACCCTGGCTGATTTCCCCTTTCACTAATCCAGGAGTTGGACAGTGATCTGGAGCAGGAACCCTGGCTGATTTCCTCTCTCACTAATCCAGGAGTTGGACAGTGATCTGGAGCAGGAACCCTGCCTGATTTCCCCTTTCACTAATCCAGGAGGTGGACAGTGATCTGGAGCAGGAACCCTACCTGATTTCCCCTCGCACTAATCCAGGAGTTGGACAGTGATCTGGAGCAGGAACCCTGCCTGATTTCCTCTCTCACTAATCCAGGAGGTGGACAGTGATCTGGAGCAGGAACCCTGGCTGATTTCTCCTCGCACTAATCCAGGAGTTGGACAGTGATCTGGGGCAGGAACCCTGGCTGATTTCCCCTCGCACTAATCCAGGAGTTGGACAGTGATCTGGAGCAGGAACCCTGTCTGATTTCCCCTTTCACTAATCCAGGAGTTGGACAGTGATCTGGAGCAGGAACCCTGGCTGATTTCCCCTTTCACTCATCCAGGAGGTGGACAGTGATCTGGAGCAGGAACCCTGGCTGATTTCTCCTCGCACTAATCCAGGAGTTGGACAGTGATCTGGGGCAGGAACCCTGGCTGATTTCCCCTCGCACTAATCCAGGAGTTGGCCAGTGATCTGGAGCAGGAACCCTGGCTGATTTCCTCTCTCACTAATCCAGGTATTGGACAGTGACCTGGAGCAGGAACGCTGGCTGATTTCCCCTCGCACTAATCCAGGAGTTGGCCAGTGATCTGGAGCAGGAACCCTGCCTGATTTCCTCTCTCACTAATCCAGGAGTTGGACAGTGATCTGGAGCAGGAACCCTGCCTGATTTCCCCTCGCACTAATCCAGGTGTTGGACAGTGATCTGGAGCAGGAACCATTGTGTTGCATCTTGGACTTTGACTGTATATATGTTTCTGGAACTTATCTCTTCATTCATCTGAGGAAGGAGCAGTGCTCCAAAAGCTAGAGATTTGAAACAAACCTGTTGGACTTTAACCTGGTGTTGTAAGACTTCTTACGAGGCTGTATAACCTCTGGTCAGACCCCATTTGGAGTATTGTAAGCAGTTTTGGGCCCCGTATATAAGGAAGGATGTGCTGGCCTTGGAAAGGGTCCAGAGGAGATTCACAAGAATGATCCCTGGAATGAACAGCTTATCGTATGAGGAACAGTTGAAAACTCTGGATCTGTACTCGTTGGAGTTTAGAAGGATGAGGGGGGATCTTATTGAAACTTATAGGATACTGCAAGGCCTAGGTAGAGTGGATGTGGAGAGAATGTTTCCACTTGTAGGAAAAACTAGAACCAGAAGACACCAGCTCAGACTAAAGGGACGATCCTTTAAAACAAAGATTAGGAGGAATTTCTTCAACCAGAGGGTGATGAATCCGTGGAACTCTTTGACACAGAAGGATGTGGAAGCCAAATCACCGAGTATCTTTAAGACAAAGATAGATAGGTTCTTGATCAATAAGGAGATCAGGGGCTATGGGGAGAATGCAGGAGAATGGGGATTAGAAAAACATCAGACATGATTGAATGGCGGAGCCGACTCGATGGGCCGAGTGGCCTAATTCTGTTCCTATGTTTTATTGTCTTATGATCTTCAAATCTAAAAGTTTAACTGCATGGGTTTACCAAGGTGGTCACAGAGTGCTGACCCAGACCCATAACAACTCCTGGAGCAGGAACCCTAGCTGATTTCTCCTCGCACTAATCCAGGAGTTGGACAGTGATCTGGAGCAGGAACCCTGCCTGATTTCCTCTCTCACTAATCCAGGAGTTGGACAGTGATCTGGAGCAGGAACCCTGGCTGATTACCTCTCGCACTAATCCACTTTAACCTGAAGACCACTGGGTAATGGACCTTTCCCTATATGTGTTGACAGGCAAGTTTGAGGCTAGAAGTTTGGATTTTGGTGAAGAATACAGATGTTGGTGACATTGATATTGTTACATTAAGGGAGAGGCAGACAGATCCCTCCGTTTCTCTGTTTTACATCTCCTCCCTGACTCTGACCTAGATGTTGACTTTCCAAGGGACTGTTTTCCATGTTAACTCACATGACCTGGGATGTGAGTGAGGTTAAACAAGGTGATAGCAGAACTGCTAGATGAGCCCACCCTAGGCATCATCTCAGTGAGCAGGGACATGAGTTGTTATGGGTCTGGGTCAGCACTCTGTGACCATCTTGGTCAACCCACGCAGTTAAACTTTTAGATTTGAAGATCATAAGACAATAAAACATAGGAGCAGAATTAGATCCCCCCTCATCCTTCTAAACTCCGAGTACAGATCCAGAGTTTTCAAGGTTGAGTAGATTAGGATTCTTTTCATTAGAAAGATGGAGGTTGAGGGGGACCTCATTGAGGTCTACAAAATCATGAGAGGTATAGACAGGGTGGATAGCAAGAAGCTTTTTCCCAGAGTGGGGGACTCAATTACTAGGGGTCACGAGTTCAAGGTGAGAGGGGAAAAGTTTAAGGGAGATATGCGTGGAAAGTTCTTTACGCAGAGGGTGGTGGGTGCCTGGAACGCATTGACGGCAGAGGTGATAGAGGCGGGCTCGATAGCGTCATTTAAGATGAATCTAGACAGATACATGAATGGGCAGGGAGCAGAGGGATACAGATCCTTAGAAAATAGGCGACAATATTAGATAGAGGATCTGGATCGGCGCAGGTTTGGAGGGCTGAAGGGCCTGTTCCTGTGCTGTACTTTTTCTTTGTTCTCTTTGTTCTAACACTTTTCCACATTGTATTTCATTTGCTACTTCATTGCCCACTCTCTTAGCTTGTCCAAATCCTTCTGCAGCCCCCTTGCTTCCTCAATACTGCCAGTCCCTCTACAGATCTTTGTATCATCTGCAAACCTAGCACCAGTGCCTTCAATTACTTCTTCCAGATCATTAATGTCTATTGTGAAAATTTGTGGTCCCAGCACCGACCCCTGAGGCACACCACTAGTCACCGGCTGCCATCCTGAAAAAGACACCTTTATCCCCACTCTCTGCCTTCTGCCCGTCAACCAATCCTCTATCCATGCCAGGATCTTACCCTTCACACCATGGGCTCTTAACATATTTAACAATCTCCTATGCGGCACCTTGTCAAAAGGCCTTTGTCAGACATGACCTCCCTTTGACAAAGCCGTGCTGACTCAGTCCTATTTTACCATGCCCTTCCAAGCACTCCGCGATCTCATCTTTAATAACGGACTCTAAACTTTTACTAAGGACCCAAGTCAGGCTAACCCATCTATAATTTCCCATCTTCTGCCTCCCTCCCTTATTAAACAGTGGTGTTACATTAGCCACTTTCCAGTCCTTCCAGCCTCCAGTGATTCCTGAAAGATCATCATTAATGCCTCCACAATTTCCTCAGCTATCTCTTTTAGGACTCTGGGATGTAGTCCATCCTGTCCAGGTGACTTATCCACCTTCAGACCTTCCAGTTTCCCTTCTCCTTTGGGCAGCACGGTAGCACAAGTGGATAGCACTGTGGCTTCACAGCGCCAGGGTCCCAGGTTCAATTCCCAGCTGGGTCACTGTCTGTGTGGAGTTTGCACGTTCTCCCCGTGTCTGCGTGGGTTTCCTCTGGGTGCCTCGGTTTCCTCCCACAGTCCAAAGACGTGCAGATTAGGTGGATTGGCCATGATAAATTGCCCTTAGTGACCAAAAAGGTTAGGATGAGTTATTGGGTTATGGGAATAGGGTGGAAGTGAGGACTTAAGTGGGTCGGTGCAGGTTCGATGGGTCGAATGGCCTACTTCTGCACTGTATGATCTATGTTATCTATGTTAGTGATGGCCACTGCACTCACCTCTGCCCGCTGATTCTCCTGGAGCTCTGGAATCCCACTGGTGTCTTCCACCGTGAAGACTGATGCAAAGTCACCATTCAGTTCATCTGCCATTTCTTTGTTTCCTATTATTACTTCTCCAGCCACGTTTTCTAGTGGTCCAATGTCTATTTTTGCCTCTCTCTTACATTTTATATATTGAAAGAAACTCTTCCTATTTTCTTTTATATTACTAGCTAGCTTGCACTCGTACTTCATCTTCTCCCCCTTTTTGCTTTTTTGTCCTCGATTCGCTTTTAAAGGGTTCCCAAGCCTCTGGTTTCCCACTAATCCTCGCCACTTCATCATCAACCATCTATGCCTTGTCCTCCCCTTAGCATGTTTCCTCCTCCTTGGGATGAATTTCTGTTGTGCCTCCTGAATAACCCCCCAAAAACTCCTGCCATTGCTGTTCCACTGTCTTCCATGCTGGGCTCCTTTTCCAATCAAGTCTGGCTAGCTCCTCCCTCATGTCTTTGTAGTTACCCTTATTTAATTGTAATACAGTACCGTTACATCTGATTCCAGCTTCTCCCTCTCAAACTGCAGGGTAAATTCTATCATATTGTGGTCACTGCTCCCTTAGTGTTCCTTCACCTTAAGATCCCTAATCAATTCTGTCTCATTACACATCACCAAATCCAGAATTGCCTGGTCCCTAGTGGGCTTTACAACAAGCTGCTCCAAAAAAACCAACTCCCAAACATTCTGCAAATTGTTTTTCTTGGGATCCACTTCCAACCTGATTTTCCCAGTCCACATGCATATTGAAGTCCCCCATGATTATTGTGATATTGCCTTTTTAACATGCTTTCTCTATCTCCTGATTTTTCTATATCTCCTGAAGGCCAAGGTATATGGGATGTTTATGAATGAGAATATCCACACATTTAAGTGTCTTTCCATAAAGTTAACTCTCTGCTTATCCTCCTAATATGCATTACCTCAAGCTTCTCTACATCAAACTGCATTTGCCACCTGTCTGTCCATTCCCTAATGTGAAGTCTTTCACATTGCTCCTCTATTTGCTCAATCTTCTATTTTTGCATTGGCAATCTTTCAGAGTGAGCTCCCGAAGCCCAGATGTAAGTGTGACTTGCATGTCACTTTCTGAACCCATCTCACCTTTGTGGAATAAAGAAAGTGGACCAGAAGCCCTCTGATATTGTTAAATACTTTGAAGGGTTACAGAGTTTATCCCTTAACAAGGGCAGCACGGTAGCACAGTGGTTAGCACAATTGCTTCACAGCTCCAAGGTCCCAGGTTCGATTCCCGGCTTGGGTCACTGTCTGTGCGGAGTCTGCATGTTCTCCCCGTGTCTGCGTGGGTTTCCTCCGGGTGCTCCGGTTTTCTCCCACAGTCCAAAGGTGTGCAGGTTAGGTGGACTGGCCATGCTAAATTGCCCCTTAGTGTCTAAAATTGCCCTTAGTGTTGGGTTATGCGGATAGGGTGGAGGTGTGGTGTTTCAAGGTGCTCTTTCCAAGAGCTGGTGCAGACTCGATGGGCTGAATGGCCTCCTTCTGCACTGTAAATTCTATGAAACCTATGAAATGCCGCGATCATTTGTTATTCCCGTGTGAAGTGTCATGCCTGCTCCTTTCACATTAGCATTGACATCAAGGCAGCAATTGAGAAGAACAAGAGAGATTCAGCTCATCAATTTGTGCCAGAAATCTCCTTCAAACTTCAAACAACTCATCTCCGGCTCTTCTCCTTCAAACAGAGGCTTGCACAGAGATCAGTCCTTTTCCGGAGTTGTTGAAGTTTTATTTCTTAAGATGTTTTGAGAAAGACGTCATACTGGTGATCTCGTACTGAGCAGCAGAAATTTAGTCCAAATAAATAGAGGTGAGTCCAAAGCCACTGTCCTCGGCCACCACCACAAACTCCTTTCCCTCAGCCTCAGGCTGAACTACATGGCTTTGCAACCCTTGGTATCCTATGCGAGTCTAAACTGTGCTTCCACCTACATATCACTCCCTCTCCACGACCGTCTACTTCCATCTCTGTAACATCGCCCTTCTTTGCTCCGACTCAACTCATCTGCCGTTGAAACCTTCATCCTTGTTTCCTACATTGGCTCCCAATCTGGCAACAATTTGAATTTAAAAGTCTCATGATTGTTTTCAAATCTCTCCACAGTCTCATCCCTCCCTATCTCATGAACCTCCTCCAGCCTGACAATACTCTGGGGTCTCTCAGCTCTTCTAATTCTGCTTCTTTTGCATCCCAGGCTTCATTGTTCCCCCATTGGCGAATTCTTAGGTTTCCAGTCTTAATATCTCCTGATGTAGGTCAGTGTCAAAGTAGTGCCCAATTTATGCTCCAGTGAATTGCTTTAGGACTTTTTTAACTACATTTAAGGTGTTATATAAATACAAGTTGTTGTTGATAACGCCGCCTCTCAGTCCCGCCTCCTGTGACATCAGGTTTTAGAATGGGACAACTCCGTGCTATGTCCATTCCGGGAACCCAGAACTGCACACATATTCACAAATCAGATTAGAGAATTTCAGGGCTGTTGAGTCTCATCAATTGGGGCTTGCTGTCAAATTCCTGGCTTCCACATATTATTGGAAAATCAGAAAAAGATTAAATAGTTTCACACCTGGAGCATCACATCTTGAGCGTCACATCTGGAGGGTCACATCTGGAGCGTCACACCTGGAGAGTCACATTCGCAGCATCACATTCGGGGCGTCACATTTGGAGTGTCACATTCGGAGCGTCATATCTAGCGTGTGACATCTGGAGTGCAACATTCAGAGTGTCACATCTGGAGTGCCACATTCAGAGTCCCACATCTGGAGCGTCACATTCGGAGCTTCACATCTGGAGTGTCACATTCAGAGCGTCAAATCTGGATTGTGACAGAATGAAATTGACCTTTGGCGATAGCGAATCAGCTGCCTGATTTTCACAACACTCGTTTTGTTTCCATGAAGATAAGCCAGCTGCTGATTTATTGTTACCCAGTTTGCAGCAACCATAAAGATCAACTTCATCCCAAGACTCACAAGTGATAAATATATGGAGAGGTGTACGTGGTATTTGAGGAAACATGTGTGAAAGAGAGGGAAGGAGGGGGAGGGATAGAGGAAGAGATAATCAAAGAGAGCAAGAATAGAAAAGAGAGAGGGAGAGTGAGAGGAAAAGAGAAAAGGAAAGAGAGGGAAGAGGAGGGATGGAAGAAGGGGAAAGAGATAGAAGGGAAAAGAAAGGGAAGGAGAGGGAGAAAGATATACAGATAACTGGGGAGAGACACGCAGAAAGGGAGAGGGTGAGGGTGGAGAGAAAGAGGGGGGAGAACGGAAGGAGAGAGGGAAGGAGGATACGAAAGGAAAGAGAGAGGGAAGAAAAGAGTGGGAGTGTGGGAGGGAGTGAGAGGAGTTGATGGGGATAGACAGGCAATAGAAGGAGGAAAGGGGTAAAAGGCGAGAGGGGGAAACAAGGGATAGAGGAGAGGAGAGGAGAGAGAAAGAAGGGAGGGTGTGAGGGGGAGGGTGTGAGAGGGGAGGGTGTGAGAGAGAAATAGAGGCAGGAGAGAGAAAGGAAGAGGGAGAAAAGGAGGGAGTGAGGGAGAGAGTGAGAGAGAGACCGAAGGAGTGAGGGAGAAGAAGATGGAATGAGAGAGAAAGGGAGGGTGTGATAGTGGGATGGAGAGGGAGAGAGAAAGAGAGAGAGAGAGGGGTGTGGGAGAAATGTTGTAGCTGGCAGCCTGGCAGTCTCCACATATGGTGACTGGGAGGAGCTTTCATATTACACAGTTCTTGATCTCTAACATCTCTGCCCAGCACCTGCTCAACTGTACAGATAGAAATCTGCGCGGACTGGGAAGCTAGGATTACTCCAGGAAACCCCGGGCAAATCTCTCTTGGATGATGGAAACTACCCAAAGTGCACACTTAAATTAAGTCACAGTTTTCTACGACTTAATCGGCAAAGAACACGTTGGTGAGATTTCTGCATTGTTTCATTACAGCTCTAGATTGGAACCAATTAGATGTGGATAGATGTCAAACATTAATTTTAAAACATTGAGATTTATTCAAGGATGCTGTTTTTTTTAACCCTGGAATGTACTTTTTGTCAACGGTCCAACTGATGCGCAGGGAGTGGATATTCCAGATCCTAGCTGAGCAGAGCAGTGAATACCCTGATCATATTCCCTCATCCATGCCTAACTATCCCTCGCTCACATTCACCACCTGTGTGGTGCCCCCTCCTGCAGTAGGTGGGGTACACCTCCTGGTTACGTAGTACAACCAGTTCATTGCTGTTGTGCTGCTGCCTCTGCATTCTCTGTAATGAGTGTGGATAGGTAGACTGTATTTTAGTGAATATTTAGCAGCTTTTCCGTCCCCTTGTCAGCATTCACAGCTAGTGTCCTCACTGGAGGCATTGTCTTATTGCGTGTTATGATATGTGGAGCACCAACTGCAGTTTAGCAATTGAGATGTTGTGGGTTATTGCGGTGAATGAGATTCACACGGTATTATAAGTTACCAATGTCACTCTGTTCTCAGTATATATATGTATCAATATTGCAAGTGCAGTTGCACTACCTGACCACCAGGGGGAGTAGCTCTGGGAGTACTCGAGAGTTTGTACTGGGCTCCCCCCTTGGCTCCGCCCAGAACTCCTCCCCCTGGAGCTGCTGTATAAAGATCCGTGCCACAGAGTCAGCCAGCCAGTTCACCGAACGTTCAACGGCTAACAGGCTGGCTCTGTTGTAAGTATATTAAAACCGCTATTCTAATCCTACAAGCACGTGTCCGTAGAATTGATGGTTCCATCAGATATTAATCATCCCCCCTCAATTCTTGCTGCACCACTAGTTATTGATATGTTATCATCCCAATTTGGGCTGGGAACTGAACTAACTCTCGCAGACACTTCCATCTTTGTATGTTTGCATGTAGAGCCTCATACTCCCCTTGGAATCATGGAATGGTATACACTGCAGTTAATCCCACTCTTTCCTCAGAGTCCTGAAAATGTTTCTCCCCTCTGGTATTTTTCGAATATCCCTTTGAGTGACAGGACTGAATCTGCTGTCACCCTTTCTTTTTTTTTTAAACAGACAATTTTATTGAGGTATTTTTGGCATTGTAAACAGTAACAATATGCATTAGTGTGCATATACCAATTACAAAAAACATAGTGCAAATAACAGTACCACTCTCGCAACTCTCGCCCTTTCAAACCATGCATTTGTGGTCACAATAGCTCACTGCGTAACAAATAGGCCCCATGTTCTCTGTGGTTCGGTACGGTTAGCAATCATAGATTTATCCAGTCTTTCCAAATAAATCAAGTGTTTCATCCTGGTCCCATTTGAATAAATCCTCTTTCCTACCATAGCTGTCTTTAGGAATAGTGTCCAGAATTGAAACCATTAATCCAGATGAAGCTTCATTCAGATGAGTCTTACCAAGTTATTAAGGTTGAGCATAACAGCATTCTTTTTGTATCCTGTACCTTTACTAATACAGCTCGGAGTCCCGATGTTTTTTCGAAACAGTATTTTCAAATTGCCCTGCCACCTTGAAGAATTTGTGTTGGTAGATGTGCCCTCAGCTCTCTCAGTTCTTGTTCCACTCTCCATTCTTCCCACCAAAATGTATCACTTTACACTTCTTTACATTAAATTCCATCAGCTCCACGTCTGGCCCATTTCACCTATGTCCTCCTGAACTCTGCTCCTATTCTCCTTACTGTTTACTACATTTCCAAGAATAGTCCCACCGTCTAATTGGAGGTTAGGCCCTCCACGTCCAAAGAATGGTGGTCACAATATCGACCCCTGGGGGACATGAGGCTTCGCTGTAATTCTCTGTTGGCCTAGCCAATCTTGAACAATGTCCCTTTAATCCCAAGGACTTAAATTTTACTAATTATTCAAGTGATTAACTGCTCCTTGACTTAATGGTACTGAATCTATGGCTGCCACCTTTTCAGCTGGGATTCTCCAATCCCGCGGCCAGGTTCTGACGCCGACGTGAAAAGCGGCGCCAACCACTCCGCGTCAACGGTCCTCGATCATCAGGTATGCTCCCTTTCCTAGGATCCCCCCCCCCCGCCGGAGTCGGATCCCCCCCCCCCTGCCGGAGTCAGATCCCTCCCCGGAGTCAGATGACACCCCCCCCCCCCCCCCCCGAGTCAGATTTCTCCCCCCCCCCCCCCCCAACCAGGACAGCCCCCGCGACCAGAACACTGAGGTCCTGCCGGGTGGGACTATATATAAACCACGCCGGCTGGACTCGGCAGAACTCGGCGGGCACTTTTCCCACTCAAAGGTGCCGACACTTAATGGTAGGTCCTGTGGGAACTCCGTCTAATCCAGGAATCACTGGACAATGATCAGTAGCAGGAACACTGGCCAATTTCCCCTTTCTCCCTCTAACGGAGGGGTAACTGGACAGTGATCAGGATCTGGAAACCTGGTGCATTTCCCCCCCTGTCCACTGGGCAGTGACAAGGAACAGGAACCCTAGTTTATTTCCCCCTCTCTCTAACTCCGGGATCACTGGGGAGTGACAACGAGCAGGAACCCTAGTTGATTTCCCCCCTCTCTCTAACTCCGGGATCACTGGGCAGTGACAAGGAACAGGAACCCTAGTTGATTTCCCCTCTCTCTAACTCCGGGATCACTGGGGAGTGACAACGAGCAGGAACCCTAGTTGATTTCCCCTCTCTCTAACTCAGGGATCACTGGGCAGTTACAAGGAGCAGGAACCCTAGTTGATTTCCCCCCTCTCTCTAACTCAGGGATCACTGGGCAGTTACAAGGAACAGGAATCCTAGTTGATTTCCCCTCTCTCTCTAACTCCGGGATCACTGGGCAGTGACAAGGAGCAGGAACCCTAGTTGATTTCCCCCCTCTCTCTAACTCAGTGATCACTGGGGAGTGACAAGGAGCAGGAACCCTAGTTTATTTCCCCTCTCTAACTCAGGGATCACTGGGCAGTTACAAGGAGCAGGAACCCTAGTTTATTTCCCCTCTCTCTAACTCAGTGATCACTGGGCAGTGACAGGGGGCAGGAATCCTAGTTTATTTCCCCTCTCTCTCTAACTCAGTGATCACTGGGGAGTGACAAGGAGCAGGAACCCTAGTTTATTTCCCTCTCTCTCTAACTCAGTGATCACTTGGGAGTGACAAGGAGCAGGAACCCTAGTTTATTTCCCCTCTCTCTAACTCAGGGATCACTGAATAGTGATCTGAATCATTGGGTAATTTTGCTTACCTTTAATGCGACAGGTGAGCCTGCTTGGTCCTCCCGACCTCACTTGCTCTGTCATTCAATGTTACATTTCTGCTAAGGATTTCAACTGACGACTTAAGGTCTCGCTGCATCCGTTGAAAAGAATCGAGAGGTGTGTCTTCAATCTCGCCATGCTTAGTCCTCAAATGTCGTTGAAGTTTTGAGGGCCTTAATCTTTCATTTGCCAGCACTTCCCTGCACATGGGCTTTGCATCCTGATCTGCATTGGCACAATTAATAAACCCATCCCGCAAGAAAACACCTTCATACTGCTTCGTTCCCGATTTCAGCTTCTTCTTCATGGCTTTTTGACCAGAGGCCCTGGAGCTCACAGCAGCACTGCTGGCATCTACAAAATGGAGGCATCTCTCTTGTGCCCAGAGCATATGACGCCGGTGCAGTTACCTGCTCCCTGCCGCTGCCCTGGAGAGAAGATTCCATCCATTTTCCAAAAGAATCTGTTCCTGGATCAGTGGGCTGACTTTAGGAGGTGGCGGTTTGCCTCACTGGGCCCCTGGCCTTCACACCCCTGAGGGGGCACGCATGCGCGGGGCGGCCAGCATTCTGAAAGCCGGTCGTGGCAGTTGAGCACTTTTTCCCGCAATCGGGAATTCTGCGACCGATGGCCCTGCGACCCTCCATACACCCGTCCGCGACCCACGGATTTGAAAACGACTGCCCTCGGGAACCAGAAGGGCCCTTTAATGCTTCAGAAAGCAGTACATACTTCTTTTATTGGAGGTGCTCATCTGTTTAAAAGAAAAGTCTTTAAATCTCTCGTACACAGCAGAGAAAAAGAATCAGTGGGAAGATCCAGGAGTCCCTCATGGCAGGGATTATGCCTGTGGATTCGGAACTCCGACTTCCACCGTTGGTACCAGCGGTGCCAATGGTGCAGATCACAGAACCTGACCCATCTGCCTCAGTACTAACCACGTCTGAATCCTTCTCCCATCTGCTGCATCACTACTTCACTGAACACTTTTTATAAGTCTATTTCTTTGAATTTGAAAATAGCGCAAGAAAAAACTAAATAAATCAATTATTTTTTATCACAATTCCCACACGCTGTTAGTACGTAAGTAAATGGAAGGGAACTGAGCATCATATTGGGACACAAGTAATGAGTTATCTTCCCTGATGATGCTCGGTTTCAATCCAGTTCTTTTGAGGTCTTTTCATTCACCAGGTGATGAGATTCGGAATGCCCTGTCTAATAGATTCAGTACAGTAGTGACTTTCAAAAAAGGAATTAGATAAACACTTGAAAGTGCAAATGTTTCAGAGATATGGGGAAGAGCAGGGAATGGAACTAATTGGATTGCTCCTCGGAAGAGCTGGCACAGACTTGATGGGCTGATGGCCTGTACCTGTGCTGCACTATCCTACGATTCTATGAATTCCTTCAGTCTTTGCCTTTGGAAGCTCATCCGGATTAAACCCAGATAAAGGGAGGAAAAACGTTTCACGTATTAGGTGGCAGGGTCTGAGTTTGGACTCTCGCGTGTACATTGCAGATCCCAACTGCTCCAGTTTGAGGCCATATACTCCAAATTGGCAGTTATGCTCAAACGATACCTTTTCAATCTAAATCCTCTTCACCCTTGATAATCTCACCTCACATCTAATCTATCCTGTGTCAAACAACTAACCCTGAGTGAAGGGGGAGGATCAGTCCTGGCTCAAACAAGTGACACTGGGGGATCCTCCAGCAATGGGAACTCTAAGGGCAGGCGCCAGGGTAAATAAGAGGGGTCTATGATTGGAAATGCGTAGCGTTTACCACCTGCCTGCCTGGGAATGGGCCTGAATGACTTCACTGAACTCAACAGATCAACCAAGGTGGGAGAAGAACTGCTTGTTAAATTGATAGATCACTGTGTGTTGAATGGGGACAGGCAGTACCTTTACCCTTGGCAGTTAAGCTCTGCATTCTCTGGATGATCTTCCTATCAGACTCAGCATTGACCTGTTTGGATGGATACTGAAATCTGATGATGCCTGGCTGGTATTCAGGAAGGTTGTGGACTGAACATCTTCTATTTGACTCCACTCTCTGGTCTTTTGATAAGTAATTGCCTTCAGATTACTGGAGGTCATATGTTACCCCGATGTTTGTAACCCGATTTGCGTTGCCCTAATATGACTCAAGGCCTTTGTTTCTTTTCAGATGGTGCAGAATTGTGGAGCGAGCTGTGACGATTTGGTCACTTCACCATGTTCAATTGGACAGTGAATAGAACCCATGAGGTTGACAGTTCTCAGTACAACTATCTTGCTCTCGTGTTTGGTGTCCTACTAATTGTAGCCACCATCCTCGGCAATGTCCTGGTGTGCCTCAGCGTATTCATTGAGAGATCCTTGAAGACAGCGACAAACTACTTCATAGTCAGCCTGGCCGTAGCAGATTTGCTTCTTGCTGTCCTTGTCCTCCCGCTCTATGTGTACACTGAGGTAGGGATTCTGTGTACTCAGCCATTAAATAACCCACAAGGGCTCCTCAGGGCAATGTCGCTGGCCTAACCGTTTGCTTCATCAATAGTTTTCCCTCCACCGTAAGGTCAGAGGTGGGGAAGTTGCACAGTGTTCAGTTCCATTTGTAACTCCCCAGATACTGAAGTAGTTCATCCCCATACCCAGCAAGACCTTGACAACATTCAGGCTTGGGCTGATAACTGGCTAGTAACATTCACACCACACATGTTCCAAGCCATGTCCATCTCCAACAAGAGACAATCTAATCACCTCCCCATAACCAGCCATGCATATGTCATGACTATTAAAACTGGTGAGAGGTTGGCTATTCTTTGTTGAATGGCAGCAATACTTAAGGGTTTCAATCATCAATAAATGTACATTTATATAATTTCCTTGAAGTTCTCTCAAAACCAGTCACTGTAGCTTTGATTACATGTCTACCATGGGTACAGTACAGTAAAGCTACATCAACACTGATTCATCAAAAAATCAAGGCAGGTACAGAATGGGTTAGATACAGAGTAAAATTCCCTTTGCCCTGTGCCATCAAACACCCCCAGGACAGGTGCATCATAGATTGCACATAGCGTAAAGGTCCCTCTACACTGCCCAACAACTGGTTTAGTAACCGATGATTGATGCATTAAAAAGCTGAGCTGTTGTCAGAACTGATAATGTCTATCTGGTCAAAGATGTTTCACTCACAGATCATCTCAACTACTTCGTACCAGCTCTAAAAATAAAGGAAAGTCCTAAGTTGTTTAACAAGTACCTTAAATGTGAAAGGATAACTGGGGAAAGAGTGGGGCCCATAAAGGACCACAGTGGTAATTTGTATGTGGAGCCAGAGGACGAAGGCACGATTCTACATTCACTAGTGTGAGAGATGATGTGGGTATATAAATCAGGGAGAAGGACTATGATTAAATTAAAGAGATTAACATAGACGGAGAGGAGGTTCTGAGTGGTCTGGCGGGCTTACAAGTAGACAAATCTCCAGGGCCAGATGAAATGTATCCCAGGCTGTTTAGTGATGCAAGGGAGGAAATAGCAGAGGCTTTGGCAATAATTTTCAATTCCTCTCTGGCCACAGGAAAGGTGCTGGAGAATTGGAAGATAGCCAATGTGGCATCATTATTCAATAAGGGGGTAAGGGATAAATCAGGAAACTACTGATAAGTCAGTCTAACCTCAGTGGTGGGTAAGCTATTGGAAGCAATTCTGAGAGACAGAATTAATCTGCATTTGGAGAGGCAGGAATGAATCAAGAACAGTCAGCGTGGTTTTGTTAAGGGGAGGTCATGTTTGACCAACTTGGTTGAATTTTCCGAAGAGGCAACCAAGTGTGTAGATGAGGGAAATGTATTTTACGTGGTCTACTTGGAATTCCGCAAGGCTTTTGATCAGGTCCCACGTGGGAGACTGACAGTGAAGGTAAGATCCCACGGGTTCCAAGGAAATTTGGCAAATTGAATCCAGAATTGGCCAAATGACAGGAAGTAGGGGGTGATGGTCGAGGGGTGTTTTTCTGACTGGAAACCTGTGTCTAGCGGGGGTCCTGCAGGAATCAGTGTTGGGACCCTTGCGGTTTGTGGTTCGTACAAATCGTTTAGACATGAATGTAGGCGGGTTGATCAGTAAGTTCACAGATGATACGGAAATTGGTGGGGTGGTAAATAGTGAGAAGGATAGCGTTACATTACAGAAGGATATAGGCGGGCTGGTCAGATGGGCTGATCAGAGATAAATGGAATTCAATCCGGATAAGTGTGAGGTGATGCACTTGGGCAGGACAAACAAAGCAAGGGGCTACACGATGAACGGAAGGACCCTGGGAAACACCAAGGACCAGAGGAACCTTGGTGTGCATATGCACTGGTCCCATAAGGTGGCAGGGCAGGTGGATAAAGTGGTTAAGAAGGTATATGGGTATACTTGCCTTTATTAGCCGTGGCGTACAGTTTAAGAGCAGGGAGGTTATGCTGGAACTGTATAAAATGTTGGTTAGGCCACAGCTAGAGTACTGTATGCAGTTCTGGTCGCCACATTATAGGAGGGATGTGATAGCCCTGGAAAAGGTGCAGAAATTTACCAGGATGTTGCCAGGGCTGGAGAGTTTTAATTATGAAGAGAAATTGGATAGACTGGGGTTGTTTTCCTTGGAGCAGAGGAGACTGAGAGGACACACACACACACAATTGAGATATATACAATTATGAGGGCATAGATAGAGTAGACAGGAAAGAAATGTTTCCCCTTGGTGGCGGGATCAGTGACTGGGTGCATAGATTTAAGGTAAGGGGCAGGGGGTTTCGAGGGGTTGTGAGGAAAAACGTCTTCACCCTGAGAGTGGTGGGAGTATGGGCCAAGTGCTGGGAAATGGGATTAAAATAGTGATGTGACCATCAATTCACAAGACACGTGGTTGGAAGTGAACAGTGGTTTTAATAGTATTACAACAGAGCCTGCCTGCGACGTGATGAACTGGCAGGCAGGCTCACGACTGCAAAGCTTTATACTTCAGGTTAGTGGGAGGAGCCATGGGCGGAGCCAAGGGTGGAGCCCAGTACAAACTCCTCATTTCCCCCTATGGGCAGAGCCGTGCAGCTGCTCGTATACTAAGCTAACATGAATACAGCACATCATATAACAACAGTGTGAATTACGTGGAATGTGATTCACCACAAATAGGTTGTTGTTTTTGACTGGCACATCCCCAATCGGCCGAAAGGCCTTTTCAGTGCCTTAGACCTGCATGACACTATCTACCTCAGCCCCTTCTCTCCATGCTCCTCACTACCAACTATCACTGTATACTTCAATCTCTCCTTTGCAAAAATATTTTATTCAGGCACTTATATAAACAAACAGCAAACAAAACAAATAAGAGCAGAAGCAAAATTGTACAACATAATAAATAACCGGCACCCACCCCCACCCCTGCCCTTCCTTCCTCCTGACCTGCCTACCCCATTTTAATGTCCTTATTCCCCCCCCCCCCCCACCTTCCCTCTGCTGACACCTCAATTTTCCTTAAAGAAGTCAATGAAAGGGCAGCACAGTGGTTAGCACTGCTGCCTCGCGGCGCCGAGGTCCCAGGTACGACCCCAGCTCTGGGTCATTGTCCGTGTGGAGTTTGCACATTCTTCCTGTGTGAAATGAAAATGAAATGAAATGAAAAAATGTTTGCGTGATTTTCACTTCCACAACCCAAAGATGTGTGCAGGCTAGGTGAATTGGCCACGCTAAATTGCCCCTTAATTGGAAAACATGAATTGTGTACTCTAAATTTTTTTTTAAATAAGTCAATGAACAGCTTCACCTTCGGGCGAACCCATCGACCGACCCCCTCAAGACTAACTTGATCCTTTCCAACCTCAGGAATTCTGCTGGGTCGCTCACCCACAGCCCAGCTATCGGATCCAAGTCCCTCCACCCCAGCAAAATCCATCTCCGGGCTATCAGGGAGGCAAAGACCAAGACATCGGCCTCTCTCGCCCCCTGGACTGTCGGGTCATCCAACACCCCAAATATCGCTACCTCTGGGCTCAGGGCCACCTTCACCCCCAATACCTCAGACATTACATCCGCAAACGCCTGCCAGAATCTGATCAGTTTTGGACGCACCCAAAACATGTGGCCATGGTTTGTAGGCCTCCCCACGCGCTGCCCACACCTGTCCTCTACTCGCTCAAAGAACCCATTCATCCTAGCCACTGTGTGCCCTGTGAACTACCTTAAACTGGATAAGACTGAGCCTTCCACACGGTGAGGACACATTCACCCTCCGCAGGGCCTCCTCCCACATCCTGGCCTCCACCTCCCCCCTCAGCACCTCCTCCCACTTCAGTTTAACATCTCCTATCGGGGGTCCCCTCCTCAACCCACCTTCTCTCCAATATCCCCTTCCTATCTACACTTTGCCCCATTGTAATAACCCTCACGAGACCCAAGGGGACACCCAAGGGGACTCCCTTTGGGACTTGTGAAAAACAAGCTCCCCCACTTGTGGGCGATAGCCCACCATCTGGGGTGGCAAAATGACCTTCTAAAAGCTGGCCCGGACTGGGATCGGTGTGATCAGACATCTTGGTTGGGACATTTGGACTGTCAGCCTCGTTGCTGCCTTTGCTTTTGCTGTTAAATTAAACTTGACTTGAACTTACCTTCCCGGGCTTCCTAAGTTTCTTTACCCATATTCTCCAATTCTTCCTGACAACCATATCCCTCAATGACTTTTCTTTCATCAGTAACAATTCTGATTGTCACCTGGCCTCAATGGCCCATTAACTGTCCTTTCTTTGCACACTAACCATTGATCAAGGGTCTTTCACTATGTTATGTGCAGGACATGGGTGGACACTGAGGAACCTCCAACTTCCAGGAACATGGAATGGAATCTAGAAGGGTCTTGGTCAGTGGTGGCGATGTCAAAACTGCCAAGGTTACACCAACCTGGAGTGGTCCGAATGTCCACCAATCACCATATCTGTAATACATAGATACATAGAAGGTAGGAGCAGGAGGAGGCCTTTTGGCCCTTCGAGCCTGCTCCGCCATTCATCACAATCATGGCTGATCATCCAACTCAATAGCCTAATCCTGCTTTCTCCCCATAGCCTTTGATCCCATTCTCCCCAAGTGCTATATCCAGCTGCTTCTTGAATATATTCAAAGTTTTAGCATCAACTACTTCCTGTGGTAATGAATTCCACAGGCTCACCACTCTTTGTGTGAAGAAATGTCCCTCATCTCTGACCGAGGCTGTGACCCCTGGTTCTGCACACACCCATCATTGGTAACATCTTCCCTGCATCTACCCTGTCTAGTCCTGTTAGAATTTTATAAGTCTCCATGAGATTCGCCCTCATTCTTCTGAACTCCAGCGAGAACAATCCCAACCTAGTCAATCTCTCCTCATATGACAGTCCCGCCATCCCTGGAATCAGTCTGGTAAACCTTCACTGCTCTCCCTCGAGAGCAAGAACATCCTTCCTCAGAGGAGACCAAAACTACACACACTACTCCCAAGTGTGGCCTCACCAAGGCCCTGTCAATTGCAGCAACACATCCCTGCTTCTATACTCGAAACCTCTTGCCATGATGATCAACATACCATAAGCCTTCTTTACCGCCTGCTGCACCTGCATGCTTACCTTCAGTGAATGGTGCATAAGGACACTCCCCTCTCTCAATTTACAACCATTCAGGTAATAATCTGCCTTCCTGTTTTTACTTCCAAAGTGAATACCTTCACACTTATCCACATTATACTGCATCTGCCATAGGTTTGCCCACTCGCCCAACCCTGCATCCTCATCACAATTCACCCTCCCATCTAATTTTGTATCATCTTCAAATTTTGAGATGTTACATTTTGTTCCCTCATCCAAATCATTAATATATATTGTGAATACCTGGGGTCCCAGCGCCGATCCCTGTGGTACCCCACTTGATACTGCCTGCCAATTTGAAAAGGACCCATTAATCCCTACTCTTTGTTTCCTCTCTGCCAACCAGTTTTCTATCCACCTCAATACATTTCCCCCAATTGAATGTGCTTTATTTAACTTTGCACAATAATCTCTTATGCGGGACTTTGTTAAATGCCTTCTGAAAGTCCAAATATACCACATCGACTGGCTCCCCCTTGTCAACTGTACTGGTTACTTCTTCAAAGAATTCCAACAGATTTGTCAAGCATGATTTTCTCTTCATAAATCCATGCTGACTCTGACTGATCCTGCCACTGCTTTCTAAATGTTCGGCTATAAAGTCCTTGATAATGGATTCAAGCATTTTCCCCACTACCGATGTTAGGCTTACTGGTCTATAATTCCCTGCTTTCTCTCTACCTCCCTTTTTGAATATCGGAGTGACGTGAGCTACCCTCCAATCTGCAGGGACAGTTCCAGAGCCTGTAGAATCTCGGAAGATGACCATCTATCACCTATTTCCAGGGCCACCTCCTTAAACACTCTGGGATGCAGATTCTCAGGCCCTGGTCTTACCCATCTTCCTTTTCCAGAAGGTTCTACGAAGAAGCATCCCTTTCATCCCTGCTTTAGGAATCATACAAGATTATGAAATGTCAGCTCATTGTTACAGCTTTCTGGTTTAAGTAACCTCGTCTCTATTTTGGACATGTCATGTTACCTCAGTCCCTTCTTGTGTGTGTGAGCCCCACTGGCTGTGTCTGTGTTACTGATGTTGTCTCAATCTCAACACATCTGCTTTTCTCCAGTTTCAGGGTGGGATCTGGACTCTGAACACCTTCCTGTGCGATGCATTAATGACAATGGATGTGATGCTTTGCACGGCCTCCATTTTCAACCTCTGTGCAATCAGTGTGGACAGGTTTGTACCAGCCTTCCCACCTCATTTACCCTCACTCCACAGGACCTGTCTCCAGTAAGTCCCAGGTTGTGGTGACAGTTGAACTTGTCCATGGGTGTAAAGGTTTTGCCTCCGATTCTGTCAGAATCCCTTTAAATGTAAATGTTTCTTCAAACAACAATTGGGACAAAAGTTCTAATTCCTGGAGGTTACCTAAATAAGGTTTAAGATAAAGATTGAGAAGGATGTGAGCAAGACAAAGACCAAAGCAGTGAAGTGGAAGAAAGCTGAGTTTCAGGCGATGTGAATGGAATTTGAGAAAGTAAACTGGAAAAATTGCACTGACAAAAATCCAAATATTAAAACATCCCAGGAGATAGAGTCCACCCAAATGCATGAACAAACTGGGAATGATGGGCCATGAATGATTAAAGAGGTGAGCAAAATTGAAACTCATGAAAAACATTTAGTGCATTAAGAATGACAAAAAGGGAACTTTAAATGATTAGGAAATAGGTCAAAACACAAGAGAAACTACAAAATTAAATGATGAAGGATAGAAGTACAGTATTCTACAGACTGATAAAACCCCTTGTCCGGATGGAATGCATCATTGTATTCTAATGTTATTCCTGTACATAAAAAGGGAGATAGAACATTCCTCAAAAAAAAACAGAGACCAATTATCTTAATGTCGGTAGGAGGAAAGACAATGGAATTCTTAATCAAAGATGTCGTAGAAAAAAGATCTATGAACCAATAATATAATAGTAAGCTGGGATTCAAAAAGGGAAAGTTATACTTGACCACATTATTGAATTGTTTTAAGAAGTTACAGAAGGGTAGATAAGGGTTCTATAGTAGAGGTACAGTTAGGTACAGCATAGTGGACTATTACCAGGTAGAGTCTGACGACAAGTAGCAGGATGGATAGCAAGCAGAACAGAAAACAAACTAGAGTTTAAAGGTAGTCACTCAGATTGGCAAAATATGGGAAGGGTTGTTCTGCAAAGATTGCTGCTGGGACTACTCAGCGACATGCTCCTTGGAAAATAAGTGTCTAAATGGAGTACAGGAATCCTGGGATCTGAGGGTTCAGATGCACAAAGCACTGAAAGCAGCAATTAAAACAAAAGCAAATATACACAGGCGCTCATTTCTGGAGAGATAGAATTGAAAAGCAGAGAGGTTATGTTCAACTTGTACAGCACCTTGGTTGAAACACATTTGGGGGTACTGTAAACAATTGGGATCATAAGATGTAGGATCGGGATTAGATCATCTGGCCCCTCAAACCTCAACTCGGCCTCAACTCCACTTTCCACCCACTCCCATATCCCCTGATAACCGGACACCCCAATCATCTACCTTTGCCTAAAATATATTCAATAATGAAGCATCTACAACCCTCTGGGGTTGAGATTTCTAAAGACTCACAACCTTTTGAATGAAGAAATTTCTCTTTAACTCAGTGCTAGGAGAGTGTCCCTTTCCCTGAGACTGTGGCCCCACGTTGAGGAAGACTTCAAATTTGCCTCCTTGCCCTATCTGTAGCAAAAATAAAATCACTGTACTTAGCTGTGGTTTAGTAAATAATTCCCAGATAACCCAAGAAGATCTCTTTGCAGCTATCTTGTGTCCTCCTCACAGATTACATTTCCAACTACATTTGTACTGTTGGCAAAAATCCATTTGTCGATTTGTCCAAGTCATTAATATAAATTGTCAACAGATCAGCCCCTATTCTGGATCCCATATTATAAAAAGGATGTAGACGCACAGGAGAACGTGCAAAAAAGATTCAATAGAACAATACCAGAACTGAGGGGCTGCGTCAAATCAAATTGAACAGGTTAGGAAGTCTTTCTCTGGAAAGGTGAAGACTGAGTGTTGACCTGAGAGAAATCTTTATGATTATAAAAGGATTTTAAAGTGCCGACATTGAGAATATGTTTCCCCTTATGGGGAGGCCAAAACTAAGGTACATTAATTTAAGAGATTCACTAATAAATCCAAGAGAGAATTCAGGAAAAATGTCTTCCCCCAGAGAGAATGGATAGAATATACAACTCTCCCCCACAGAGAGTGGCTGAGCTGAATGGAAAGAATGGATTTAAGGGGAAGCCAATCAGCAGAATGGAGAAAGGAACAGGAGGGTATGCTGGTGGGATTGGTTTAAGAGGGTCACTAGAAAGTTCATAAGCGTTGACATTGATCTGTTACGCAAGTGACCTGTTCCTGCATTGCGGATACTAGTTACAATGCCTGGTTTAATGGCTCCTATTTAAAGTGTCTAATTACCTGCTTCTGAACTCCTGGTTTCATGGGTCCTGGTCAAAATTTTAAAAATATATTCTTTTATTGAAATTTTAGCATATTAATATCAAAAGTTTGCAACACACCATAATAACACACGCATCAAAAATTAGTAACATAAACCCCAATATCAGAAATATCACCCCAAGCAACACCAACAATCAATCGATCCCCCCCCACCACTAACAGCGACCAGCTCTTTAAAGGGCCGCCATCTCGGAGAGGGCCCGTTGATCGATCCCCTCACCGTGAACTTGCCCGTCTAGGGATACAAGAATTCCATTAGATCACACAGCCGTGTTGTGGCACTGGGTGGCATCGCCTGCCTCAAGCTCAACAATATCCGTCGCTGGGCCAGAAAATGCCAATGCATCCGCCCCCCACCCCCGCCCATCTCAACTCCAGCTGATCCAACACCCCAAATACAGCAACTAACAGGCACGGTTCGAAGTCAACATTCAGGATTGCCGATATGGTGCTGAAAAAAGACCGCCAAAAACCCACCAGCTTGGGACGGCACCAGACCATGTGCGTGTGGTGAGCAGGCCCTCCTGAGTACCGCTCACATTTATCCCGATCCCTTCAAAAAATCGACTCATCCTGGCCCTGGTGAGGTGTGCCCTAAACACCACCTTGAACTGTATCAAATTCAGCCTTGTGCAGGATGATGTAGTATTAACCCCATGGAGGAACTCACTCCATACCATCTCCTCCAGAATGGGATCCAGCTCCTCCTCCCACCTGTCCTTCGCTTCTTCCACTGAAACCTATTCTTTCCCAATGATTTCCCATATATCCCGGATGTGCTGCCCTTCTCCGACCCTGAACAGGAGGGTATCCTTTCCAACAGGGTAGACGGTGGTGCGTCTGGGAATGTCGGAAATGCCCTCCAGACAAAGTTCCGTACCTGAAAATACCTGAACACATCTGACCCCCTGTGGTGAACGTATTGTTACTGCAATTCACCACTGTATTGTACTGTATTATGTTGATGCCCCTGTGGGCTGCGCCTGTGGCTCCGCCCCCTCGGGGGTGGTATATAAACCTGCAGCCTGTAGGCGGCACTCAGTACAGAGCAGTCTCAGGCAGGCACAGATCTAGCTTATTAAAACCACTGTTCACTTCTACTAATCGTCTCGTGTGAATTGATCGTCGCATCTGACCCCCAAGCCCTGTTTTCTCCTTCAACTCGTCCCAACTGATGAACCGCCCCTCCAGGAACGAGTCTTTCAACCTCTCCAGCCCTTTGCCTCCCTACCCCCAAATGTACCATCCAATTTCGCCAGCTCAAACAAATGGTTCCTCCAGATTGGGGGAGGGGGGGCACCTTGGCACCACCCTCAGCTTCAAATGCTGGCGGATTTGCCACCTTATCTTTAAAGTAGAAACTACCACCGGATTCCTAGGGATGCACTTCCAGACCTGTCCCTTTACATGACCCCAACTCCATCTGCACTCAACCAGCTTCCTGATCCCAACCCACCCCAACACCTTCTCTGCATTGGCAGCCCAATAATAATACATCAGACTTGGCAGCGCTTTAATACACGAAGCAGCAAGCCTCCAGCCTCTGGACCTGAACTGGGGCTGGAGGCGGAGACTTGCCACTTTTATATAGAAGCCCAGAGGGGAGGAGCCCCAGGCGGAGCCAACCTGGACAAGCCCAGGCATGTATGATACAGTACAGTCCAGACAATACAATCACGTGGTTTACCACACCTAGCTCTGACCAAAGCCTTTAGTTATCTGGGCTGATGGGTTGTGAATGCAGTAATTGCTGTCAGGCATCTGCTCCACCCATTTATAGCCCCAAACTCCAGGATATCATTTCCACTGTCCGCTCTCTCTCTCTGTGTGACATTAACTTTGTCCACATGTATCTCAGGATAAGCTGACAGAGGCAGGGTCCTTTGAACACCAGGAATGGCGTTTGAGTGTGTTAGGAGTGCTCGGTTTGCCTCACACCAGAGGGTCAAAGGTCAAACCCCGGCCTGCCGTCAATGGTTGCAACACAATGTAAGCTGACCCATTTTAACTGTTGGAACTTGCTTCAGTTCCTTTGACAATCTTGCTGATCTACTTCTGCTCACTGTCTCTGTCTCTTGTGCAGGTACATCGCTGTCATTATGCCCCTGAAGTACAACAGGAGTCATTTCAGTGGGCGCCAGCTGGTTCTCATCACAGCCACCTGGCTACTGTCCCTCGGGGTGGCCTCTCCAGTCATCTTTGGGCTCAACAATGTTCCAAACCGAGATGTGACAGATTGCAAACTGGAGGACAGAAATTTTGTGGTTTACTCCTCCATCTGCTCCTTCTTCGTCCCATGTCCTATTATGCTGCTGCTGTATTATGGGATGTTCCGGGGCCTCAGGCGCTGGGGGGAGAGCAGGAAAACCACACTCCGTGCCCAGGGCCGCAGGCTGTCCTTCAACCTCAGGCCCAGCAAGGGCGAGAGACAAGTGGTTAAATATCTGGTGCCAAACCTGAGTCCCACGGCAGCCCGGAACATTCCCGAAAGCGACTTAATAATGGCGCAGCTCGACAGCGCGTCAGACCTGGAAGCACCAGACGCAGCAAAGACGGGCAGCCCGAAGGAGAATGGATTTGGGGGCCGTCAGGGGCCGGGGAAAGGGACGATGGCGGGAAGCCGCAGAGTCAGCGGGCGTGAGAGGAAGGCAATGAAGGTCCTCCCGATTGTTGTAGGTGGGTGCTAATGCTGCCACAGGGGTCCATGGGACAGGCAGCAGTCAGAGACAGGGGCCAAAAACAGCCAGTATTCATGTGTGAACTGAGATAGTGAGGGAAGGGGAGGGGAGAGAGAGAGTGAGAGGGGAGGGGGTTTTAAGAGAGTGTGCGGGAAGGAAGGGAGGAAAGGGAGGGGAACAGTGTGAGTGAAGGAAGGGTGAGAAGGACCTGGCGAAAAGTGTGAGGGAACGGGGAGAAAGAGAGAGAAAGAGGGTGAGGTGAGGGGAGGCTGGGGAGAGTGTGAGGGAAAGTGGGGGGAGCGTGAGGGCTGCTGGGGAGAGTGTGAGGGGAGGTAGTCACCACTGTTGTATTATATTGTATATATTGGTATTACGGTAAGGCCCCTGTACTACAGGTACGTGGTAGATCCCTGCCTGCTGGCTCCGCCCAGTAGGCGGAGGATAAATGTGTGTGCTCTCCGAACAGCAGCCATTTCGCCAGCTGCTGTAGGAGGCCACACATCTCTGTGTAATAAAGCCTCGCTTACATTCTACTCTCGTCTCGTCGTAATTGATAGTGCATCAATTTATTACACAGAGATTTTTCAGAGATGGACCTCTGCATCAAATCAGATCGCCTGCAGCTGCATCCTCAAGCAGACAACACCAAAAAGGACTTCGCACATTGGCTAGCTTGCTTTGAAGCATATATCGGGTCTGGGCCAGACCCAATCTCAGAAGCACAGAAGCTCCAGATTCTGTGCACGTGGCTGAGCTCCAACGTCTTTCCCCTCCTCCAGGACGCGCCTACCTACGCAGAGGCCATGGCGCTACTGAAGGGGAATTACACTCAGCAGACCAACAACATCTACACCAGGCACATCCTCTCCACGCGGCACCAACTTCCCGGTGAGTCTGTGGAAGATTTCTGGCATGCCCTGCTCGCCCTAGTGAGAGACTGTGACTGCCAGGCCGTTTCGGCCACTGAACATTTGAACCTGCTAATGAGAGACGTGTACGTTACGGGCATAGGGACCGACTACATCCACCAGCGCCTCTTCGAAGGGCCCATGCTTGACCTCGTGGCGACCAAGAAACTAGCGCTCTCGCTCACAGTCGCCTTACACAACGTACAGGCTTATGCCCCCGACTGCATGGCCCACCCCCCCCCTGTGCATCGTGGACTCCGCCAGCGGCCACCCCATCGTGGACCTCATCAGCGACCGCCCTCAGCCAACCCCACGCCTGCGCCGTGCGGCAGCTAACCAACCCCGGGGACCCAAGTGCTACATCTGCGGACAGACAAAGCACCCCTGGCAGCGCTGCCCGGCGCGGAGCGTGCTCTGCAAGGCCTGTGGCAAGAAGGGACATTTCACTGCAGTGTGCCAGGCCCGTTCAATCGCCGCTATTGTCCCTGCACCCCCCACGTGCGGCCAGTGGGCGCCGCAATCTTCCTCTCCTCAGACCACGTGCGGCCCATGAGCGCCGCCATCTTGCTCCACCCACGACACATGCGGCCTATGGGCGCCGCCATCTTGCCTGCCCCAGGACACGTGCAGCTCATGGGCAACGCCATCTCACCCATCTCAGGACCCCTGCCCGTTGGCACCTCATCGGGCTGCTCATCGCCTGCAACTGCCGACAACCAGCCGCGTCTCGCCTCGGTCACGATCAACCAGTCTCGACCGCACAATCCCGCGACCGCGTCGACAAAGGTGAAGGTCGACGGGCATGAGATATCCTGCCTTCTGGACTCTGGGAGCACTGAGAGCTTCATCCACCCCGATACGGTAAGGCGCTGCTCCCTCGCGGTACACCCCACTAACCAAAGAATCTCCCTGGCCTCCAGATCCCACTCCGTGGTGATCCGGGGGTACTGCACCGCCACCCTCACCATCCAGGGCGTAGAGTTCAGCGGCTTCCGGCTCTACGTCCTCCCCAACCTCTGCGCTGCCTTGCTACTCGGCCTAGACTTCCAGTGCAACCTCCAGAGCCTAACCCTGAAATTGGCGGGCCCCTACCACCCCTTACTGTTTGCGGCCTCACGACCCTTAAGGGCGACCCGCCTTCCGTGTTTGCAAACCTCACCCCGGATTACAATCCCGTCGCCACCAGGAGCAGATGGTACAGCGCCAAGGACAGGACCTTCATCAGATCTGAGGTCCAGCGGCTGCTGCGGGAAGGTATGATCGAGGCCTGGAGAGCCCAAGTGGTAGTGGTGAAAACCGGGGAAAAAACAGGTTGGTCGTTGATGGTCTACAATCAGACCATCAACCGGTACACGCAGCTCGGTGTGTACCCGCTCCCACACAGCTCTGATATGGTCAATCAGATTTCACAGTACCGGGTCTTCTCGACAGTGGACCTCAAATCTGCCTACCACCAGCTCCCCATCCGTAAGGCGGACCGCCCATACACTGCGTTTGAAGCAGACGGCCGCCTTTACCATTTCCTTAGGGGTCCCTTCGGCGTCACCAACGGGGTCTCGGTCTTCCAACAGGAGATGGACCGAATGGTCGACCGGTATGGGTTGCGGGCCTCTTTTCCATAACTGGACAACGTCACCATCTGCGGCCACGACCAACCTTTCCAAATTTCTCCACACCGCCACACTCCCCAACCTAACTTACAACAGGGAGAAGTGTGTGTTCAGCACAAAACGATTAGCCATCCTCGGCTATATGGTTCGGAACGGAGTTCTAGGGCGTGACCCCGATCGCATGCGCCCCCTCATGGAATTCCCACTGCCCCAAGGCCCTCAAACGATGCCTGGGGTTCTTCTCGTACTACGCCAGTGTGTCCCTAACTATGCGGACAAGGCCCGCCCGCCCACTCATCCACACCACCGCTTTCCCACTGATGGCCGAGGCTCACCAGGCCTTCAACCGTATCAAGGCTGACATCACCAAGGCCGCAATGCACGCGGTCGACGAGACGCTCCCCTTCCAGGTCGAGAGCGATGCATCAGACGTCGCCCTGGCTGCCACCCTCAACCAGGCAGGCAGGCCCATGACATTCTTTTCCCGCACCCTCCATGCCTCCGAAATTCGGCATTCCTCCATCGAGAAGGAGGCTCAAGCAATCGTTGAAGGTGTACGACATTGGAGGCATTACCTGGCCGGCAGGAGATTCACTCTCCTCACTGACCAACGGTCGGTTGCCTTCATGTTTAACAACACACAGCGGGGTAAGATCAAAAATTATAAGATCTTGCGGTGGAGGATCGAGCTCTCCACCTTTAATTACAAGATTTTGTATCGCCCCGGTAAGTTCAACGAGCCCCCCGATGTCCTGTCCCGAGGTACATGTGCCAGCGCACAAGTGGACAGACTCCGGACCATGCACGACGATCTCTGTCACCCTGGAGTCACCCGCTTTTACCACTTCATTAAGGCCCGCAATCTGCCCTACTCCATCGAGGAAGTCAGGGCTATCACCAGAGACTGCCAGGTCTGCGCGGAGTGTAAACCGCACTTCTACCGGCCAGACCGAGCGCACCTGGTGAAGGCCTCCCACCCCTTTGAACACCTCAGCGTGGATTTCGAAGGGCTCCTCCCCTCCACCGACCGCAACACGTATTTTCTTAATGTGGTCGACGAGTATTCCCGATTCCCCTTCACCGTCCCATGCCCCTATATGACATCTGCCACCGTCATCAAAGCCCTCAACACCATCTTCGCTATGTTTGGTTTCCCCGCCTACATCCACAGCGACCGGGGATCCTCATTTATGAGCGATGAGCTGTGCCAGTACCTGCTCAGCAGGGGCATTGCCTCGAGCAGGACAACCCCCGGGGAAACGGGCAGGTGGAGCGGGAGAATGGGACGGTCTGGAAGGCCGTCCAGCTGGCCCTACGGTCCAGAAATCTCCCGCTGGCAGGAGGTCCTCCCCAACACCCTTCACTCCATTCGGTCGCTCCTGTGCACCGCGACTAACAAAACCCCCCATGAATGTCTCTTTGCCTTCCCCAGGAAGTCCACCACCGGGGTTTCGCTCCCAATGTGGCTGGCAGCTCCAGGACCCGTTCTCCTCTGCAAGCACGGTTGCTCCATAAGGCGGACCCGTTGGTTGAGAGGGTACAGCTACTCCACGCGAACCCACGGTATGCCTACATAGTGTACCCCGACAGCCGCCAAGACACAGTCTCCCTCAGGGACCTGGCACCAGCTGGGTCCCCACCCACGCCCCCCCCTGCCCCGGCGCCACCCTCCCTTCCCCCAGCGCACCCCACCGCAGCCCCTGCTCCAGGACAATCCATCCTCCCCTTGTTCCCACCCAGGGATGAAGAGGATTTCACCACGCACCCGGAGTCACCGAAGACCAAGCCGATGCCTGAGTTGCACCAGCACTGCGGCACTCTCAACAACAGATCAAGGCGCCCGATCGTCTAAATTTGTAACCTTCTCTGTAATTTTAAACCAATCTGTATGTACGGTATATAGTTTTCCACCACCCCCGTTGGACTCATTTTTAACAGGGGGTGAATGTGGTAATCACCACTGCTGTATTCTATTGTATATATGGTATTACGGTAAGGCCCCTGTACTACAGGTACGGGGGTAGGTCCCTGCCTGCTGGCTCCGCCCAGTAGGCACAGTATAAATATGTGTGCTCTCCGTACAGCAGCCATTTCGCCAGCTGCTGTAGGAGGCCACACATCTCTGTGTAATAAAGCCTCGATTCCATTCTACTCTTGTCTCGTTGTAATTGATAGTGCTTCACTCATGCTGCCATAGGGGTCCATGGGACAGGCAGCAGAGACAGGGGCCAACAACAGCCAGTGTTCATGTGTCAACTGAGATAGTAATGGAGGGGAGGGGAGGGGAGGGGAGAGAGAGAGAGTGAGAGGGGAGGGGGTTTTAAGAGAGTGTGTGGGAAGGAAGGGAGGAAAGGAAGGGGAACAGTGTGAGAGAAGAAAGTGTGAGAAGGACCGGGGGAAAAGTGTGAGAGAAGGGGGAGAAAGAGAGAGAAAAAGAGGGTGAGGTGAGGGGAGGCTGAGGAGAGTGTGAGAGAAAGTGGGGAGAGTGTGAGGGCTGCCGGGGAGAGTGTGAGGGGAGGCAGGGCGAAAGAGAGTGTGGGGAGGGGGTGGAGTGTGAGGGGAGGCGGGAGTGAGGGGGGGCGGAGTGTGAGGGGAGGGCAAGGGGGAATATGATGGGAGGGCAAGGGGGAATGTGAGGGGAGGGGAAGGGGGGAGTATGAGGGGGAAGTGCGAGGCAAAGGGGAGTGTGAGGGTAGGCTGTGGGAGTGTAAGGGGAGAGGGAAAGAGTGTGAGGTGAGGGAGGAGTGTGAAGGGAGGGGGCATTGAGAGGAGAGAGGGGAGTGTGAGAGGAGGAGGAGGGTGTTACTGTTGGGAGAATGTGAGGGTGGGGTAGAGTGAGGTGGGGAAGTGTGAGGGGAGGGAGTGTGAGGGGAGGGAGTGTGAGGGTGTGTTTATAATAATAATCATTATTATTGTCACAAGTAGGCTTTCATTGACATTGCAGTGAAGTTACTGTGAAAATCCCCAAATCACCACATTCCGGCGCCTGTTTGATAACTTCTAGATGCCGCACAGACAGTGACCCAAGCTGGGACCTTGCCACTGTGAAGCAACAGTGCTAACCACTGTGCTACTGTGCTGCTCATGCAGAAGTGGGGAAGAGAGTGTGAGGGCAGGAAGGAGTGTGAGGGGAAGGGGGGGGGGTGTGTGAAGGAAGGTGGGAGTGTGAGGGGAGACGTGAAGGGGAGGGGAGGGGGAGTGTTTTGGGGAGGAGAGGGTGTATGTGTAGGGAGATTGTGAGTATGGGGCAGGGTGTGAAGTAGGAGGCGTGTGAGTGGTGGCAGATGTGTGAGGGGAGGGCGAGTGTGCGGGGGAAACTGTGAGGGGGAAGGGGAGTATGAGGGGAGAGTGTGAGGGGAGGGAGTACAGTGTGAGGAGGGGAGGGAGTAGAGTGTGTGGGAGAAGTGTGAGGGGGAAAGAGTCTGTGGGAAGAGTGGGGATAGTGAAATTAAATGAAAATCGCTTATTGTCACGAGTAGGCTTCAAATGAAGTTACTGTGAAAAGCCCCTAGTCACCACATTCCGGCACCTGTTCGGGGAGGCTGGTACGGGAAGGCGTGAGGGGAGGAAGGAGCATGTAAGGGGAAAGTGTCTCAGGGGAGGGGGGAGAGTGTAATGGGAGTGAGGAGAGTGTGAGGGGAAGGAGAAGTGCGACAGGAGTGAGGAGAGTGTGAGGGTAGAGGGTGAGTGTCATGGAAGGGGGAGAGTGAGTGTGAAGGGGGAACAAATTTGGGGGTGATAGTGGGAGTGGGGGTGGAAGGGGCAGGGAGAGAATGGGCAGCAAGCGTGAAGAGGTGGATAGAGAATGAAGAGTAGGCAGTCAGTCAGGGCCAGTGGGGTGGGTGTGAGGGAGGTCATTGGGGAGAAATTGAGGGGTTGAGTTAGACTGGTCAGGCAGCAGGGAGGGTGAGGTAAAGAGGATTAAAGGTTTGTGTGACAGGGAACTGTGATGGGATGTGCAAAGAGATTGGGGGAAGGAGTAATGGGGTTGTGGTAGTCACCACTGTTGTTTATATCACATATGAGGTGTATTATGGTAAGGCTCCTGTACTACAGGTACGGGGTAGATCCCTGCCTGCTGGCTCCGCCCATTAGGCAGAGTATAAATGTGTGGGCTCACCGAGCTGCAGCCATTTCGGCAGCAGCTGCGGGAGGCTGCACATCTCTGCTTAATAAAGCCTCGATTACACTCTACTCTCGTCTCGTCCTAATTGATAGTGCATCGGGGTGGACTGAGGGATGGAGTGATAGGAGGGATAGAATGATGAGGGACAGAGTATTTGGGATTTACAAACTCTGAGCTTCTGATCTGAAGGTGAATCAATCTGCAGAGAATCATCATTTGATTTAAATGTTTGTATTTTTCCTCCTCAGGGGTGTTCCTCGCATGCTGGACTCCATTCTTTGTCGTTCATGTTATGAAGGTTTTGTGTGAAGCTTGCAGCATTGGCTCTATGCTGATCAGTGTGGTCACGTGGCTGGGATATGTAAACAGTGCTGTCAACCCCATTATATACACAGCCTTCAACACCGAGTTCAGGAATGTCTTTAAGAAGCTGCTCTGCTGTCAGACATGAGCAAGGACCCTGACAAATCTGCACCGTGTATCCATCTAGAAGAAACGTCCTTTAAAGATCTGGAAGGTCGGCAGCTCCACATACCCTCCGAGGATTTGTTGTCTCTTCCACACCTCCCTCCAGAGGAGATTTCTATCGCGGGACAGTTACTTTCTGGGACTCTTTCAAAATGGACATCTAAAAAATCTCATTGCTATTCAAGTCAGTGAATCATTTGCCTAAAGTGGTTTGTGACCATAAGATGTAGGAACAGTAGTAGCCATTCGGCCCTTCAACCCTGCTACACCATTCAAAACAATCATGGCTGCTCCCACATCTCTCACGTCCAATTTTCTGCCCTTTCTCATAACCCTCGATTGCCTTACTGATCAAGAATCCTATCATCATGGGCGGCATGGTAGCACAGTGGTTAGCACTGTTGCTTCAAAGCGCCAGGGTCCCAGGTTTGATTCCTGGCTTGGGTCACTGTGCGAAATCTGCACGTTCTCCCCGTGTCTGCGTGGGTTTCCTCTGGGTGCTCCGGTTTCCTCCCATAAGTTTCCAAAGACGTGCTGTTAGGTAATTTGGACATTCTGAATTCTCCCTCAGTGTACACGAACAGGAATATGGTGACTGGGGCTTTTCACAGTAACTTCATTGCAGTATTAATGTAAGCCTACATGTGACAATAAAGATTATTATTATAGAACACACAGTGCAGAAGGAGGCCATTCGGCCCATCGAGTCTGCACCGACCCACTTAAGCCCTCACTTCCACCCTATCCCTGTAACCCAATAACCCCTCCTAACCTTTTTGGTCACTAAGAGCAATGTATCATGGCCAATCCACCTAACCTGCACGTCTTTGGACTGTGGGAGGAAAAGGGAGCACCCGGAGGAAACTCACGCAGACACGGGAAGAACATGCAGACTCTGCACAGACAGTGACCCAGTGGGGAAATCGAACCTGGGACCCTGGTGCTGTGAAGCCACAGTGCTATCCACTTGTGCTACTGTGCTGCCCTAATAATTATATCTCAGCCTTAAATGTTCACTAGGACTCTGCCCCCACAGCCCTCTGTATCAAGGAGTTCCAAAGATTTTTAACCGTCTAAGAGAAGAAATTCCTCCTCATCTCAGTCTTAAATTGGCACCCCTTTATTCTGAGACTTTGCCCTCTGGTCCCAGCCTCCCACGAGGGGAAACATCCTCTCAGCATTTACCCTGTCAAGCCCCTTAAGAATCCCGTATGTTTCAATCAGATCACCTCCCATTCTTCGAAATTCCAGTGACTAGGGTCCCATCCTGTTTAACCTTTGCTGAGAAGACAATGCCTCCATACAGGGGATCAACCTAGTGAATCTTCTCTGAACCACCTCCAATGAAGTAATATTGTTCCTTAAATAAGGGGACAAAAACAGCCCATTGAAATGAAATGAAATGAAAATCGCTTATTGTCACGAGTAGGCTTCAGTGAAGTTACTGTGAAAAGCCCCTAGTCGCCACATTCCATCGCCTGTCCGGGGAGGCTGGTAAATTGCGCTCCAGATGTGGCCTCCCCAGTACTGTGTACAGTTGTAGTAAGATTTCTTCCCTCTTATACTCCATTCCCCTTGGAATAAGGGCCAGCGTTCCATTAGCCTTCCCGATTACCGGCTGTACCTGTGTGTTAGCTTTCTGGGTTTCGTGCACAAGTACCAAATCCCTTTGTGTTGCAGCTTTCTGAAGTTTATCTCCGTTTTAAATAGTACTGTCCTTTGGTTCTCCTTTCCTAAAATGAACAATTTCACATTTTCCCACATTATACTCCATTTGCCAACTTTGTGCCCACTTATTTAACCTATCAATATCTCTTTGCAAACTGCTTGTATCCCTCTCACAGCTTGCCTTCCACCTATTTTTATGTCTTCTGCAAATTTGGCGACAATGCATTTGCTTTCTTCCTCCAAGTCATTTATGTTGCAAACAGTTGCGGTCCTGTGGAATCCCATTAGCTACAGGTCACCAATCTGTTTCCTGACCAATAGCCAATATACTACCTCCAACACCACGGGCTCTTATCTTATGATTTGACCTTTTGTGAAGTACCTTGTCAAACGTCTTCTGAAAGTCCAAATACATCTACTGGTTCCCCTCTATCCACTCTGATTGAGACTTGCTCAAAAAACTCAAATAATTTTTTAGACTATTTCCTTTTCATGAATCTATGCTGACTGTGCTTGATTAAATTTTGATTTTCCAAATGTGCTGCTATTACTTCCTTAATAAATTTTTCCAACAATAGATGTTAGGCTAATTGGCCTATAGTTGCCCACTTTTTGCTTCCCTTTGTGGATAGGGGAGTCACATTGGCAGTTTTCCAATCCTCCAGAATTTAAGGATTTTTGGAAATATACAACCAATAACTCTAGCTACTTCTTTTAGGATCCTAGGCCGCAAGCCATCAGGGTCAGGGGACTTATCTGTCTTTAGCCCCATTAGACTGATGCCAACTAATTGTTTATAGCTCCTCTGCCATTTTCTTGTTCCCCATAACTATCTCCTGTGATTGATTTTCTAAGGGGTCGGTGTTCACTTTGATCTCTCTCTCCTCCTCTTTATATACTTAAAGCAGCAGCAGCCAGAACTGCCTCGGGAAGGGAGGAGATAGGAGCATGCACGTCGCCAGAACCTTGATGTGACTATATTACAAGTGGTGGGATTGCTTACACACCTAGGGGCACAGAGACTTTTCTCTGGAGAGAACTACACACCCACATACTACTAGAAGGATGTGGAGGCTTTGGAGAGGGTGCAGAGGTGGTTTACCAGTATGTTGCCTGGTCTGGAGGGTGTTAGCTATGTGGAGAGGCTGAATAGACACGGACTGTTTTCATTAGAAAGACAGAGGTTGAGGGGTGAACTGATAGAGGTCTGCAAGATTATGAGGGGCATGGATAGAGTGGATGGGCAGGCACTCTTTCCCAGGGTGGAGGGGGCATAGGTTTAAGGTCCATAGGAAAAAGTTTAGAGGAGATGTGCGAGACAGAGCTTTTACACAGAGTGGTGAGTGCCTGGAACGTGTTGCCAGGGAGGTTGTGGAAGCAGATACATTCAAAAGGCATCTTGACAAACACATGGACAGGATGGGTACAGAGGGATACGGCACAAAGAAGTGCTGAGGGTTTTGGCAAAGGTTGGTATCATGACCGGTACAGGTGTGGAAGGCTGAAGGGCCTGTTCCTGTGCTGTTTGTTCTTTGTACCAAGCAGCACCTGCTTGGTACAGGGACCTGTTAGAATCCATGGAGTAAATAAATGGAAATCGACTGACACAGGGGAAGGAGATTCACACTGGCAGCAAGACAGAGTGATTCCTCTGAACGATCCGTGCTGCTCCCTTGCTCTCCCCCGTCCCCCCCGAGGTTCTGTAAATGTTACTTTTGAGATCATGATCCAATTCCCTTTTCAAAACGTCAATTGATCCTTCCTCCATCATATCCTGCGACAGTGCTTTCCGCATCCTAACCATCCATCGTGTGAAACAGCTTTTCCTCGTATCGCTATTACTCCATTTGCTAGTTACCTTTAAATCTGTGCCTTCCAGTTCTTGATATCTTGCACCAGTGGAAACAGTTTCTCTCCATCTACTGAGTCCAGACACCCCCCCTCGTGGTTTTGAGTACCTCTATCAAATAACCACTCAAACCTTGTCTTCTCCAAGAAAAACTGTGCCAAATTCTCCAATCTTTCTTCGTAACTGAAGTTTCCCAGTCTCCATTCTTGTGAACCGTTTCTGCACTCTCTCTAATGCCTCCACATCCTTCCTGACGTAGGCATCCAGAACTGGAATAATACTCCAGGTGAGGCTGAACTAGTGATTTGACCAATGCCAAAATGGTGCCTTTCAATTTATGCTCAATATTACTGTTGCTATAACCTGTTAGCTTTAGCTATGGTTGAGTCATCAAGTTAGTTGAGATAATTGAGCTTGTGGAATTAATTGAGCTTTCTGCACTAATTGAACCCTTTAAAATTGCCAGTCAAGGAAATACAATTTAAAGAGCGGGCATGCCAATATCAACGTCTCATAAATCAAGAGAGACATCCTTCAAGATCAAGAGATTTACTATCAACACTTGAATGGGTGTTTTTTGCAAACTTAAACCAATATAGATTGACGAATAGTTTATAAACTTCATCAGAGTGAAAGACCTGAATTTTTACGGGATCTTTCCCGATCCCAGGTCTTTACAGCCAAGGAAGAATTTTCCAACTACTGTATTGTTGGAAACACAACAGCTAATTTGCATGTAGCAAAATTTGACAAACAAAATGTGGTCATGGCCAGATAATGATTTTGGTTACATGTTAGTAACTCAGAATCCTGGGTGCGCACGTGAGACTGCCTTCATTTCACATCTCATTTAACCCAAAAAAATTCTAAGGGTGGAATTTACCATCCACCCACCGCGTTTTCTCCGGTGGTGGTGGCGGCCCACCAGTGGGATTTACCGGTCTCGCCATTGTCAACGGGACTTCCTGTTGACCACACCCGTCGTCGCCGGATAATCTGTGTGCCGGCGTGAACAGCCAATAAACCCCACCCAAAGTGTCATTTTGGGCGGGCTCGGCAGGGTGTTTCCCGGCTGTTTTTTGGGCAGGATCCACACCGGAGTTCCCCCACACAATCATTTTTGGGAACATGTGAAGTTCCTCCCCAGTCCAGCCCACACTTAGAAATGTTTTCAGCAATGGGGAGCTGAACTCACTGGTGAGACAGGCTCCTCACAGATCGGGCGGCCATTTTGAAAGGGTGTCCCAATCTCTAAGTGAGCTTGCCCTCTCACCCACAGGCAATGTTGCCCCCTCGCACACATGGGGATTAACCCCTCCCCCTTCAAGTGAGGACATCCTGCTGTGGGGTCACTGAGGGCCCCTCTTTTCTGGTCTCCCCATCCCCCCTTTCAGGACCCTCGCCCTTCACCTCTCAACCTTTTATGAGGCCCCTTAATACCCTCCCTTAAACCTCCCACCCTTCAGACCGCCTCATCTCCCCTTACATGGGCATGGCCCCGCTCAGCATCTGATTTTTGGCAATTCCACCCTGGAACCTGGGCACCCGATCACTGCCACCAAGGCACACTGGCAGTGTTAGGGTGGCAGGGCCTAGGTGCCCATCTGCCAGAAGGAGAGCCAGGGTGTGACCCTGCTCTGTCCCTGACCACCAGGGTCTCCAATAGCTTCAAGTGACCTTCCAGGTGCCATTGTGCCTGGTCCACATTGATGTGTAATCCAGAGACCCAGACTAGTAATCCAGAGACCCCGACTAGTAATCCAGAGGCCAAGACTAGTAATCCAGAGGCCCAGACTAGTAATCCAGAGACCCCGACTAGTAATCCAGAGGCCCAGACTAGTAATCCAGAGACCCAGATTAGTAATCCAGAGACACAGACTAGTAATCCAGAGACACAGACTAGTAATCCAGAGACCCAGACTAGTAATCCAGAGACCCCGACTAGTAATCCAGAGGCCCATATTAGTAATCCAGAGACCCAGACTAGTAATCCAGAGACCCAGATTAGTAATCCAGAGACCCAGACTAGTAATCCAGAGACCCAGATTAGTAATCCAGAGACCCAGACTAGTAATCCAGAGACCCAGATTAGTAATGCAGTGACCCAGACTAGTAATCCAGAGACCCCGACTAGTAATCCAGAGGCCCAGACTAGTAATCCAAAAACCCAGATTAGTAATCCAGAGACACAGACTAGTAATCCAGAGACCCAGATTAGTAATCCAGAGACCCAGACTAGTAATCCAGAGACTCAGACTAGTAATCCAGAGACCCAGACTATGTCATTGCAGTGTTTGGCATGTCTGAAACAGGCAATGAACATCTCATGTGGTTAAGTGTTGATATTGGGGGTTTGTGGAGTTTATTTCAATGTGAATCAATGTAGTGGAAAATTGTATAAAGTTTGTGCTGTTTTGGGAATGCTTATACTTTTATAATTCTAACATCCTGTACAAAGGCGTCTTCCACGTAACACTTTGGTCAGCTCAAAGGCCACCTTGAGACTTCAGTCCCTGGACAGCAATAGACACACAAATTAAGAGACAATATCAGCCAATGACGATAAAAAGTGGTTTTATTGCAATGTACACTAGACATCAACACTCCTCAGTGATTATGTGAATAAAGAATAAAGAATAACTTTAAATAAATTTTGCATCTTAAAATCAGAACTCCAGATGGCATGAGAATCTCACCCCATGATGGAAGAACATGGATGTACCTTTCCAATGTTGGTGAACTACTGCAATTAGTAATAGACAGATCCTACTTGTTAATCAATCAACTGATAACCTATATCTGTCTACATGCTGAGGGATTGCACATGCCATTAATGGTGTTGAATGTGACTAGGTGGTAGCACTCTTGCCTGAGTTAGAAGGCCCTGGGTTCAAGCACTTCTCCAGGGATTTCAGCACACAGTCCAGACTGACAGTAAGTACTGAGGGAGTGCTGCATTGTGTGTGTGCCATCTTTCAGTTGCGATGTTAAACTGGGGCCCCATCTATCTGTCAAAGTTTATGTAATAGATTCCACAACATTATTTGGAGAGAAGTGGGAAAGTTTTCTTCCCTTCATTCTTACCTTTTTTGCATCCCCTCTCAATTTCCCTCCACAAGGCTTGTTTGTATGATTTCCAGAACATCTCTCCTTTAAGGATTGACTTGAGTTGGGAGTATTTAAGGAGTTCTTGAGGAAACCCAAGATCTTTTAGAACCACAGAGTAAATAGGCAACTTCTACTATTGCTATGAATGCTGGGCTGATGTCCACTTCAGAGCAATATTGCACTCGGGACATGTTCTTCAGCAAAAGAAAGAGAATTGGTGGAAGCGAGGGAGACACTGGATTTATTTGGGATTGATACTGGGCTATGGGGAGCTTTACTACGTGTGTCTAACCCATGCTGTCCCTGCCCTAGGATGCTCGATGGGACAGTTTGGAGAAATTTACTCTGTATCTAACTTGTGCCGCCCCTGCCCTAGAGCGTTTAAAGGAACAATGTGGAGAGTATTACTCTATATCGAAGCTGTGCTGGACTGATTATAAATGTGACCAAGTTCAGGAACGTTGATGTTTCCATTCTCAACATTTATAGGAAAACCAAATCTATTCGACCCTCTCTAATTGGATATTTCCACAGGACTATGATCCCCAATCTTACAAAAAAAATATTGAAATCTAATTTGCCTAATACAGTGAACAAATATAATGAGTCTTGATGCTCAGAGACTGTGACTTGAATCAAGGTAGAAAATGAACAGGAGCACTCCAGATGTCAGGTACACAATCACCAGCTGAACAGAGAGTCCCATCGCTCTTCACTTCACAATCCATATATATTTAAAGAGTTACATTCTCTCGGCTTTTCGCTGGTTCTGCTGTCTGAGAGTACAGGCAAATATTAGAGGATTTGTGATTGGCATGTCCCTTTCAGCTTTTCCTCCAATCCACCGTTTTACAGTAAAAACACTGACTACAAATGCACTAGCAGTGTTTGACATGGTGTGTGTGTCTGTGCCTGTGTGAATCACAGGTTACCGTAGATTATTTTGGGACAGGTCTCTGGTGCAATACAGTGAGATTCATGTTCCACTAGACCAGCTGGACACTGACAGCCCGGGACACAAGGCTTGAAGCAGTGGGCATCAATCACTCCCAGGGGAACATCTTTGTTAAAACAGGTCTTTGGGCATGGAGGGCCACACTCGTCAAACACATAACCACGATCAGCAGGACAACCAACCGCTGAGGGGAGAGAGCACAGTCTAATTAGCACATTTATTATTTTTGTACCGTTAATATATCAATACTTCTGATCACTCCCAATGTGGGTATATTACAAACTCCGTCTCCTGGTACATCAAACCACTTCCTCACTCTGCTTCGAATAATTTGACGTAGTTCTCTCCCGTCACACACTCCCGTGCCCCGTCGCACACTCCCGTGCCCCGTCACACACACTCCCGTGCCCTGTCACACACACTCCCGTGCCCTGTCACACACACTCCCGTGCCCTGTCACACACACTCCCGTGCCCTGTCACACACACTCCCGTGCCCCGTCTCACACACTCCCGTGCCCTGTCACACACACTCCCGTGCCCCGTCTCACACACTCCCGTGCCCTGTCACACACACTCCCGTGCCCCGTCTCACACACTCCCGTGCCCTGTCACACACACTCCCGTGCCCTGTCACACACACTCCCGTGCCCTGTCACACACACTCCCGTGCCCTGTCACACACACTCCCGTGCCCTGTCACACAGACTCCTGTGCCCTGTCACACACTCCCGTGCCCTGTCACACACACTCCTGTGCCCTGTCACACACTCCCGTGCCCTGTCACACACTCCCGTGCCCTGTCACACTCTCCCGTGCCCTGTCACACTCTCCCGTGCCCTGTCACACACTCCCGTGCCCTGTCACACACTCCCGTGCCCTGTCACACACTCCCGTGCCCTGTCACACACTCCCGTGCCCTGTCACACACTCTCCCGTGCCCTGTCACACACTCCCGTGCCCTGTCACACACTCCCGTGCCCTGTCACACTCTCCCGTGCCCTGTCACACACTCCCGTGCCCTGTCACACTCTCCCGTGCCCTGTCACACTCTCCCGTGCCCTGTCACACACACCCGTGCCCTGTCACACACTCCCGTGCCCTGTCATACACTCCCGTGCCCTGTCACACACACTCCCGTGCCCTGTCACACACACTCCCGTGCCCTGTCACACACACTCCCGTGCCCTGTCACACACACTCCCGTGCCCTGTCACACACACTCCCGTGCCCTGTCACACACACTCCCGTGCCCTGTCACACACTCCCGTGCCCTGTCACACACACTCCCGTGCCCTGTCACACACACTCCCGTGCCCTGTCACACACTCTCCCGTGCCCTGTCACACACTCCCGTGCCCTGTCACACACACTCCCGCGCCCTGTCACACACACTCCCGTGCCCTGTCACACACACTCCCGTGCCCTGTCACACACACTCCCGCGCCCTGTCACACACACTCCCGTGCCCTGTCACACACACTCCCGTGCCCTGTCACACACTCCCGTGCCCTGTCACACTCTCCCGTGCCCTGTCACACACTCCCGTGCCCTGTCACACACACTCCCGTGCCCTGTCACACACACTCCCGTGCCCTGTCACACACACTCCCGTGCCCTGTCACACACTCCCGTGCCCTGTCACACACTCCCGTGCCCTGTCACACTCTCCCGTGCCCTGTCACACACTCCCGTGCCCTGTCACACACTCCCGTGCCCTGTCACACACTCCCGTGCCCTGTCACACACTCCCGTGCCCTGTCACACACTCCTGTGCCCTGTCACACTCTCCCGTGCCCTGTCACACACTCCCGTGCCCTGTCACACACTCCTGTGCCCTGTCACACTCTCCCGTGCCCTGTCACACACACTCCCGTGCCCTGTCACACACTCCCGTGCCCTGTCACACACACTCCCGTGCCCTGTCACACACACTCCCGTGCCCTGTCACACTCTCCCGTGCCCTGTCACACACTCCCGTGCCCTGTCACACACTCTCCCGTGCCCTGTCACACACTCTCCCGTGCCCTGTCACACACTCTCCCGTGCCCTGTCACACTCTCCCGTGCCCTGTCACACTCTCACGTGCCCTGTCACACTCTCCCGTGCCCTGTCACACACTCTCCCGTGCCCTGTCACACTCTCCCGTGCCCTGTCACACTCTCCCGTGCCCTGTCACACTCTCCCGTGCCCTGTCACACTCTCCCGTGCCCTGTCACACTCTCCCGTGCCCTGTCACAGACTCCCGTGCCCTGTCACACACACTCCCGTGCCCTGTCACACACACTCCCGTGCCCTGTCACACACACTCCCGTGCCCTGTCACAGACTCCCGTGCCCTGTCACACACTCCCGTGCCCTGTCACACACTCCCGTGCCCTGTCACACACTCCCGTGCCCTGTCACACTCTCCCGTGCCCTGTCACACACACTCCCGTGCCCTGTTACACACACTCCCGTGCCCTGTCACACACACTCCCGTGCCCTGTCACAGACTCCCGTGCCCTGTCACACACTCCCGTGCCCTGTCACACACTCCCGTGCCCTGTCACACACTCCCGTGCCCTGTCACACACACTCCCGTGCCCTGTCACACTCTCCCGTGCCCTGTCACACACACTCCCGTGCCCTGTCACACACACTCCCGTGCCCTGTCACACACTCCCGTGCCCTGTCACACACTCCCGTGCCCTGTCACACACACTCCCGTGCCCTGTCACACTCTCCCGTGCCCTGTCACACACACTCCCGTGCCCTGTCACACACACTCCCGTGCCCTGTCACACACTCCCGTGTCCTGTCACACACTCCCGTGCCCTGTCACACACACTCCCGTGCCCTGTCACACACAGTCCCGTGCCCTGTCACACACAGTCCCGTGCCCTGTCACACACTCCCGTGCCCTGTCACACACACTCCCGTGCCCTGTCACACACTCCCGTGCCCTGTCACACACACTCCCGTGCCCTGTCACACACTCCCGTGCCCTGTCACACACACTCCCGTGCCCTGTCACACTCTCCCGTGCCCTGTCACACTCTCCCGTGCCCTGTCACACTCTCCCGTGCCCTGTCACACTCTCCCGTGCCCTGTCACACTCTCCCGTGCCCTGTCACACTCTCCCGTGCCCTGTCACACACACTCCCGTGCCCTGTCACACTCTCCCGTGCCCTGTCACACTCTCCCGTGCCCTGTCACACTCTCCCGTGCCCTGTCACACTCTCCCGTGCCCTGTCACACTCTCCCGTGCCCTGTCACACACACTCCCGTGCCCTGTCACACACTCCCGTGCCCTGTCACACACACTCCCGTGCCCTGTCACACTCTCCCGTGCCCTGTCACACACACTCCCGTGCCCTGTCACACACACTCCCGTGCCCTGTCACACACACTCCCGTGTCCTGTCACACACACTCCCGTGCCCTGTCACACACACTCCCGTGCCCCGTCACACACACTCCCGTGCCCTGTCACACTCTCCCGTGCCCTGTCACACTCTCCCGTGCCCTGTCACACACTCCCGTGTCCTGTCACACACACTCCCGTGCCCTGTCACACTCTCCCGTGCCCTGTCACACACTCCCGTGCCCTGTCACACACTCCCGTGCCCTGTCACACTCTCCCGTGCCCTGTCACACACACTCCCGTGCCCTGTCACACACACTCCCGTGCCCTGTCACACACACTCCCGTGTCCTGTCACACACACTCCCGTGCCCTGTCACACACACTCCCGTGCCCCGTCACACACACTCCCGTGCCCTGTCACACTCTCCCGTGCCCTGTCACACACTCCCGTGCCCTGTCACACACTCCCGTGTCCTGTCACACACACTCCCGTGCCCTGTCACACTCTCCCGTGCCCTGTCACACACACTCCCGTGCCCCGTCACACACACTCCCGTGCCCTGTCACACTCTCCCGTGCCCTGTCACACACTCCCGTGCCCTGTCACACACACTCCCGTGCCCTGTCACACACACTCCCGTGCCCTGTCACACTCTCCCGTGCCCTGTCACACACTCCCGTGCCCTGTCACACAGCTATATCATGGGGAGGCAGTGGTATTGTAACTGGACGAAGAATCCAGATACCCAGGGTAACGGTCTCAGGACTCAGACTCAAATCCCACCACGGCAGATGGTGGAATTTGTGTTCAATAAAATTCTGGAATCACAAAGTTCATTGATGACCATGAAACAATTGTCAAAACCCATCTGGTTCACTAATGTCCTTTAGGGAAGGAAATCTACCAGTCTTACCTGGTCTGGCCTACATGTGACTCCAGACTCACAGCGTTGACGCTTAACTACCTTCTGAAATTCAGCTGAATCCAAAGGAATGAAACCCGGACGATCACACTGCATCAAACTCGGCACTGGAAACGGCAATGGCAAACTCAACTTTGTCGACCCTGAAACGTCCTCCTTACTAACATCTGGGGGCTTGTGTGAAAATCGAGAGCCCATTCACACAGGCTAGTGGGTCCCACAAAGTTTCACAGCATCAGGTCAACATGGGCAAGGAAACCTCTTGTTGATCGCCATGTATCGTCCACTCTCAGCTGATGAGTCAGTACTCCTCCAGGTAGAATACCAGTTGGAGGAAGCAGTGAGGATGGCAAGGGCACAGAGTGTACTCTGGGTGGACACAATGTCCAGGAGTGGCCGGGTCCTAAATGACATAGCTGCTCGGCTGGGTTTGCCAGGGTGGTGAAGGAACCAACGAGAGAAAAACACACTTGACCTCATCCTCACCAACTGCTTGCCGGATTTGGTAGGAGTGACCACCATGCAGTCCGTGTGTAGCCGAAGACCCAAGTCACATTGAGGATAGACTCAATGGGCCGAATGGCCTCCTTCTGCACTGTAAATTCTATGATACCCTCCATCGGGTTGTGTGACACTCCCCACTGTAAATGTGATAGACTTTGAACAAATCCAGCAACTCAAGACTGGGCATCCAGGAGGCACCTTGGGCCACCAGCAGCAGCAGAATTGTATTCAACTACAATCTTCAACCTCATGGCGCGGCATATCCCCCCCACTCACCATTAGCACCAAACCAGGGCATTAACTGTGGTTCAATGAAGAGTTCGGGAAGGCATGCCAGGAGCAGCACCATGCATTCCTAAAAATGAATGTCAACCCGGTGATGCTACAAGACAGGACTAATTGTCTGCCAAACTGCTTAAGCAGCAAATAATAGACAAGAGCTGAGCAATTCCACAACCAAAGGATCAGGTCTAAGCTCTGCAGTCCTGCCACATCCAGCTGTTAATGTTGGTGGACAATGAAACAACTCACTGGAGGAGGAGGCTCCACAATTATCCCCATCCTCAATGATGGAGGAGCCCAGCACATACAATGCAAAAGATAAGGCTGAAACATTCTCTACAATCTTCAGCCAGAAATGTGAACCAAATGGTCCATCTCCACCTTCTCTGCTGGTCCCCAGCATCCAAGATGCCAGTCTTCAGTTCCCTCCCTGATATCAGGAAATGGCTGAAGACACTAGATTCTGCAAAGGCTGTGGGTTGTGACAATGTTCCGGCAATAGCGCTGAAGACAAGTGCTCCAGAAAGTGCCGTGCCCCAGCCAAACTGTTCCAGTACAGCTGCAACACTGGCATCTACTCGGCAATGTGAAGAATTGCTCAAGTATCAGGACACATCCAATCTGGCCAATTACCACCCCATCAGTCTACTCCCGGCCATCACGGGAGTGACGGAAGTATCATCAACAGTGCTATCAAGTGGCACTTACTCAACAATAACCTGCTGATTGATGCTCAGTTTGGGTTCCGCCAGGTCACTCAGCTCCTGACCTTGGTTCAAACATGGACAAAAGAATTGAATTCCAGAGGGGGGGGGGGGGGGGGGGGGGGTAACATCGAGGAGCACTAACAAAACTGGAGTCAATGGGAATCAGAAGAAAAGCCCTCCGTTGGCTGGAGTCATGTCTGACACAAAGTAAAGATGGTTGTAGTGGTTGGTGGTCAATCATCTCAGCTCCAGGACATCACTGCAGGAGTTACTAAGAGTAGTGCCCTAGGCAAACCATCTTCAGCTGCTTCATCAATGACCTTCTTTCCATTATTGGTTAGAAATGGGGATGTTCACTGATAACCTCATGACTCCTAAAGTCACTGAAACAGTCCATGTCTGAATGCAGCAAGATCTGGACAATATCCAGGCTTGGGTTGACTAGTGCCATGCAACATTCACACCACACGAGTTGCAATCTCCAAGAAGAGATAATCAAACTATCGCTCCATGATATTCAACAGCATTACTCGTGCTGAATCCTCGACTATCAACATCCTGGGGTTACCATTGACTAGAAACTGAACTGAACTAGCCATTTAACTATTGTGGCTATGAGAGGCTAGGAATCCTGTGGTGAATAACTCACCTCCTGACTCCCCTAAGCCTATCCACCATCTTCAAGGTAAAAATCAGAGGTATGATGGAATACTTTCCACTTGCCAGGATGAGTGCAGCTCCAGAAACACACAAGAAGCTCAACACCATCCAGGACAAAGTAACCTACTTGATGGCTATCCCTTCCACAAACATTCACTCTCTCCACCACCGATCAACAGTGGGAGTAATGTGTACCATCTACAAGATGCACTGCAGGAACTCACCAAATCTCCTTAAGCAGCACCCTCCAAACTTACAAACACTACCATCTAGAAGGACAAGGGCAGCAGATGCCTGGGAACACCATCACCTGGATGTTCCCCTCCAAGTCATACACCATTCTGATTTGGAAATATATCGCTGTTCTTTCACTGTTGCTGGGTCCAAATCCTGGAACTCCCTCCCTAACAGCACTGTGGGTGTACATACACCACATGGATCGCAGTGGTTCAAGAAGGCAGCTCACCATCACCGTCTCAAGGGCAATAAATGGTGGTCTAGTCAGCGATACCCACATCCCTCAAAATGATTAAAAACACAGCTGTATCCTGTCACACAATCCCTTCAAATGGTTCAACATCCCACTCACTAATCCTAACCCCCCACCCCCCAACTCCACTGCCTCCAAAGTTGTGTCTCAGACTTGACTGAGTGTCAGGTTTAACATGGTCAGAAACTGACCTTTCACCCTCTTACCTTGCACCAAATCTAGCCCCTCTCACGGGGGATGACATTTTCCGAAATGAAGCTGCTTGTCTCAGCCAAGTTGCTGATTGGTATTGGCCCAGAGAACAGAAACTACCCCTAATTCAGTATGGAATGTACAAAGTCACTCAGGAAGGACACACGACCCAAGTTCGCCCAGATTGAATTCCTGATCTAACATGAATTTGTTCAATGTTGTGGTGGTTTACACGGTGAGCCAGCTGTAGAGAAATATAGGGACCCCTGGATTCAAAGTAGGCAGATGTGAACATACCACAGAGTGTTGGTGATCGCCAGTGCAGGATAAGTGCAGCCTCTCGACACTGAGATGCATAAGCTTCCAGAGCATCGCACAAGCACTCATCGATGTTTGAACCGCAGGCACACAGGTCATACACACAGGAACCGAAGAACATCTCGGGTGGCACCAGTGCGTGACAGCGCTCAAAGACCTTAGACTTCAGGATCTTGCACTTGGCGTTGGCCTCTTTGCGAGCTCGGTAACCTGCCCGCTTACAGGGGTCGATATCCTCTCCGTCCGCACAGTGCGGCCTGCTCTCGTTCTCATTGCGCACCTGCGGAGGGTTACACACACGATTAAGTAAACTGTCAATCATTGGCACACGCAGTTCACCGGAATCATAACCAGGTTAGCCCTGGGCTGTGATACAGGAATGGGTACAAAATGTAGAATTTAAAAGAAGGCGGGTGTGGATGGCAGAGACGGTGTGGAGAGAAGATAGATGAGAGATTCAGAATGGCCAGGGGAGGCATTCGATATTGCTGCACAGCAACACACAATGATCAAGAAAACAAACGGGACGCTGGGCTTCATTACAAGGTTTGAACGATCAAACTGTCAGTTAGTAAGTATTGTGTAATAGTAAAGTAAAAGGTAAAGTCGACACAGTCCCAGATGACCATAGGCTGCTTTCCCTTTTGAGGGGTAGAGCTGACTGGCGGTGATTTAACCTGACGGTCATCACACTTCCGGCGAGGGGCAAGGTTGAGAAGGCGGGGTCTTCATGAATAACCTCATCCGGTACGGGGATTGAACCCGTGTGGTAGGTGTACGTTTGGTGGCTGTGGTCTCACTCACACACGGAGCTCCAATCAGACTCGCCCTCCGGACTCACCTTCCAGCTGTTCCCAAACGTTGCCTCGGATGTGACAATCTGTCCGCTGCGGATCCGCATGTCATCCTGAGGGTAGTTGTTGAAATTCCCACACAGGCCACATGCCTGTCCTTTGTAAGTTCCAGGCAGACTCACTTCTAAGTGAGATTTCCCATTCCACAGGACCTGCAGGAAACGACAGATATTTCAGAGACTTGGAGGCTTCAAGAGGCTCCACAACCCAGGGGAATGATGTTGTCACACAGGTGCGCAAGGTTCAGAGAGGGGAAGAGGTTACTGCTTTGTCTGCATAGTGTCAGCCGTGGCTGAATGGGTAACACCCTCACCCCCAGTTCGTAGGTTATGGGTCAAAGGCCCACTCCAAGGACCTGGTGGGTCAGACCTGTCTTGCGCTGTGGTTGGGCAGTACTGAGGGAGTGCAGCAGCATTGGAGGGGCAGTACTGAGGGAGTGCAGCAGCATTGGAGGGGCAGTACTGAGGGAGTGCAGCAGCATTGGAGTGGCAGTACTGAGGGAGTGCAGCAGCATTGGAGTGGCAGTACTGAGGGAGTGCAGCAGCATTGGAGGGGCAGTACTGAGGGAGTGCAGCAGCATTGGAGGGGCAGTACTGAGGGAGTGCAGCAGCATTGGAGTGGCAGTACTGAGGGAGTGCAGCAGCATTGGAGGGGCAGTACTGAGGGAGTGCAGCAGCATTGGAGTGGCAGTACTGAGGGAGTGCAGCAGCATTGGAGTGGCAGTACTGAGGGAGTGCAGCAGCATTGGAGGGGCAGTACTGAGGGAGTGCAGCAGCATTGGAGGGGCAGTACTGAGGGAGTGCAGCAGCATTGGAGGGGCAGTACTGAGGGAGTGCAGCAGCATTGGAGGGGCAGTACTGAGGGAGTGCAGCAGCATTGGAGGGGCAGTACTGAGGGAGTGCAGCAGCATTGGAGGGGCAGTACTGAGGGAGTGCAGCAGCATTGGAGGGGCAGTACTGAGGGAGTGCAGCAGCATTGGAGGGGCAGTACTGAGGGAGTGCAGCAGCATTGGAGTGGCAGTACTGAGGGAGTGCAGCAGCATTGGAGTGGCAGTACTGAGGGAGTGCAGCAGCATTGGAGTGGCAGTACTGAGGGAGTGCAGCAGCATTGGAGTGGCAGTACTGAGGGAGTGCAGCAGCATTGGAGGGGCAGTACTGAGGGAGTGCAGCAGCATTGGAGGGGCAGTACTGAGGGAGTGCAGCAGCATTGGAGGGGCAGTACTGAGGGAGTGCAGCAGCATTGGAGTGGCAGTACTGAGGGAGTGCAGCAGCATTGGAGTGGCAGTACTGAGGGAGTGCAGCAGCATTGGAGTGGCAGTACTGAGGGAGTGCAGCAGCATTGGAGTGGCAGTACTGAGGGAGTGCAGCAGCATTGGAGGGGCAGTACTGAGGGAGTGCAGCAGCATTGGAGGGGCAGTACTGAGGGAGTGCAGCAGCATTGGAGGGGCAGTACTGAGGGAGTGCAGCAGCATTGGAGTGGCAGTACTGAGGGAGTGCAGCAGCATTGGAGGGGCAGTACTGAGGGAGTGCAGCAGCATTGGAGGGGCAGTACTGCAGGACCCCCACACTGCCAGAGGGCAACACTGAGGAGGGTCAGTATGACTGCATGCGCCAACTGTGATTAAGAGCAGCTGATACAATTTGGGTAATGGCGAGGGTAGTTTCCACCTGTGTGGAAAGAAAAAGCAATGTGTATTTGTGTTATACTTGGGGTTTAGTGAATAAATCAATGTTGAAGAGAGACTGGCTCCAGCTTCTTTCTTTACCAGATGCCTGCTCAACAATATAACATGGTAGCAAAAGATGCAGGGCCATTAGAGCCGCAGAGTGGGGGATCTTTAACGGATCAGTCTGGGTCGATTCAGCATAGGGCCCCAAAGCCGCAAATTCCATCTTTCTCTCTGATCTCCCTAATTTTCTTTAGTCACGTTTGTGTGCGCTCCAGTCAGTTCCTGCCCTGGATGACACAGAAATCTTTGCCCACCCCAAACAATGCCACCAAACCCCCCACAGCCCAGTGAGAACAGGTTTGGCTAAACTGCCCCTCTGGGATGGGTGCATCTCTAGCACTTACTTTCACACCAATGTTAGTGTTGAGCAAGATGCTGTTGGTTCTCCTCTCAATGTAGACATATGGCTCCTTGAGAAAAGGCAGAGACACAGTGTGATCGTCCACCTGCAAGGAAAAAGACTTCATGTCATAAATCCAGTGAGTAGAGGACAAGGAATGAGGAGAGTTCAGTTGTTCAACACTTGTTCTTACAGGCAGAGGGCTCCTGTGTCGCATCAGCATCCCAGTAAACATCTTACACCCATACATACATTCAATATAAAATGAGCTAGCCTCATGACACATGGTTCAGGGTGTAACTGCCTGACCCTAGGGTCACACAGACCAGAGGGCCTGGATTAAAACCAGCTCCATGTAGTAACACCCCACTCTCAATACCAGAATCAGTTATAGCCCTCCCTCACACATGCCAACCTCAGCATAACGTTGTTAACCTTTCAGTTACTAAGCTCTGTGACGAACTCTGTTCAGTTACCATGACAACCCAGTCTTGCAGAAGTTGGACAATCAAGTCCCCGATCAGCACCGTCACCTCCTTGGTCCAGGACACTCCCCTTCGACCTCGATCATCATTGGTCACGCGGATGCTGTGAGGAAAGATAAAATGTTCAGAGAGAGCGAAAGAGAGACCAAGCAAGCGACAGACTGAACGAGAGACAGAAAGGCCGAACGAGAGACAGAAAGGCCGAACGAGAGACAGAAAGACCGAACGAGAGATAGAAAGAGCGAATGAGAGATACAAAGACCAAACAAGAGAGACTGAATGAAAGAGAGAGGCTGAACGAGAGAGATCAAGTGCGAGAGCAAGAGACTGACAGAGAGAAAAAGATTGAATGAGGAAACAGGTCTAGAAAGAGAGAGAGAGAGAGAGAGAGACTGAACAAGGGGAGGGAGGGAGGAAGCAAATGATTGGAGCAATGGAACATTTGTGTGAAGGGGTTCAGAAAGCAAGCGAGAGGGGAAGAAAGTGAGTGTCAGAATCAGACAAAGAGAGAAAAGATAAAGAGGGTGACAGAGAAAAAGACAAGGGCCAACTCCCTGTTATGGAGGCTGCTGGGTGTGCCACACACCAGGATCCACCGCCGTTCTCGGAGATATGGTGCTTTATGGTAAGTGTGTCAGACACTGACCTGAAGTCCCCTCCCTCACAGTCCTCTGCCAAAATGTAGCTGCAGGCCCCCTGGAAATGGATCATCTTTCCATCAAAGGTGAGGAAGTGAGGGTCTCCGAATACCATACAGGTGGCAGGGCGTGGGATGCAGTGAGGGCAGCACATTCCTGGGATCAGCACAGGGCTCTCATCCTAAACAGATAGAGAATGAGACATGAACTGAACCCACACACGCTCCACATACCCCGGTTATTCATCACCCATCCAGTGAATCCCAACCAGAGACCATCCATTCCCAGGAATCTGCTATCCATATATAAAATCCCTAACCCCCTCAATTAGATCCCAGCCTGCAAGCCACTCTGGATATCTTATTTATATACAAAACTCCCAAACCATTCTAGCCAATAACCCATTCTTTAATTCAATATATATGTATATCTTTAATTTATAAAGCTCCTAAACTCCTTGATTGCATTTCAGTCTGTAAATCTGATAATTCTGTATAATAATTGCTGAGATTGGGATTACACTCAATCTTATCTATTGGAATTTGGGCTGTCCTGACTCCAGCATCCACTCTGACACATAAAGCGTTCATTCCCGTCTCCCCAGAGACCCTCCCCTCGACCTACCGATGAACAGGTGACGGGCGGGCAGTGTTCGGTTTGACAGTGGACCTCCCCCGAGACACAGGTACAGGTGGTGCATTCATCCACTTCCCAGTGCCGGTTCGATTGGTACGTGCGTCCCTGGTAGCTGCAGGAAATCCTGGGATCTGTGGACAGCATGGAGCTCAGCGATATCAGTGAACAGAGAAATCTCCACACCCTCGGAATCTCCTCAAAGGAACACTAGCATTCCCTCCACAGTATGGTACTGAGGTATCCCCACCAACCGGTCTGCACCGACTTTAGTTGATTGCTACTGGGGGGGGGGGGGGGGGGGGGGGGGGGGGGGGGGGGGTAAGGAGATGAAGGAGGAGGGGGTGTGGGTGGGGGCATTGAATGGCCCCTCAAGAGTTAGAAGGCTGACGAACAGCCGCCTGGTGAGGATAGGGATGGAATTGGTGCGTCTGATACTCGCACAAGAGGGTGAATAGGGTCTGGGATTTGTGCTTCAGGGGTAGTCAGTTAATTTCGGGAGAGATATTCTGATGTTCTTCTGGTGGCCTCCCATCCTCCATAAACTTCAGCTGATCAAAACTCTGCTGCCTGTATTCGAACTCACACTAGTTCCCTTTCGCCCATCATCCGTGCTGGTTGATGGACTCTGGGTGCCTCTCCAGCATCTCCTCAATTTTGTAAATGGAGTTGTTGGCTAATCGTGGCAATTATTTAGTTTGGAACAAAGCTGGATGCAAAAGGCTGAATTTTGACGGTCCCGCTGTTGGGAGTGAATTCTAGATCGGAAACCCAGAAGAGCTAATGGTGGGACTTTGGCTCACGTCTCTGGGAAAGCCTTTCAATTAGAGACAGTGGGAGGTCAGAGTGGCCAAAGGGAAGGGTGGCTGGCACACCCCCCACTGAGAAGGGTATTTCGGTGAACAGAGAGGGAGAGGGCATCACAAGATGGAGACGTATTGTATTTCCAGTAGCAGCAAACACAGCCCAACACCAAGAACAATCAGATGGATCCATCTGCTGGTGAATCACTCCCACTTCAAAGCATTTGCCTGCAGATGTGCTGAATTGAAGTTATATTCTTATTTAAAGTTGATGCTGCATATTCATTTCATGAGCTGCACAAAGTGGGGGCTCCCAGATGCTGCTGGGAAAATGCCAGTACACTGGGAAAATGGCGGCTAATTGGTGCATCAATGGCCTCCGGGAGGGTAGCCATCTGGGCACACGGCCCGGTCCTGGGAAAAGCAATCAGAAGAGGGAAAAGATCGGTTCGCCGGCTCATGCACGTTAATCAAATTTTCAAGTAGCCCACCGCCCCCTCGCCCCCAAACCCACCTCCAAAGTGCTGGGAAAATTACTCCCACCCTGCGGAGGTGAGGAAACTCAGTAGAGAGTTTGGGAAATCGTAGGTCCAAAGTCGGCTGTTGGTCCAAGTCTGCTACCCACCACACAGGTTATGGTATCTGATCGTAAACCCTGCCCTTGACACCAAATCCCAGTTACCTTGGCATTCGTAGCAGCATCGCCCTGGAGATCGCACCTTGATTAGACCATCGTGGCAGATGACAGACAGACATTCCTCGATTTGGCACTCGATGTGTCCGAGCTGCAGCAGAACGAACAGAAGGAAGTGTTAGAAAAAGAGAGAGAGAGAGAGACAGAGACAGAGAGAGAGACACAGAGAGAGAGAGAGATGGAGACAGAGACAGAGAGAGAGACAGAGACAGAGAGAGTGATAGAGAGACAGAGAGAGAGGCAGAGAGAGACAGAGACAGAGAGAGAGAGAGAGAAAGAACAATTATGAGATAACAATGGAGAAAGAGAGGAGTTATAGAGAGAGGAAGAGAGAGAGAAACTATTTGTGTAACTTACATTGCAAGAACATGTGATGCATTCATCAATAGAGTCGGTCCACGTCTCACCATCAGAAACACGCCGATTTTCAGCCTCAATCACACATTCTGTAGATTAAACAAGGGGCAAGGTCAGGAACAGCACCCGTTAGATAGAGTAAAGCTCCCTCTACACTGTCTCAACAAACACTCGAGGGCAGGTACAGTGAAGGTCAGATAGCGAGTAAAGCTGTGGGAATAGTGGGAAATGAACAAAGAACATAAGGATGGGGAAACAGCAGAGATTAAGTGGAGTAATCTTGAGTAAAGGGGATAATCCTACCATCACAGATTGGGCAGCAGGAACCTGCTGGAGTGAACTGGTCAGAGATCGGGCAGCTGAGCAATGGGCAGCTCTGGTGGATACAGACCCAGGTCAAATCCTGCAACAAACACATGGCATCATTCTATAGAGTCATGTTCAATCAGTGATGTACTGCCTCACCCCACTCAGTAACAAGATGTCTCTGCTCCCTGGTAACGATCCCTGGAGCATCACACTACGTGGCCGATGAGAAAGTCCAGATCAACTTTCCTTACTCCTCCAACATATCACTGCAATCATTACAGTCATTAGAATCACTACAGTGCAGAAGGAGGCCATTCGGCCCATCAAGTCTGCGCCGACCCACTGAAAGAGCACCCGACCTCGGCCCACTCCCCGGCCCCATCCTGTAACCCCATAACCCCACCTAACCTGCACAATCTTAGACACTAAGGGGTAATTTAGCATGGCCAATCCACCTGACCTGCACATCTTTGGACTGTGGGGGGAAACCAGAGCACCCGGAGGAAACCCACGAAGACACGGGGAGAAAGTGCAAACTCCACAGACAGTCACCCAAGGCCAGAATTGAACCCAGGTTCCTGGTGCTGTGAACAGTAGTGCTAACCACTGTGCCACCCTGTAAGCAACGGCTTACAGACAGTGCGATTATCACAGTGTCAACGTGGTCACTGCAGGCTGGGGTCAGACACTGACCTTTCACCCGGGCTCGAGGGTCAAATCCAGACAGAGAGGCTTGATGCTTGAACCAGCCCCTGTCCCAGGCTTACTGGCCACAGGTTCCACAGCATCAAACCAAACATCCTGTCACGTGAAGAAAAAAAAGGGGGAGATGGTGACCTAACGATAACATCACTGAGCTAGTAATCCAGACGCCCAAGATTATGCTCTGGGGACAGGGGTTCAAATCCCACCACGGCAGCTGGTGGAATTTAAATTCAATTAATAATCTGGAATTTAAAAACTAGTCTCAGGAATGGGTACCATGAAACTATCATCGATTGTTGTAAAAACCCATCTGGTTCACTAACATCCTCGAGGGAAGGAAATCTGCCATCCTTACCTGGCCTGGCCTGGCCTAAAAGTGACTCCAGACCCACAGCAATGTGGCTGACTTTTAACTTCCCTCTGAAAACGCGGAGCAAGCCACCCAGTTAAGGGCAATTAGGGGTGGACACGGAATCTGGCCATGCCAGCGAAGCCCACTCCCCATGAAAGAATAAATGAAACACAACACCAAACCTTTCCAGCACAGCACAGGTACCTTACAGACTAAAGCTCCCTGTACACTGACGCCATCAGACAATCCCATAACAGGTCAAGTAATATTGTGACTGAAATTGGGTACCAGACCCAATGGTGGGAGGAGGAATAACTGGCTGATTTCTCAGTCCTCAAACCCAGGCACACTGAGGCAAATTGTAGAATTCTAACTGGAGAGGACTTTTATCAGTGAGAACAGGGAGTGGGGATGGGAATCGGGTCGATTTTCTCTTTGCAATGATGGAGTCCATTGTGGCTGTATTGATGCTGAGGCTGAACGTAAATAGGCAGGGGCCGAGGTGCCTATGGTGATGGAACCAGACTTTGAGTCCCTTGGCTCCTCACAGATAGCTTGGCCAGGGCTCCTACTCCACTCTGCCCAACACTACAGGCCATGACCCCTTCTCGGTGTTCTGGTACTCACCTTGCACTGGCAAATGTAGCAGGGGTCATCGGTGGCAAGGAGTTCACTTCCAACCAGGGTCGCAGTACAGTTACTCAGAGGCTCTGTGATAAAGATAAAAGGCCATCAGTACCCCTTCCACAATGTCACGTGAGAGTACCTTTAAGAAATGGATGTGTAAGCAATGTACCTTTAAGAAATGGAGCAGCTCATATTAGTGAAGAGATGTCAGAGTGTGGGTGGAGCTGGGTTTTTAGCTCAGCCATTTTGCAGTGTTTAAGGTTCAGTTTGAGAGAGCAGCTGAAAAGTGCCTGGCTGGTTTGCTGTGAGCTGTTTGAAAGGAGAAAGCTGGTTTGAGGAAAAGAGCTTGGGTGTGTCTGTGTTTGCAACAAAGCTGGATCTGCTGTGATCTCTGCCATGAAAGACTATCTCTGAATAATTTGGCTGATTTGAACTCATAATAGTAATGTCTTTAACCTGATGTGTTTCTGTTTAAAGGTGTTAAGTCTTTTGGCGGTTTGAAGGAACATTTTGAGGGATTATTGAGAGTTGTATTATTTTCGGGGTTATCTTTGAAGAAAGGGGTGTTAAAGGATCCAATGTTTATTTAAAAAGTTTCATGGAATAAACATTGTTTTGTGACGGATACTATGCGGTTTTAGCACTAACTGATACTGAGCGGGATTGGCATTAACCGATACTATGCGGTTTTAGCACTAACTGATACTGCGCGGGATTGGCACTAACCGATACTGAGCGGGATTGGCACTAACCGATACTATGCGGGATTTGCACTACCCGATACTGCACGGGAATGGCACTACCCGATCCTGTGCGGGATTGGCACTATCGGATACTGAGCGGGATTTGCACTACCCGATCCTGTGCGGGATTGGCACTAACGGATACTGTGCAGGATTTGCACTAACCGATACTGCGCAGGATTGGCAGTAACGGATACTGTGCAGGATTTGCACTACCCGATACTGCGCGGGATTGGCACTAATCGATACTGTGCGGGATTGGCAGTAACGGATACTGAGCGGGATTGGCACTAACCGATACTGCGCGGGATTGGCATTAACCGATACTGAGCGGGATTGGCACTAACGGATACTGAGCGGGATTGGCACTAACGGATACTGTGCAGGATTGGCACTAACCGATACTGCACGGGATTGGCACTAACGGATACTGAGTGGGATTGGCACTAACGGATACTGTGCGGGATTGGCACTAACCGATACTGTGCAGGATTGGCACTAACCGATACTGAGTGGGATTGGCACTAACGGATACTGTGCAGGATTGGCACTAACCGATACTGAGTGGGATTGGCACTAACGGATACAGTGCGGGATTGGCACTAACCGATACTGAGTGGGATTGGCACTAACGGATACTGTGCGGGATTGGCACTAACGGAGACTGTGCGGGATTGGCACTAACGGATACTGTGCGGGATTGGCACTAACAGATACTGAGCGGGATTGGCACTAACGGATACTGCGCGGGATTGGCTGTAACCGATATTGAGCGGGATTGGCACTAACCGATACTGGACGGGATTGGCACTAACGGATACTGTGCGGGATTGGCACTAACGGATACTGTGCGGGATTGGCACTAACCGATACTGTGCGGGATTGGCACTAACCGATACTGTGCGGGATTGGCACTAACGGATACTGTGCGGGATTGGCACTAACGGATACTGTGCGGGATTGGCACTAACCGATACTGTGCGGGATTGGCACTAACCGATACTGAGTGGGATTGGCACTAACGGATACTGTGCTGGATTGGCACTAACCGATACCGAGCGGGATTGGCACTAACGGATACTGTGCTGGATTGGCACTAACCGATACTGTGCGGGATTGGCACTAACCGATACTGAGTGGGATTGGCACTAATGGATACTGTGCTGGATTGGCACTAACCGATACTGAGTGGGATTGGCACTAACGGATATTGTGTGGGATTGGCACTAACGGATACTGTGCGGGATTGGCACTAACCGATACTGAGCGCGACTGGCACTAACGGATACTGTGCGGGTTTGGCACTAATCGATACTGTGCGTGATTGGCACGAACCGATACTGCGCGGGATTGGCACTAACCGATACTGAGCAGGATTGGCACTAACGGATACTGAGCGGGATTGGCACTAACCGATACTGAGCGGGATTGGCACTGACAGGTATACTGCGCGGGATTGGCACTAACCGAGACTGTGCGGGATTGGCACTAACTGATACTGTGCGGGATTGGCACTAACCGATACTGAGCTGGATTGGTACTGACCGATACTGCACGGGATTGGCACTAACCAATACTGTGCGGGATTGGCACTAACCGATACTGCACGGGATTGGCACTAACCGATACTGTGCGGGATTGGCACTAACCGATACTGCGCGGGATTGGCACTAACCGTTAACATTCGGGATTGGCAATAACCGATACTGTGCGGGATTGGCACTAACGGATACTGCGCGGGATTGGCACTAACCGATACTGCGCGGGATTGGCACTAACCGTTAACATGCGGGATTGGCAATAACCGTACTGTGCGGGATTGGCACTAATGGATACTACGCGGGATAGATTGCATCTACAAGATGCAATGCAGGAACTCACCAAGGCTCCCCAGGCAGCACCTTCCAAATACACGCCCATGACCATCTGGAAGGACCAAGGGCAACAGATACCTGAGAACACCACCACCTGGAGGTTCCTCTCCAAGCCACTCATCATCCTGACATGGAAATATATCACCATTCCTTCTCCATCACTGGGTCAAAATCCTGGAACTCCCTCCTTACCAACACTGTGCGTGAACCTATACCTTAGGGACGGCAACGGTTCAAGAACATAAGAATTAGGGGCAGGAATAGGCCATCTGGCCCCTCAAGCCTGCTCCGCCATTCAATAAGATCATGGCTGATCTTTTTGTGGACTCAGCTCACCATAACGTTTAATTCCATCACTGTTTAAAAATCTATCTATTTTTGCCTTAAAAACATCCAACGAGATAACCTCAACTGCTTCACTGTGCGGTTCACCCGCCAGTGGAAACAACCTCCCTGCTTCTATCTTATCTAATCCCTTCATAATTTTATGTCGTTCTGTAAGATCCTCCCTCATTCTTCTAAATTCCAATGAATATAGTCCCAGTCTACTTAGTCTCTCCTCATAAGCCAATCCTCTCAACTCCAGAATCGACCTGGTGAATCTCCTCTGCACACCCTCCAGTGCCAGCACGTCCTTTCTCAAGTAAGGAGACCAAACTGTATACAGTACTCTAGGTGTGGCCTCACCAGCACCCTATACCACTGCAATCATTGTTTTTAAAATCCATCCCACTAGCAACGAAGGACAAAATTCCATTTGCCTTCTTAATTATCTGTTGCACCTGCGAACCAACTTTTTGTGATTCCTGGACAAGGATACCGAGGTCCCTCTGCTCAGCAGCATGCTGCAATTTTTCACCATTTAAATAATTGTCCATTTTGCGGTTATTCTCACCAAAATGGATGACCTCACATTTACCAATATTGTACTCCATCTGCCACACCCTTACCCACCCACTTAAACTATCTGTATCCCTCTGTAGCCTTTCAGTGTCCTCTGCACACTTTACTCTACCACTCATCTTAGTGTCATACGCGAACTTTGACATAACATTTGGGGGGCGATTCTCCAATATGGAGCCCAAGTGTTCGTGCCGTCGTGAATGCCGAACTGGGCCCTGGTACGACCGATTCTGGCCCCCACAGGGGTCCAGCACGGTACTGGAGCGGTTCACGCCGCTCCAGTCGCCTTTCGTGGTGCCAAATGGGCACCGTACCAACCCACGCATGCGCAGTTGGGCCACGCCAACCTTCCCATGCGCGGGGGACTTCTTTGGCGCGCTGGCCCCGACTCAACATGGAGTTGGTCTTCAGGGACCGGCTGCGCCAGAAAGTAGGCTCCGGGAAGGGGGGGGGGGGTGGAGGCCGGCCCGCCAATTGGCGTGCCCCAATCGCGGGCCAGGCCCCATCAGACCCCCCGGTGCAGGGGCTCCCTCTCCTCCCCCACACCCCACAGGCCGCCCCCCCCCGACCGTGCGTGCAGGATTCCCGCCGGCAGCGACCAGGGGTGAACGGCGCCGGCGGGACTCTGTCGTATCTGATATCATCGGCCCGTGCTGTGCCGAACGCGCCGGAACAAATGCTGCCGATTCTCCGCACCTCGGAGAATTGGAAAGACATTACTGAGGGAGAGCTGCATTGTTGGAAAGACATTACTGAGGGAGAGCTGTACTGTTAGGGAGACATTACTGAGGGAGAGCAGCATTGTTGAAAAAACATTACTGAGGGAGAGCTGTACTGTTAGGGAGACATTACTGAGGGAGAGCTGCATTGTTGAAAAGACATTACTGAGGGAGAGCTGCATTGTTGGAAAGACATTACTGAGGGAGTGCTGCATTGTTGAAAAGACATTACTGAGGGAGAGCTGCATTGTTGAAAAGACATTACTGAGGGAGTGCTGCATTGTTGAAAAGACATTACTGAGGGAGAGCTGCATTTTTGGAAAGACATTACTGAGGGAGAGCTGCATTGTTGGAAAGACATTACTGAGGGAGTGCTGCATTGTTGGAAAGACATTACTGAGGGAGAGCTGCACTGTTGGAAAGACATTACTGAGGGAGAGCTGCATTGTTGGAAAGACATTACTGAGGGAGTGCTGCATTGTTGGAAAGACATTACTGAGGGAGAGCTGCATTGTTGGAAAGACATTACTGAGGGAGTGCTGCATTGTTGGAAAGACATTACTGAGGGAGTGCTGCATTGTTGGAAAGACATTACTGAGGGAGAGCTGCATTGTTGGAAAGACATTACTGAGGGAGTGCTGCACTGTTGGAAAGACATTACTGAGGGAGAGCTGCATTGTTGGAAAGACATTACTGAGGGAGAGCTGTACTGTTGGAAAGACATTACTGAGGGAGAGCTGTACTGTTAGAAAGACATGACTGAGGGAGAGCTGCCTTGTTGGAAAGACATTACTGAGGGAGAGCTACACTGTTGGAAAGACATTACTGGGGGAGTGCTGCACTGTTGGAAAGACATTACTGAGGGAGTGCTGCATTGTTGGAAAGACATTACTGAGCGAGAGCTACACTGTTGGAAAGACATTACTGAGGGAGAGCTACTCTGTTGGAAAGACATTACTGAGGGAGAGCTACACTGTAGGAAAGACATTACTGAGGGAGTGCTGCACTGTTGGAAAGACATTACTGAGGGAGAGCTGCATTGTTGGAAAGACATTACTGAGGGAGTGCTGCACTGTTGGAAAGACATTACTGAGGGAGAGCTGCATTGTTGGAAAGACATTACTGAGGGAGTGCTGCATTGTTGGAAAGACATTACTGAGGGAGAGCTGCATTGTTGGAAAGACATTACTGAGGGAGTGCTGCATTGTTGGAAAGACATTACTGAGGGAGTGCTGCATTGTTGGAAAGACATTACTGAGGGAGAGCTGCATTGTTGGAAAGACATTACTGAGGGAGTGCTGCACTGTTGGAAAGACATTACTGAGGGAGAGCTGCATTGTTGGAAAGACATTACTGAGGGAGAGCTGTACTGTTGGAAAGACATTACTGAGGGAGAGCTGTACTGTTAGAAAGACATGACTGAGGGAGAGCTGCCTTGTTGGAAAGACATTACTGAGGGAGAGCTACACTGTTGGAAAGACATTACTGGGGGAGTGCTGCACTGTTGGAAAGACATTACTGAGGGAGTGCTGCATTGTTGGAAAGACATTACTGAGCGAGAGCTACACTGTTGGAAAGACATTACTGAGGGAGAGCTACTCTGTTGGAAAGACATTACTGAGGGAGAGCTACACTGTAGGAAAGACATTACTGAGGGAGAGCTGCATTGTTGGAAAGACATTACTGAGGGAGTGCTGCATTGTTGGAAAGACATTACTGAGGGAGTGCTGCATTGTTGGAAAGACATTACTGAGGGAGTGCTGCACTGTTGGAAAGACATTATTGAGGGAGTGCTGCATTGTTGGAAAGACATTACTGAGGGAGAGCTGCATTGTTGGAAAGACATTACTGAGGGAGTGCTGCACTGTTGGAAAGACATTACTGAGGGAGAGCTGCATTGTTGGAAAGACATTACTGAGGGAGAGCTGTACTGTTGGAAAGACATTACTGAGGGAGAGCTACACTGTTGGAAAGACATGACTGAGGGAGAGCTGCCTTGTTGGAAAGACATTACTGAGGGAGAGCTACACTGTTGGAAAGACATTACTGGGGGAGTGCTGCACTGTTGGAAAGACATTACTGAGGGAGTGCTGCATTGTTGGAAAGACATTACTGAGCGAGAGCTACACTGTAGGAAAGACATTACTGAGGGAGAGCTACACTGTTGGAAAGACATTACTAAGGGAGAGCTACACTGTAGGAAAGACATTACTGAGGGTGTGTCAGATGCAATCTTGGACGTTAAACTGAAGTCTGTTTACCCTTTTAGCTGAATATAAAAGATTCCACTGCACTATTTAGAAAAAATAAATTTAGAGTTCCCAATTCATTTTTTCCAATTAAAGAGCAATTTAGTGTGGCCAATCCACCAACCCTGCACGTCTTTGGGGGCGAAACCCATGGAAACATGGGATCCAGAGCCGGGATCGAATCTGGGACCGCGGCACCGCGAGGCTGCAATGCTAACCACTGCGTCACCGTGTCGCCCTCCACTGCATTATTTTGATGAAGAGTGGGAGGTCTCCCTGGTGGCTGTCAGTATTCATCCCTAAACCAACATGACTAAAAACAGCTGATCTGATTATGATCAAACTGTGAGCTGACTGCACCGAACCTGGCTGCGAGGTTTCCTACATTACAGCAGTGCTTCATTTCGGCATATTCTGAGGTGATGAAATGAGCTATATAAATGTACGTCTTTGTTCGATTATTGAAGGCACTTCGAATAATTGGGTAAAATTATCAATTGATAATTTAGCTGAGATGTCACTGTAATCCTTGTAGTACACATTCCTGACGATAGATTATGATAGAGACAACAGAAAAAAGCAAAACATATCCATCGTGGATTCAGGAAGGGGCAATCTTGCCAATCTAACTGATTGGATTGATATGTGGGGTGATAGAGGAGTTTATAAGACAGTGGACCCGGATTTCAGTAGGGCCTTTGACACAATTCCTCTGGTATTGAAGATGAAGTCAGTGGAAATGGATAGTCGGCACTCACGGGCACAGCTGGGGCAACAGTGACCTGATGTTGGGGCCTTGATCAGATTCCTCGGGCAGTCTACCAGGCTGGGACACTGATGCCGATAACAGCGCAGATGCTGCACGCCATCAACCATCACCTGCAGAGAGAAAGGATTTGTCGTGAGTGGTATTCGTTATGATTTGCAGACATGCAGATAATGATATACAGACAGGCAGCTAATGAACTCTGAGAACAGGACATGACCAATGAGCAGGCAGGGCACTCAGGGGTGGTATCTCACTATAAAAGGCACGAGGCGCTCACACTCCGCCTCTTTCCACTGATGAACATCCACAGAGTGAGTCAGGGTGTATGTACAGTATCACACCCCCGGCACGTGGCTAAGAGCTAGTCTGGTTCAGTCAGACAGAGTAACCACACTTAGGTTAGCAGAGTGTCGAACTCACAGAGAACTGTGCAAACTGTGCTGCTGGTTCAATAAATCGGATTGAACTAACTTCAAGGTCTGGAGTATCTTTTGGTTAAAGCTGCATCCATTTGCAGCCTGTGTTAGCCCAGAGTGCATAACACAAGATTCATTTTGAGGGATAGAGCAGTGGGTGGTAACATAGAGGCACAAGGTGCCGGGACAAGGCTGCAAAGATACTGTGTGCAGTGATATTGGTTACAGGGTTAAAGTGAGACGTGACACCCAGAACATCCCATTCATTTACTCGGTGCATTGTTCTGGAGAAACGCACTGATCCACAAGACCGAATAAATAATATTTGCTCACTGCATGTGACAACAGCTCTCAAACACAGACTGCCCCCTTCCTCTGGAGCACCTCCCACTCTTTCCTCAATCACAGACCACCTTCCCCCGGGTCTTTGTACCCCCCTCAGCTAGAGAACCTTCCCCCCTGGCTTCTGTACCCCCTTCCCAATCACAAATCACCTCCCCAGGGTCGCTGCACCCATCTCCCCTATCACAGACCAGCATCCGCGGGGGTCTCTGCACCCTGCCCTGCTCCCAATCACAGATGACCCTCCCTAGGATCACCTACGCACCTCCCCGCCCCACATAACAGTACATCCTGCCCCGCTCCCAATCATAGACTACCCTTCCCAGAGTCTTTGACCCAACTCTATACCAATTACAGGCCACCCTCCCCAGGGTCTCTATACCCAACCCTGTCCCAATTGCAAACCACCCTCCCAAGGGGTTCTGTACCCCATTCCCCACCCCAATCAGAGACCACCCTCCTCGGGGTCAATTATACACCCCGCACATCACAGACCACCCTGTCCAGGGTCATCTATATCCCCGGCCCATCACAGACCACCCTTCCCAGGATCATCTATATCCCCCTGCCCATCACAGACCACCCTGCCCAGAGTCATCTATATCCCCCGGCCCATCACAGACCACCCTGCCCAGGATCATCTATATCCCCCGGCCCATCACAGACCACCCTCCCCAGGATCATCTATATCCCCCGGCCCATCACAGACCACCCTGTCCAGAGTCTCTGTGCCGCCCCTCCCCCCTAATCACAAACCACCAGACATCAGGGCCTCTGTAGTCAACCCCGCCCCAATCACAGACCCACTCTCCCCAGAGTCTCTGTAACCACCCCCACCCCCAAACACAGACCCACTCTCCCCAGAGTCTCTGTAACCACTCCCACCCCCAATCACAGACCCACTCGCCCCAGAGGCTCTGTAACCACCCCCACCCCCAGACACAGACCCACTCGCCCCAGAGGCTCTGTAACCACCCCCACCCCCAGACACAGACCCATCCTCCCCAGAGTCTCTGTACCACCCCCACCCCCATCATAGTCCATATTCCCCAGGGTCTCTGTACTGCCCCCTTCACCCCAATCACAGACAACCCTGCCCAGAGTCTCTGACCTCTGCTGCTGCCGCCCCCCACCCCACCCCAATCACTGAGGGTCTTTGCAACAACTTGGTTCTCCTATTCCAGATCTGAGAAGGTTACTACCCAGCAGGACACGGCCCAGCACAGCCTCCTGGTCAAAGATCTCTACAATATTAATGTGAATCAATCTGATTGGTTATTTTCTCTGGCTCTTTGTCGCATTTCTAGATGGTCATGCTCACTCTTCCCAACCAGACATTTGTTCAAAATGTTAAATATTGAAGGTGTTAATCCCAGAGATTGATTGCCTTTCCTCAGACTCTGTTAGATCTGACATCTTTGGGGAGTGGGTTCAAAGTTCAGACTATGACACCAGGTTTACTTTTGTGACTAGACACATCTTACCTCACAGGTGCAGATCTCGCAGGGGTCGTTGGTAGGTTGGAAACTCTCGCCAGGACCGTACACATGGTTATTGTAGATACAGTCTGTGAGGCAGTGCAAAACAAAATGGATGCTGGATAATGTACATCATGGGCCATAACCGATACTGAGCGGGATTGGGACTAACCGATACTGAGCGGGATTGGGACTAACCGATACTGTGCGGGATTGGCACTAACCATTATCATGCGGGATTAGCACTAACCGATACTGCGTGAGATTGGCACTAACCGATACTGAGCAGGATTGGCACTAACGGACACTGTGTGGGATTGGCACTAACCGATACTGCGCGGGGTTGGCACTAACCGTCATCGCACGGGATTGGCACTAACCGATACTGAACGGGATTGGCACTAACCGATACTGAGCGGGATTGGCACTAACCGATACTGTGCGGGATTGGCGCTAACCGTTATCATACGGGATTAGCACTAACCGATACTGCGCGGGATTGGCACTAACCGATACTGCGCGGGATTGGCACTAACCGTCATCGCACGGGATTGGCACTAACCAATACTGAGCGGGATTGGCACTACCCGATACTGAGCGGGATTGGCACTAACCGATACTGTGCGGGATTGGCGCTAACCGTTATCATGCGGGATTAGCACTAACCGATACTGCGCGGGATTGGCACCAACCAATACTGTGCGGGATTGGCACTAACCGATACTGCGCGGGATTGGCACTAACCGATACTGCGCGGGATTGGCACCAACCGATACTGCGCGGGATTGGCACTAACCGATACTGCGCGGGATTGGCAATAACCGATACTGCGCGGGATTGGCACTAACGGATACTGTGCTGGATTGGCACTAACCGATACTGAGCGGGATTGGCACTAACCGATACTGAGCGGGATGGGCTCTAACAGATACTGTGCGGGATTGGCACTAACCGATACTGAGCGGGATTGCCACCAACCGATACTGTGCGGGATTGCCACCAACCGATACTGCGCGGGATTGGCACTAACCATCATCGCACGGGATTGGCACTAACCGATACTGTGTGGGATTGGCACTAACGGATACTGAGCGGGATTGGCACTAACCGATACTGAGCGGAATTGGCACTAACCGATACTGAGCGGGATTGGCACTAACCGATACTGAGCGGGATTGGCACTAACCGATACTGAGCGGAATTGGCACTAACGGATACTGAGCGGGATTCGCACTAACCGATACTGAACAGGATTGGCACTAACCGATACTGAGCAGGATTGGCACTAACGGATACTGAGCGGGATTGGCACTAACGGATACTGTGCAGGATTGGCACTAACGGATACTGTGCAGGATTGGCACTAACGGATACTGTGCAGGATTGGCACTAACGGATACTGTGCAGGATTGGCACTAACGGATACTGTGCAGGATTGGCACTAACTGATACTGTGCAGGATTGGCACTAACCGATACTGAGCGGGATTGGCACTAACCGATACTGAGCGGGATTGGCACTAACGAATACTGTGCGGGATTGGCACTAACCGATACGGAGCGGGATTGGCACTAACGAATACTGTGCAGGATTGGCACTAACCGATACTGCGCGGGATTGGCACTAACCGATACGGAGCGGGATTGGCACTAACGAATACTGTGCGGGATTGGCACTAACCGATGCTGTACAGGATTGGCAAGAACCAATAATGAATCAGTCAATATTTTATGGCATCACGTGGCGTTAAGCTCCTCGTCCAGGAGTTAGGCAGACTCACACGGACTAAATACAACTAACATCTGAGGCCAGACATCAAGCTAAGGCACCTGGAGCCAGCAGTGTACCAGGTACAGGGCTCAACTGGAGCCAGCATTGTACCAGGTACAGGGCTCACCTGGAACCAGCAGTGTTCCAGGTACAGGGCTCACCTGGAGCCAGCACTGTGGCAGGTACAGGGCTCACCTGGACCCAGCAGTGTCCCAGGTACAGGGCTCATCTGGAGCTAGCAGCATCCCAGATACAGGACTCACCTGGAGCCAGCAGCGTCCCAGATACAGGGCTCACCTGGAGCCAGCAGTGTCCCAGATACAGGGCTCACCTGGAGCTAGGAGCATCCCAGATACAGGGCTCACCTGGAGCCAGCAGTGTCCCAGATACAGGGCTCACCTGGAGCTAGGAGCATCCCAGATACAGGGCTCACCTGGAGCCAGCAGTGACCCAGGTACAGGGCTCACCTGGAGCCAGCAGCGTCCCAGATGCAGGGCTCACCTAGAGCCAGCAGTGTTCCAGGTACAGAGCTTACCTGGAGCCAGCAGTGTCCCAGATACAGGGCTCATCTGGAGCCAGCAGCGTCCCAGGTACAGGGTTCACCTGGAGCCAGCAGCGTCCCAGGTACAGGGTTCACCTGGAGCCAGCAGTGTCCCAGATACAGGGCTCACCTGGAGCCAGCAGTGTCCCAGATACAAGGCTCACCTGGAGCCAGCATTGTACCAGGTACAGGGCTTACCTGGAACCAGCAGTGTTCCAGGTACAGGGCTCACCTGGAGCCAGCAGTGACCCAGGTACAGGGCTCACCTGGAGCCAGCAGCGTCCCAGATACAGGGCTCACCTGGAGCCAGCAGTGTTCCAGGTACAGGGCTTACCTGGAGCCAGCATTGTACCAGGTACAGGGCTTACCTGGAACCAGCAGTGTTCCAGGTACAGGGCTCACCTGGAGCCAGCAGTGACCCAGGTACAGGGCTCACCTGGAGCCAGCAGCGTCCCAGATACAGGGCTCACCTGGAGCCAGCAGTGTTCCAGGTACAGGGCTTACCTGGAGCCAGCAGTGTCCCAGATACAGGGCTCACCTGGAGCCAGCAGTGTCCCAGGTACAGGGTTCACCTGGAGCTAGCAGCGTCCCAGGTACAGGGCTCACCTGGAGCCAGCATTGTACCAGGTACGGAGCTCACCTGGAGATAGCAGTGTCCCAGGTACAGGGCTTACCTGGAGCCAGCATTGTACCAGATACAGGGCTCACCTGGAGCCAGCATTGTACCAGTTACAGGGCTCACCTGGAGCCAGCAGTGTCCCAGGTACAGGGCTCACCTGGAGCCAGCAGTGGTTCAGGTACGGAGCTCACCTGGAGCCAGCATTGTACCAGGTACGGAGCTCACCTTGAGCCAGCATTATACCAGGTACGGAGCTCACCTGGAGCCAGCATTGTACCAGGTACAGGGCTCACCTGGAGCCAGCAGTGTCCCAGATACAGGGCTCACCTGGAGCCAGCAGTGTTTCAGGTACAGGGCTCACCTGGAGCCAGCAGTGTCCCAGATACAGGGCTCACCTGGAGCCAGCAGTGTTCCAGGTACAGGGCTCACCTGGAGCCAGCAGTGTTTCAGGTACGGAGCTCACCTGGAGCCAGCATTGTACCAGGTACGGAGCTCACCTGGAGCCAGCATTGTACCAGGTACGGAGCTCACCTGGAGCCAGCATTGTACCAGGTACAGGGCTCACCTGGAGCCAGCAGTGTCCCAGATACAGGGCTCACCTGGAGCCAGCAGTGTCCCAGATACAGGGCTCATCTGGAGCCAGCAGTGTCCCAGATACAGGGCTCACCTGGAGCCAGCAGTGTCCCAGATACAGGGCTCATCTGGAGCCAGCAGTGTTTCAGGTACAGGGCTCACCTGGAGCCAGCAGTGTCCCAGATACAGGGCTCACCTGGAGCCAGCAGTGTCCCAGGTACAGGGCTCACCTGGAGCCAGCAGTGTTTCAGGTACGGAGCTCACCTGGAGCCAGCATTGTACCAGGTACGGAGCTCACCTGGAGCCAGCATTGTACCAGGTACGGAGCTCACCTGGAGCCAGCAGTGTCCCAGATACAGGGCTCACCTGGAGCCAGCAGTGGTTCAGGTACAGGGCTCACCTGGAGCCATCAGTGTTTCAGGTACAGGGCTCATCTGGAGCCAGCAGTGTCCCAGATACAGGGCTTACCTGGAGCCAGCAGTGTTTCAGATACAGGGCTCACCTGGAGCCAGCAGTGTCCCAGATACAGGGCTCACCTGGAGCCAGCAGTGTCCCAGATACAGGGCTCACCTGGAGCCAGCAGTGTTTTAGGTACAGGGCTCACCTGGAGCCAGCAGTGTTTTAGGTACAGGGCTCATCTGGAGCCAGCAGTGTCCCAGATACAGGGCTCACCTGGAGCCAGCAGTGTTTCAGGTACAGGGCTCACCTGGAGCCAGCAGTGTCCCAGATACAGGGCTCACCTGGAGCCAGCAGTGTCCCGGATACAGGGCTCACCTGCAGCTAGCAGTGTCCCAGGTACAGAACTCACCAGGCAATAACGGGTACCTCCCTCACACACCCTACCTGCACAGAGAGGGCAGCATTCTCCAGAGACATGGATTTGATTCACACATGGAGCGATGCAATGAATTCCCGCACAGGTTGTGACTCCACCCGCACACATACACGTCATGCAGGGGATTGTGGGTGCAAACCAGGTCGCTCCTTCCTGGTACTCCTTCCCATTGTACATACAGCCTGACAGGAATGAAAAGGGAAGTCAGTAACAATTAAGGGGAGGTTTTATGCTAGAATGTAACTGTATCCTGTCCATCCAATCCCAAAACACTGTCTAAAAGGGATATACCGCCCACCCGATTCCTCCACTTCACATGTATCTAGTCATCCATTCCCCATCAGAGAAAGGGACCCTTAAATATATTCTCTTCCCAGAATTTCTTCAAATGTTTTAAATGTGGACCATTCAATCTCCCTCTGCTTTGTGTCTCTGGTACGAACACTGAGGTTCCAGTAAAAACAAATCAGTCATTATTTACTCCCTCAAACACTTTCATCATTTTTCACCATTTTATTAAATTCCTTGAGTGCTTAATTTCTCTGAAGTGGGGAATCCCCGGAGGAGGAGTTCTTACCTCGACACTGTGGACAGCAAGATCCCGCGTTGGTGACCTGTTGCCCACAGCTGAGCGGCGGGCACTCAACGTGCAAACACAGCACATCGCCACCCTGCGACACAGCAATGAAAAGTTACAATGTGAACTAAAGTAACTGACAATCTAACAAAAGACAGGGGCTGGGGGCTGAAGGAGCATGTGTTTGTAAAAAGGGCTGTTGGCGGCAAAACGGTTCCTGGGTTGGGGGGAAGTCTGGCCTGAGACCAATTCTCCAGCAGGTCACTGCTGAGGGCAGGGCCTGGGGGAAGGACACTGTTACAAGGGCCTGTTCCCGGCACTGGCACAGAACTACCACCTCCACTAATTTCCTGCCATCGTTTACAGGCTTCTCCCAGTTCAGTGAAGAGACCAGCAGGATAATGGGAGTTTCCAGCTGCACTCTGGGTGGGTGTCAGTGCGCTGAGATGGGTGTCAGTGCGCTGAGATGGGCATCAAACCTTGCCCGCACCTCTCCCATACACCCAGCTCTCCCCCCCCCCCCCCCCCCGATAATGTCCTCAAGGAGAGGTTGGCCCTCAAGGGAGGGTTTAAATTAGATTGGCGGGGGATGGAAACGTCAGAGGGAAGAGGAGAGAAGCTTGTCAGTGAAGTATTAACTGATCAGGATGATATATCAGGGAGTAGCATGAAGATAAATAAAATAATTGGAGGTTGAGGGGAGACCTGATAGAGGTCTACAAAATTATGAGGGGCATGGACAGAGTGGATAGTCAGAGGCTTTTTCCCAGGGTAGAGGGGTCAATTACTAGGGGGCATAGGTTTAAGGTGCGAGGGGCAAAGTTTAGAGTAAATGTCGAGGCAAGTTTTTTTACACAGAGGGTAGTGGGTGCCTGGAACTCGCTGCCGGAGGAGGAGGTGGAAGCAGGGATGATGGTGACATCCTATACACGAATAGGATGGGAATAGAGGGATACGGACCCAGGAAGTATAGTGTAGTCGGGCAGCATGGTCGGCACGGGCTTGGAGGGCCGAAGGGCCTGTTCCTGTGCTGTACTTTCAAGGACAGGGTTCAAGGACAGAATCTCTCTTCCTAGGGGTAAGGATGAAAAGGATGAAAAGATGCAATCGGTGTTGTACATAGACCACCAAATAGTAGAAGGATTTAGAAAGTCAAACTTGCAAAGAAATTACAGAGAGGTGTAATAATTATCAAGTAAATATAATGGGGACTTCAATTATCCAAGAATAGACTGGGATAGGAATAGTGCAAAAGGTACATTATCCAAGTATAGACTGGGATAGGAATAGTGCAAAGATACATTATCCAAGAATAGACTGGGATATGAATAAGCAAACATACATTATCCAAGAATTCACTGGGATAGGGCTCGTGTAAAGAGTCATTATCCAAGTATAGACTGGGGTAGGAATAGTGCAAAGAGTCATTATCCAAGAATTCACTGGGATAGGAATAGTGCAAAGAGTTATTATCCAAGAATAGACTGGGATAGGAATAGTGCAAAGAGTCATTATCCAAGAATAGACTGGGATAGGAATAGTGCAAAGAGACATTATCCAAGAATAGACTGGGATAGGAATAGTGCAAAAGGTACATTATCCAAGAATAGACTGGGATAGGAATAGTGCAAAGAGTCATTATCCAAGAATAGACTGGGATAGGAATAGTGCAAAAGGTGCATTATCCAAGTATAGACTGGGATAGGAATAGTGCAAAGATACATTATCCAAGAATAGACTGGGATAGGAATAGTGCAAAGAGATATCCAAGAATTCACTGGGATAGGAATAGTGCAAAGATACATTATCCAAGAATAGACTGGGATGGGAATAGTTCCGAGGTGCATTATCCAAGAATAGACTGGGATAGGAATAGTGCAAAGATACCTTATCCAAGAATAGACTGGGATAGGAATAGTGCAAAGAGACATTATCCAAGAATAGACTGGGATAGGAATAGTGCAAAGAGCCATTTTCCAGGAATAGACTGGGATAGGAATAGTGCAAAGAGCCATTTTCCAGGAATAGACTGGGATAGGAATAGTGCAAAAGGTACATTATCCAAGAATAGACTGGTGTCATGTGAGAGTACCTTCAAGAAATGGGTGTTTATAAATGGGTGTGTATATAAATATCTGTAGTGAGAGTACCTTTAAGAAATGGGTGTTTAATACTGCAGTGATGTCAGAAAGTGGGTGGAGCAGGGCTGTCTGTCAGCTTTTTACTTTCGCTTTAGGCTTTTGCTGCAGGTTGGGTTTGGTTTCATTTTAGTTTTGGAGAAGCTGCAATCACAGCAGGATGTGTATGAATCTCTGCAAGGTTATGAGTGTCCATTTGCTGATTTCAATATGGTAACTGTTCTCAGTAGTGAAGTTAAACCTGAGGTCTTTCTGTTAAAGGTTTTGTGTTAAGTCTTATGGATGTTAAAAGGAAAGCTCAAGGATTACTTAGGGTTGTATTTGAATTGATGGTTGCTAAGATGTTCACTGTATGTTTTAAAAAAGATTAATTTAAGTTCATAGAATAAACATTGTTTTGCTTTAAAAAATACTTTTCCATTTCTGCTGTACCACACCTGTAGATAGATAGATAGATAGAGAAATACAGCACAGAACAGGCCCTTCGGCCCACTATGTTGCGCCGAACTTTTGTCCTAGGTTAATCATAGAATTTTGGATAATTTTTCATGGCCAATCCACCCAACCTGCACATCTTTGGACTGTGGGAGGAAACCGGAGTACCCGGAGGAAACCCACGCAGTCACGGGGAGGATGTGCAGACTCCACACAGTCAGTGACCCAAGTCAAAATCGAACTTGGGACCCTGGAGCTGTGAAGCAATTGTGCTATCCACAATGCTACCGTGCTGCCCTTAAGAAGTTAACCTACACTCCATTATTCTACCCTAATCCATGTACCTATCCAATAGCCGCTTGAAGGTCCCTAACTTTTCCGACTCAACTACTTCCACAGGCAGTGCATTCCATGCCCCCACTACTCTCTGGGTAAAGAACCTACCTCTGACATCCCCTCTATATCTTCCACCATTTATCTTAAATTTATGTCCCCTTGTAATGGCGTGTTCCACCCGGGGAAAAAGTCTCTGACTGTCTACTCTATCTATTCCCCTAATCATCTTATAAACCTCTATCAAGTCGCCCCTCATCCTTCTCCGTTCTAATGAGAAAAGGCCTAGCACCCTCAACCTTTCCTCGTATGACCTACTCTCCATTCCAGGCAACATCCTGGTAAATCTCCTTTGCACCTTTTCCAAAGCTTCCACATCCTTCCTAAAATGAGGTGACCGGAACTGCACACAGTACTCCAAATGTGGCCGTACCAAGGTTTTGTACAGCTGCATCATCACCTCACGGCTCTTAAATTCAATCCCTCTGCTAATGAACGCTAGCACACCATAGGCCTTCTTCACAGCTCTATCCACTTGAGTGGCAACTTTCAAAGATCTATGAACATAGACCCCAAGATCTCTCTGCTCCTCCACATTGCCAAGAACCCTACCATTAACCCTGTATTCCGCATTCATATTTGTCCTTCCAAAATGGACAACCTCACACTTGTCAGGGTTAAACTCCATCTGCCACTTCTCAGCCCAGCTCTGCATTCTATCTATGTCTCTTTGAAGCCGACAACAGCCCTCCTCACTATCCACAACTCCACCAATCTTCGTATCATCTGCAAATTTACTGACCCACCCTTCAACTCCCTCATCCAAGTCGTTAATGAAAATCACAAACAGCAGAGGACCCAGAACTGATCCCTGCGGTACGCCACTGATAACTGGGCTCCAGGCTGAATATTTGCCATCCACCACCACTCTCTGTCTTCTATCGGTTAGCCAGTTTGTTATCCAACTGGCCAAATTTCCCACTATCCCATGCCTCCTTACTTTCTGCATAAGCCTACCATGGGGAACCTTATCAAATGCCTTACTAAAATCCATGTACACTACATCCACTGCTTTACCTTCATCCACATGCTTGGTCACCTCCTCAAAGAAGTCAATAAGACTTGTAAGGCAAGACCTACCCCTCACAAATCCGTGCTGACTATCCCTAATCAAGCAATGCCTTTCCAGATGCTCATAAATCCTATCCCTCAGTACCCTTTCCATTACTTTGCCTACCACCGAAGTAAGACTAACTGGCCTGTAATTCCCAGGGTTATCCCTATTCCCTTTTTTGAACAGGGGCACGACATTCGCCACTCTCCAATCCTCTGGTACCACCCCTGTTGACAGCGAGGACGAAAAGATCATTGCCAACGGCTCTGCAATTTCATTTCTTGCTTCCCATAGAATCCTTGGATATATCCCGTCAGGCCCGGGGGACTTGTCTATCCTCAAGTTTTTCAAAACGCGCAACACATCTTCCTTCCTGACAAGTATCTCCTCAAGCTTATCAGTCTGCTTCACGCTGTCCTCTCCAACAATATGGCCCCTCTCGTTTGTAAATACTGAAGAAAAATACTTGTTCAAGACCTCTCCTATCTCTTCAGACTCAATACACAATCTCCCGCTACTGTCCTTAATCGGACCTACCCTCGCTCTAGTCATTCTCATATTTCTCACATATGTGTAAAAGGCCTTGGGGTTTCCTTGATCCTACCCGCCAAAGATTTTTCATGCCCTCTCTTAGCTCTCCTAATCCCTTTCTTCAGTTCCCTCCTGGCTATCTTGTATCCCTCCAGCGCCCTGTCTGAACCTTGTTTCTTCAGCCGTACACAAGTCTCCTTCTTCCTCTTAACAAGACATTCAACCTCCCTTGTCAATCATGGTTCCCTCACTTGACCATCTCTTCCCTGCCTGACAGGGACATACATATCAAAGACACGCAGTACCTGTTCCTTGAACAAGTTCCACATTTCACTTGTGTCCTTCCCTGACAGCCTATGTTCCCAACTTCTGCACTTCAATTCTTGTCTGACAGCATTGTATTTACCCTTCCCCCAATTATAAACCTTGCCCTGTTGCACGCACCTATCCCTCTCCATAACTAAAGTGAAAGTCACAGAATTGTGGTCACTACCTCCAAAATGCTCCCCCACTAACAAATCTATCACCTGCCCTGGTTCATTACTAAGTACTAAATCCAAAATGGCCTCCCCTCTGGTCGGACAATCTACATACTGTGTTAGAAAAGCTTCCTGGACACACTGCACAAACACTACCCCATCTAAACTATTTGATCTAAAGAGTTTCCACTCAATGTTTGGGAAGTTGAAGTCACCCATGACTACTACCCTGTGACTTCTGCACCTTTCCAAAATCTGTTTCCCAATCGGTTCCTCCACATCTCTGCTGCTATTGGGGGGCCTATAGAAAACTCCCAACAAGGTGACTGCTCCTTTCCTATTTCTGACTTCAACCCATATTACCTCAGTAGGCAGATCCCCCTCGAACTGCCTTTCTGCAGCTGTTATACTATCTCTAATTAACAATGCCACCCCCCCACTTCTTTTACCATCCTCCCTAATCTTGTTGAAACAGCTATAACCAGGGACCTCCAACAACCATTTCTGCTCCTCTTCTATACAAGTTTCCGCCACCACATCGTAGTCCCAAGTACCGATCCATGCCTTAAGTTCACCCACCTTATTCCTGATGCTTCTTGCATTAAAGTATACGCACTTCAACCCATCTCCTTGCCTGCAAGTACTCTCCTTTGTCATTGTTACCTTGCCCACTGCATCACCACGTGCTTTGGCGTCCTGACTATCGTCTTCCTTAGTTGCTGGACTACAGATCCGGTTCCCATTCCCCTGCCAAATTAGTTTAAACCCTCCCGAAGAGCACTAGAAAACCTCCCCCCCAGGATATTGGTGCCCCTCTGGTTCAGATGCAACCCGTCCTGCTTGTACAGGTCCCACCTTCCCCAGAATGCGCTCCAATTATCGAAATACCTGAAGCCTTCCCTCCTACACCATTCCTGCAGCCACGTGTTCAACTGCACTCTCTCTCTATTCCTAGCCTCGCTATCACGTGGCACCGGCAACAAACCAGAGATGACAACTCTGTCTGTCCTGGCCTTTAATCTCCAGCCTAACTCCCTAAACTTGTTTATTACCTCCACACCCTTTTTCCTACCTACATCGTTGGTACCAATGTGCACCACGACTTCTGGCTGCTGACCCTCCCCCTTCAGGATCCTGAAGACACGATCAGAGACATCCCTGGCCCTGGCACCCGGGAGGCAACATACCTTTCGGGAGTCTCGCTCGCGACCACAGAATCTCCTATCTATTCCCCTAACCATTGAATCTCCTATTACTATTGCTTTTCTATGCTCCCCCCTTCCCTTCTGAGCCCCAGAGCCAGACTCAGTGCCAGAGACCTGGCCGCTGGGGCCTTCTCCCGGTAGGTCATCCCCCCCAACAGCATCCAAAACGGTATACTTGTTTTGAAGGGGAACGGCCACGAGGGATCCCTGCACTGTCTGCCTGTTAGTTTTCTTTCCCCTGACTGTAACCCAGCTACTCTTGTCCAGTACCTTTGGTGTGGCTACCTCCCTGTAACTCTTCTCTGTAATCCCCTCTGCCTCCCGGATGATCCAAAGTTCATCCAGCTCCAGCTCCAGTACCTTAACACGGTCTCTGAGGAGCTGGAGTTGGGTGCACTTCCCGCAGGTATAGTCAGCGGGGACACCAGTGGTATCCCTCACCACCCACATCCTACAGGAGGAGCATGCAACTGCCCTAGCCTCCATCCCCTCTTACTTTACAGAATTAGCTGCCCCTTGGACCAACTGGACCTCCGCCCTCCGACTCTACTTCCAGTCAGCTGTACTCTAAACTCCTGGGTCCCTTCACGCTCTTTGATAAATATAGGAAATGAAATGTAAGGAACACCTTACTCCCTCCTCACCTAACTCCCTCAGTCTCCAAACTCTCACTGTAGCACTCAAATGCCACAAGCTCAGCACTCCCTCAGTCACCAAACTCTCACTGTAGCACTCAAATGCCACAAGCTCAGCACTCAGTGCAAACAAAGTCTGCACTGTAACTAGCTCATATTTATACTGTGACTCTAGCTTCGGAAAACTGGCCTAATGCAATTAACTAATTAACAAGCTCCAGCTACAAGTAAGTACAAGTAGAACCTTGTTTAAAGCTGATTCAAAATTCACCTTCTTATAGACCAAACAGCAACTTTTAAGTTAATTAACTAAATAAAAGAAATACTAGACTTTAAATAAAAATGAACCCTTATACTCCCTCAGTCACCAAACTCTCACTGTAGCACTCAAATGCCACAAGCTCAGCACTCCAGTGCAAAACCACTGAGTGGACCGTGTGCTCCCCATACCACAATCTATTAAAAGTTGTGGGTCAGGTGAACTCCATGATACACTTTGGGGTTCTCTAAACCCTGACCCATAACATTGAGATGGGAATAGTGCAAAGATACATTATCCAAGAATAGACTGGGATAGGAATAGTGCAAAAGGTACATTATCCAAGAATAGACTGGGATAGGGATAGTGCAAAGAGACTTAATCCAAGAATAGACTGGGATAGGAATAGTGCAAAGAAACACGAGGGGCGAGAGTTCCTGGAGTGTGTTTGGGATAATTTTCTGCAGCACGATGATTCTTGTCTAACGAGAGGGCAGACACAGTTGGACCTGGTTCGGGGAATGAGGTGGCCCAAGCGGACCAGGTATCAGTTGAAGAGCATCTACGGGACAGGGACCATTATATCGTAAGGTCTAGGTTGGCCATTGAAAAGGAGAAGGGACAGGCCAAAGCAGGATGATTAATTGGGGGAAAGCAAATTGCAGAATGCGTCGGAGTCGAGTGAGTTGGAATGAAATGTTGGCGGAAAAGACAGTGACTAAACAATGGGCCACCTTCAAAGAGATAGTATTGCAGGCAATGTCAAGATATAGTCCCTTGAAGGAGAAAGAGAGGACAAATAACTCCAGTGCAGTCTGGATGACAAGACAGATAGAGGTAACTATGAAAAAGAAGAAAAGCACATATGACAGATGTCAGGTAGAAAATACAATGGTGAATCAGACTGAATATAGGACCAGAGGGGAAGTGAAAAAACTAAGAAAAGCAAGGAGGGAGCATGAAAAGAGACTGGCAGCTAACATAAAAGGAAATCCCAAGGTCTTCTATAAGCAAATAAATAATAAAACGTTGGTAAAAGGAGTCATGCCCATTAGGGATAATAAAAAGGGATTTGTAGGTGGTGGCAGGAGCAGTGGAGGTATTAAATAAGCACTTTTCACCTGTCTTCACAAAGGAATTGGATGCTACCTAAGTGGTTAGCACTGCTGCCTTCAACAGCGCCTGGGACCCAGGTTCTATTCCAGCCTTAGGTGACTGTCTGTGTGGAGTTTGCACAACTCCCCTTGTCTGCCTGCGGTTCCTCCGGGTGCTAAGGTTTACTCCCGCAGTCCAAAGATGTGCAGGCTAGGTGGATTGGCCATGACCAATGCATGGGGTTATGGGGATAGGGTAGCCCTGGCGTCCCGGGCCGCCGCTGCGGGGTCCCAAGTGCGGCAAAAGGCCGACCGCCAGAGCTGACAAGTGGTTAACCAGCGGCAGGGAGTGGGTCTAGGTGGGGTGCTCTTTGGCTGGGTCGGTGCAGACGGGACGGGCCGAATGGCCTCCTTCTGCACTGTAGGGATTCTATGGGTTCCATGGAGGCTGAGGCGAGAGAGGAAGAAACTGGTGCACTCAAGGAATAGACAATTGAAAAGGAGGAGGTGCTAGAAAGGCTACCTTTTTTGAAAATTGATAAGACACCAGGACCAGATGAGATGCATTCAAGGGCACCGAGGGAGGTGAGAATTGCAAAGGCACTGGTAATAATCTTCTGGACTTCCTTAGACACAGGACTGGGGAATTATGAATGTTTTATAAACTCTTGTTCAAAATAGGGGTGCATGGATAATGCCAGCAACTACAGACCAGCCAGTATGACTTTAGTGATGGGGAAACTTCTGTAAACTTTGGGACAAGTTTGGGACAAAATCAATAATCACTTAGACAGGTGTAGGGTGATTAAGGAAAGCCAGCATGGATTCATTAAGGGATAGTAACTTGCTGGAGTTTTTGAGGAGATAACAGAGAAGATTGATAAAGGCAACACTGCTGATATGGTGTATATGGATTTTCAAAAGACTTTCGGTAGTGCCACACAACAGACTTGTCAGTGAGATTCCATCTCACGGAATAAAAGGGAAAGTAGACATTTGGATAAGACGTTGACAAGAGGGTGTCGGAGGTCTCTTAGTGACCTGCAAGAGAAGAATTTCTTAACAGTGGGGCCAATGTAGTAGGTCTGTAGAGTTCTCTGTCAGGAATTTTGAACTAAAATGGGTCCTTACATTGCACGAGCAGTCTCTGCAGGGATCGGGTTTGAATGATTCCCTGTTCCCGTAGATATTCCCTTCAAAGTAACAGTCGAGGCAAACCGGACAGCACTGGCCAGGAATCCGAGCTGGATATTGACAGGTAACCTTGCACTCTGGCTCCTGACAGGTTACCTCACCTTGCTGTAGGTGAGAGAGAGAGACAGAGACTGAGAAAGTGAGGCACAGAGAGAGACAAGATACTGTACAGATGTAGTGATTTCTGGATATATAAATACATGAAAGGTTAATGTGTAGTCAGTACAGTCAGATGATCACTAGAGGGCGACACTAACGAGGGGTATATAAACAACCACAATCTGTTTTCCTGCTCTGTTTGGGTGTGTTGTAGCTGGAGGACAGAAGTATAGCAAGCTCAAAGTGTAAAGTATATATTTCATTGTTAATCTAAATCTACCTTGTCTAATTCGAACACCAGTAAAAGTATTGAAGAAAAGAATTCACAAGTAAATTGATTAGCTATCACTGGATGACTCGGCAGAAACAAATGAGTAACAAATATTACTCCCAAGTAATATAACACTAGAAATCAACATTGGAATCAAAGGACGACAGCAATAATCGTGAGACACTGCTTGGTTTTAGCCCGGTTTAAGCCGTCTGATTTGTCTTGTATGTCCCTTCTCGACGATATAGAAGTGCAGTAAGAGTGAACACAAGTGATATTGGTACTGACCCATCACCTCAACAGAAGAAAGGATCGCACATCTAGATCCTGCGCTGGACTCCACATAAACACAGCATCACACATTTTCTGAACTCTCGCCTCCTCTCCTCACTTTGTCATATCCCAACCCCTGACTATGGCCAGATATTTGACCCTTGTGAGTGAGAGGTGGGATGCAAGTTATTTATGTGGAGCATTAATTAAGCTCAAGTTACTGTAGCAATCCTTCACAACAACAGTGTGTGTTGAGCGGAGATCTGTAGAATCCCATTGTACCTCCCTCACTATTGCCCTTGCCAGTGAACTAATAGCCAATCCAGGGGACCAGCCTCTTGGATCGATGTTAATTGGGTACTTACCGTACATACACATGTGTGGCAGGGGTTTACTGCTGAAACCCAGTGCGATCCTCCCGCATACTGTTTGCCGTGATGGATACAGACTGTAGAAGGACAGAGACACAGTCAGACAGAGACCAGAACATGACCCTCGCAGCATTGACAAAAGGGGCACCCGGCTGTGACATATTTACATCATCTTAAAGGGCCCAACGCCTGAAATAAAGGGCCCATGTGTTTAGTAAAGGGACAAACACCAGCACGGGAGAGCAGGGAGTCCCACCGTTTAATTGGTCAGCACTGCCTGTTTTACATCTGACAAATGTGGGCAAAACATCCCAATTCCCGGAGTTTGTTCCCGTCCTCTTTAAGGGTGGCACATACCTGGGCACTCTGGGCAGCACTGCTTCGGTTTGGTAATGGGCTCCGAACAGGTTACCTGAGGACACACGACTTCCAAACACAACACATTCCCATCGAGGCAGCTGCAGCGTTTACACGGGTTGGATGGAGAGAAGAAGGTTTCTCGGTTCTCGTATTCCAGGCCCTCGAAGGAACAGCGTTTACAATCGGGACAACAGGCGGTGCTGGCGACTGGGTGGGTGCACTTCTTGGAGCAAGGCCTCTGCCAGCAGGTTACCACCTCAGCCTGAGGGCACACAACAGCACCGGGAATAATAAAGTACTGAAGCAGAAATAGCCCATCAACCTGGTTCTCCTCACAGCCCCAGTAAACTCTCCATCATCAATCATCCTCTCACGGAGACTCAACTTCTTCAATCATCAATCTCTCTCGGCCACTGCACACTCTACCCCATCAATCACCATACTTGCACAATCCCTGTAACCTCTCCCCTGTCAACCTGTCGCTTCTCCCAGTCCCTATGTACTTTAGCATAAGGATCTGTTCTTGGATTTCAGCTCATTGCAATCTATATCAATGACTCGGGTGAGGGGACCAAGTGAATGTGCCCAGTTTTGCTGGTGATACAAGGTAAGGGGCAGCACGGTAGCATAGTGGTTAGCATCAATGCTTCACAGCTCCAGGGTCCCAGGTTCGGTTCCCGGCTGGGTCACTGTCTGTGCGGAGTCTGCACGTCCTCCCCGTGTGTGCGTGGGTTTCCTCCGGGTGCTCCGGTTTCCTCCCACAGTCCAAAGATGTGCGGGTTAGGTGGATTGGCCATGCTAAATTGCCCGTAGTGTCCTAAGAAGTAGGGTTAAGGGGGAGTTGTTGGGTTACGGGTATAGGGTGGATACGTGAGTTTGAGTAGGGTGATCATTGCTCGGCACAACATCGAGGGCCGAAGGGCCTGTTCTGTGCTGTACTGTTCTAAATCTAAATCTAAGGTTGGAAAATAAGTTTGTAAGGAAGACATTAAAGGGCTGCAAAGATATTGGGCACGAACGTGGCAGGTGGAATATATTGTGGAAAGTGTGAAATCATCCACCTGGGCAGGAAAAATCAAAAAGCAGATTTACCTTTTTTAATAAGGTGAGAGCCTGGTCTATGTTGGTTTTCGAAGGGATTTAGGTGCCCTCGTCAGTGAACCACAAAATACTTGTACAGCAAGCAATTAGGAATCAAAGTGGCGTACCGGCCTTCATAGTAAAGGGGATGCGGGTTGAGTAAGGAAGCCTTGCTGACTATCTGGAGACTACTTGAGAGCAAATGTGGTATATGTCCTGGAAGGCTGTACTCAGAGGGGTGTGACAAAGCTTCACGAGACAGGCCTGCAAACTGACAGCTCATATCCAACTCGAAAAGTTAACTCGGTTTCTCTCTCCACAGATGCTGGCGCACCTGTTTTCAGCACTTTGGTTTCCTTACTGATTCCCAGCATCTGCAGCATTTTGCTTTTATATCTGACTAGATTGATTCCTGGGGGATGAGAGGCTTGGCCCATGAGGAGAGATGAAGTCGACTAGGCCTGCACCCACTCAAGTGTAGAGGAATGAGAAGGATCTCAATGAAACATTTACAATTCTTAAGGGGGCTTGTCAGGGGAGATGTTTCTCTTGGCTGAAGAGTTTAGAATGAGGAGATATAATCACAGGATACAGAATCAGGCTTTTAGGGCCAAGATGGAGAGATTTGGTTTGCCCTCAGAGGGTTGTAAATCTTTGGGTATCTTTCCTCCAGTGAACTGTGGGCGCTCAGTTGGTGAATATTTTCATGAGTGAGATTGGTGGCACAGTGGTTAGCACTGCTGCCTCACAGCACAGGGATCTGGGTTCAATCCCACCTCGGGTGGCTGTCTCTGTGGAATTTACATGCTCTCCCGGTGTCTGCGTGGGTTTCCTCCGGGTGCTCCGGTTTACTCCCACAGTCCAAAGATGTGCAGGTTAGGTGGATTGGCCATGATAAATTGCCCCTTAGGTTAGGTGGGGCTATGGGTTTGCAGGGGAGGAGGCCCAGGTAGGGTGCTCTTTCAGAGGGTCGGTGCAGACTCGATGGGCCGAATGGCCTCCTTCTGCACTGTAGGGATTCCATGATAGATTGTTGGGCACTTGAGAGGATAGAGCGTGAAAGTGGAGTTAACGATCAGCCATGATCTTATTGGATGAAAGGCCTGCTCATGTTCTTACCTCATGTTCATTGCCATTCTCCCCGGTCCAAGTATAGTCTACCCCATCATGAATTCTACCCAACCATGTTATCATCTTCCACAGCTCCTGTACACTCTATCCCATCAAGCACCATTCTGGACAGGTGGAGTTGAAGGTGAGCAGGTTGGGGTCTTATTGGAATTAAGAAGTCAGGTTTGTTGGGTTGATGGTTTCCTCCGGCTCCCGACCATCTGACATAGTCACTTACCAGGCAGGTGCACTTTGAGCACTTCTCCGATGGGGAGTTGAAAGTGGCTCCATTCTCATACACTCGTCCCAGGTAATTACAGGTCCCAGTACACTGCGGGCAGCACTCACCGCGAGGAGTCACTGGATTCTGACATGTAACAGTCGGGCAGGATACAGACTTGCAAGTGACTTTCCCATTCTGCAATAAAGCACCGACACTGCCGTTAAAACCTTCAAGACATAAAGTGAGAAGCTGGTGATTGGCGGTCAATACAGAAATATCAAAATCAGCAATGCCAAGGGCAGCCATTCTGAAATCAGGAGATGTCCGCTGACGCACCCGATTAATCCATTCCAAACGGACCTAAGACAGGTGAGGTAAAGGGCAGTAGTCTCCGACAAACTCAAGTTCCAAGAACATCATTTGTTAATCGGTCAAATTAATCAATCCCACATAGATGGACAAAGGCAGCAGACACATGGAACTCCATCGTCTTCCAGTTCCCCTCCAAGTCGCACACCATCCCGACTTGGCACAACATCGCCGTTCCCGAAATACCATTGACCCAAAATCCTGGAACTGCCTTTCCTAACCACACTGTGGGAACATCTTTAGCACAAAGACTGGAACTGTTCAAAGGTTCAAAGGGCAACAAGGGATGGGCACAAAATGCTGGTCTTGCCTCCGACACCCAACCAAGATTCATTTTAAAAATATCAAATCAACACCAAACTCCACGAGCAACCTTTCACATTGAATTCAACACCGCAATAATCCTTTCACAGTAAAGGTGGCCCATTTGCTGTTCACCGTTACTAAGACATGCAGCCTGATTCACTGGGTGGGAGGTTGACAACAGTGGTCAATATCCATAATCAAGCACATCTCTCCCTGTGAGCTTGCAGTATCTCTGGCTGGAAGGTGTCTCTGACCTGTCCTCCCATCCTGTTGCTCTCCTTTAGAAGCTATGGGCATGCTGCCCAGAGGGGGAGTCACAGCCAGCTTCCACACTATGCATGCTTTCCACTTAGAACTCCAGGATTGGGATTTTCCCCTCATCCTGGTGTCCACGACCACTGCCCCGACCTAGACCAGGAACATTTAGGAAATTGTAAGGTCACACTCAAATACCCCTGGGGGGGGGGGCAGTAAAACTCTGAATTCATTAGTGAAGAACGGGGGGGGGGGGGGGGGGGGGGGGGGGGGAGCACGGTGGCACAGTGGGTTAGTGCTGCAGCCTCACGACGCCGAGGTCCCAGGTTCGATCCCGGCTCTGGGTCACTGTCCGTGTGGAGTTTGCACATTCGCCCCGTGTTTGTGTGGGTTTCGTCCCCACAACCCAAAGATGTGCAGGCTCGGTGGATTGGCCATGCTAAATTGTCCCTTAATTAGAAAAAATGAATTGGGCACACTAAATTTATTTTTAAAACATTAATGAAGAATGGGTATGAGAGTTACCATTGGTACATCGGCCACGGTGACCAGATTAAAGGTCATTTCCAGAGGAATAAAATAGAAAAGCCAATGTTAAACTTGCATCAAATCTTGGTTAGACCACAACTGAAGTACTGGGAACAATTCTGGTCTCTGTATTACAAATAGTATATAGAATCAATGGAGAAAAGTATAAACAACAATAACACCAGAATTTGCAGTTATATGACAATCAGTTCAGAGGCTGTGTGGAAAAGACAGAGCTGACTTGATAGCGAGGTCTTTAAAATTATGAGGGTTTACTTCACATGATGAATGCAGAGAATATGTTTCCTCTTGTGCAGAGTGCAAAACTTGGTGCCATAAATATGAGATGTCACTAATAAATCCAACAGGGAGTCGGAAAAAACTTCCTTACCCAGAATATGGTTAGAATATGGATCCCACCACCAAAGGCAGTGGTTGAGGCGAAAAACAATAAAAATGCATTTTAAGCGGAAGCTCAATACATTCATGTGGGATAAAATGACAGAAGGTTCTGTTAATAGGGTGAGATGAAGTAAATAGCATGGGAGGAGGCCGACTGGGAACATAAATACCAAAGTAGTTAACGGGGAATTAATGGCCTGTTTGTGCGCTATAAATTCTATATAATGGTGCACTCTTATCTCAGATTACCCAAGGGTATTTCTCATGTAGTGCTGTGCGATTCCAATCTTTAGTTCAAAGTTCCAGACAGCGGCTATGCTGAGGTTTCTCTCTGAACTTCCCTCTGACCTGTTAAATTTTAGATTAGTGATTGTACTTAACCTCAGGAATGTTCAACGTTACTCAATCCCAAATTGGTTGAAGTGCGGGAATCAGGGTGAAGTGATTGGGCAGACAGCCATGAATATATAGACCAGTGTGGATTTCAGTGGGGACCCCTGGCCCATGTCGCCTGTTGCCTGCCAGTCTCACTTCATTCAATCTACACGCCTACAATACACGAGGAGCCCAGAGGTTGAGGGTTCAAATCTCAAGGGCAAGTAAGAAAGTGAATTCAACTCATCAGGTAATTTATGTGTCATGAAACATCACCAGAGAAAGCACGATGGTGGTGAAATCCAAAATAGCTCATCGGCGTCCTTTCAGGGAAGGGATGCGGTGACCCTCACACAGTCTGTCCTACACATGACTCCAGTTCCCTCGAAGCTGTGCAACTGGGAATGTGCTGTGAAGGAGGCAGTCCGAGGCAACATTTCCTTTAAGATGCCCAGCCACATGCCACTCTCAAAAGGGCAGCGTAACGAGCCAGTCACGTACAGCAAACAAAAATTAGAGGAAGCATTGTGTCAGTCCCAAGAATTGATGCCAGTTTTCCAATGTACTCTTGTGTTTTATTGCAGTCTGGCAGACCAGGAGAAGCCGGTCAGAGTTCTTCCACCCATCTCAACAAACAAAACACGTTTGTGGGTAGATGGGACCCACTAACTGGACTCATGTGCTCGTAACACCCCCTTACCAGACAGGCGCAGCGGTTACATTTGTCACTTGGGTCTAGGAATCGTTCACCATTTTTACAAACTCTCTCTTTGTACCGACATCCATCACACACCGGGCAGCCACAGAGATCGGTCGTCGGGTGGGGACACAGCACTTTGCTGCACCGTTTGGTGTCACAGATCACTTGTCCCTTCTAAAGTGGAAGAAAGAAATATTATTGTACTAGTTCCCATCTGCCATAATCCCATGTGCCCGCCCATCAACCCCTGTACCCAGTGCTCACAAAACCATCGTTACACCAAGTGCGATAATGACAGGAACAAACAGAAAAATATATTGGCTATTAGTTATTAAATGTATCTGTTTATGAAATGTGGGCATCACTAGCTGGCCAGCATTTGTTGCCCATCCCTAATATGCCCATGAACTGAGTGGCTTGCTTGGCCATTTCAGAGGGCATTTAAGAGTCAATCACATTACTGTGGATCTGGAGTCACATGTGGGCCAGACTAGGCAAGGACGGCAGATTTCTTTCCCCAAAGGACATTCAGGAAGCGAAGTATCGTACACACCCCTGTTTGCATCAATGGTACCGAGCTGGAGATTGGTGACAGCTTCAAATTCCTGCGTGTGCACTTCACTAACAATCTGTTCTGGTCCACCCACGTTGACACTACGATCAGGAAAGCACAACAGCGCCTATACTCCCTTTGGAAACTAAGGAAATTCAGCATGTCAACACTGACTCTTAAGATGCATCATAGAAAGCATCCTATCTGGCTGCATCACAGCCTGGTATGGCGGCTACTTGGCACAAGACCGTAAGAAACGAGAGAGAGTCGTGAACATGGCCCAGTCCATCACACAAAACCGCTTCCCATCCATTGATTCTGTCTACACATCCCGCTGCCTTGGGAAAGTGGGCAGCATAATCAAAGACCCCTCCCACCCGGATTATTCTCTCTTCTAACCTCTTCCATCGGGCAGGAGATACAACAATCAGAGAACATGCATTAACAGATTCAAAAACAGCTTCTTCCCCGCTGATACCAGACTCCTAATCGACTCTCTTATTGACTGAACTGATCTCTCCACACATTTTCTCTACTGAATAATACTACACTCCGTATGCCTCATCCGATCTCTGTGTCTAAGTATTTACATTGTGTATTTATGTATGTCCCATGTTTTTCATGTATAGAAAGATGTGTCTGGATTGTACACAGAACAATTCTTTTCACTGTACCTCGATACACGTGACAATAAATCAAATCCAATCCAATTAGCAAATCAGATGGGCTCTTACAACAATCAAGGATAGTTTTATGGTCACTATTACTGAGACTAGCTTTCAATCCCAGATTTTATGAATTGAAGTTAAATTCCATTCGCTGGCCCTGGGGCGATTTGAACCCTTGCCCCCAGAGCCTGAGCCTGTGGATCACTAGTCCTGTGATATCACCACCACAACAACAGCTCCATCTCCCCTGTGTGAGGAGAGGGATCCGCTCATCATATTCACCCCACATGGAGTCTCACCCACTTGCTTTAAATTGTTAAGATGCTCTGTGCAGAACAAATCTTCTATTTGTAAAGCACCTCATCTCCACAGATATCACAGAGTGATTTTGTTTGGAAACCCAGTCAATCAGGTTTAAGCCCAGCCAATCAGGTAGGATCCCGCCAGCAACAGAGGGCAGATATGACCAGTTTTGGATGGTGTTGTTCGAGGGCACTGGAGAACTCAAATAAAATGGGATATTTTACATCAAGCCGATTAGGAAAATAAAGGTAGCTTTAAAGGATTCATATTTGTATTGGTAGACATTAGAAATAAGATGTAGTTTTAAGTGGGTTTAATTTAATGTTTCGGAGCCTCGAAGGGTAAAACCTAAAGTTAGATTCATATTGGACAACAGGTTTTTGTATGTGTGGGTCTTTGGTGAAGTCCAACTGGGTTTTTATTGTGCTAGGCGAGGGTTACGGCAAGAAGAATAAATGAAAGGAGAAGCATGTGGCCCTTGCTTAGCAACTGGAGGTCCTCGTGAAGCTTTTAAGGTTTACTTTAGGTAATTTGAGGTGTTGGAGACAGGATCTCGGGGAGTGAACATCTCTCAACTCTGCCAGAAGAAAGACTGGGCAGGATGGGGGCTGCAGAGGGACAGACTTCTTAAGTGCCAGTCACAGTCCAGATAACCAGGGAATTGGGATAGAGTGTGTAAGATGACTGGAGTTAACTGGACAGAGACTAAGATATTGTTCAAAGGAATTCAAGGAAGAGTAAACAAAGTGTTCTGAATGAAAAAGAGATAATTGCAATAACTAGATTTAAAGTGAGACAGCAGACTTCAGAGGTGGAGGAAAGCTTGATGTTATTTTATTATCATCTGGGAATTGAGGGTTAAAGCATGTGTGAGTGGCTTGTACAGCAGTCAAGCTAAAGAAATTCTGAAGGGTTTGGTGTGAAATCCTGGACTGGATTCACTGTTACGAGTGGAGCGGAAGTTTTGTTTGAAGGTGTCATTTGCAAACTCTGTCCTGGATTTCAAAAACAAAAATCAGTGAGGAAAAGCATTATTGAGAGAAGATTTTAAAGCGTGTTTTTGGGAGTGGAGTTTGGAAACTCTCATGTGACAATCATCTGGGGATATTCTGAGAAATTCACAGACACTAGCTCGGGTTCAGAGCGGAGTGGGTGTATTTGACCATAGTCATCTTGTGTGCTTAAAGGGACTTGTGTGAATGAAGCCATTGCAGCTCAAGATATAATTTGTAATTCATGTTAATCTTTAAATCTCAGTGTTTTTGTGAAACTAAGAAAAGCAAAAGCCCTCTTTTTCACAGTTAAGAAATGTTTTTTCTTGTTGTTAAAACTAATTAGTGGTCCTGTGACTCTGTTCCTCCACATTATATAAAGAAAAGTAAAGGTTGCGGTCTTTTCTGCCAGAGTTCCATTCTGGGATCTTCCCATCCAGTTATAACATCAACTGGGATTGTTTCACTGAGGCGACACTCAGGGCGTCGGTTTAATGTCACATCCAAAATATGGCACAGCTCCGACAGTGAAGAGCAGCACTGCCTCCGAATTTCTCCAGCGCTCCATCAGCATTGACCCTCTGGCAGTGCAGTGCTCACTAAGCATGGTGCCTCAGATAGTGTACCGCTGATAGGCAGCAACTCCCTCAAACCCACAGGATGGTTAGAACCTCTTTTGCTGGAGATGGTAACTGCGTGGTACTTGTGTGGCATGAATGTAACTTCTTTTTTTAAATAAATTTAGAGTACCCAATTATTTTGTTTTCCAATTAAGGGGCAATTTAGCGTGGCCAATCCACCTACCCTGCACATCTTTTGGGTTGTGGGGGTGAAACCCACACAAACACGGGGAGAATGTGCGAACTCCACACGGAGAGTGACCCAGGGCCGGGATTCGAACCCGGGTCCTCAGCGCCGTAGGCAGCAATGCTAACCACTGTGCCACCGTGCTGCCCAGCATGATTGTAACTTGCCACATGTCAGCCCAAGCCTGGATATTCTCCAGGCCTTCCTGCGTTTGGACGTCAACTGCTTCAGTATCTGCGCAGTCGCAAAGTGTTCTGAACATTGTGCAGTCAGCGAACATCCCCACTTCTGATCATACGATGGAAGGTCACTGACGAAGCGGCTGAAGGTGGTTGGGACGAGGACATCACCCTGAGGAACTCCTGCAGCGAAGTTATTGACCTCCAATAACCACAAGATTCTTCCTTTGTGCCAAGTATGACTCCAACCAGCGGATATTTTGCTCCCTGATCCCCACTAACCCCAGTTTTGCTGGGGCTCCTTGATGCCATATACGGTCAAGTGCTGCCTTGATATCAAGGGCAGCCACTCTCCCCTCTTTTCACCTCTAGAATTCAGCTCTTTTGTCCATGTTTGAACCAAGGGTGCAATGAGGTCAGGAGCTGAGCAAGCCAGGCAGAACCCAAACTGAACGTCAGTGAGCAGGTTATTGCTAATTAGGTGCTGCTTATTAGCGCTGTTGATGACCCCTTCTGTAGTAATCCACGGGAGGCAGGAGTTCCGTCACCACACCAATATTTATTTACAATAACGATATTACAGGAGCAGCTACAAACAGTGCTGCTAGCAGTCCAGTCAACTTAAGACTGCTCACAAAGCCTACACAGGTGATTGTATGGGCCCCCTCAATGAGCAATCATTGAGGGAGCTCATACTCCAATTGGCCAACCAATAAAGCCAATTGGAGTTCATTACACCTTCCATCACTTTACTGATGACCGAGTCTAGGCTGATGGGAAGGTAATTGGCTGGATTGATTTTTCTGGCTCTCGTGTACACAGCCTTGGCTGACACTAAGCAACAGTTACTCAATGTTCATTTCCAGACATTCAGTTACTGGCACACAACCCGAAATATCCTGACAGCAACCAAGAAAGACTCAGCAGCTTTCTCTTACCTGGCATCGACACTCCTCACATTTCCCTTTTGGTGCGGGGAATGTTGCTCCTTCTGCATAATCTTCGCCCTGGAAATGACAACCTGCAAAAAGACAGAGTGGGCGAACTAATCAAAGAACAGGCATCAGTCGTGTGAACCATGTGACACTTCGTAGCAGCGAAAGCGTCCCTCGAGCATGGTTTGGGAGAGCAGTGGTTCGCCCAGGAACTGCACTGGGGACCCCTAGTGGGCAGCAGAATTAACCAGGAGAAAGAGAACATCAGCAATCGGGGCCAGGGGATCAGATATAACCTGCCCGGATCCTATTGGCAGGGTACAATTGGTTACTCCATGTGGGGGTTGGGGGTAATCATTAGCAATGCAGCTGTATTAATAGAGCTGGCCGGTGTGGTACCAGCTAGAGAGGAAACCACTAGTGAACTGCTGTTCACTACTGGCCCTGAGTACATATTGTTGTAAAAAAGTTACTTTCTGTTTGAGTCTACAAACCCGTGCTGGATTCTTTGTGGCCCTCACAAAAGGATTAATCGCGTGCCATTCAGCCCACAAGCCTGTGCCGCCATTCAGTAAGATCATTACTGATCTGTATCCAAACTCGACTACTCGCCTTGGCTCCGATTCCCTTTATACTCCTGGCTAGTAGCAATCTAGTGACTGAAAATTTTAAATGATGAATTAAGCTAGCATCTACTGCGTTTCCTTGGAGAGAATTCCACATTTCTGGCAGGCTTTGCGTAAAGAAACGCTTCGTAATGTAGTCCGGCTCTGATTTTAAGGTTATCTCCCTTGTATTAAACGCCATCATCTTGGGGACAGAAGCTTTTTCTCCAATTCCTTTATTAATCCCTTTGAAAAATGTCAACCAAATCACCCCTTAAAGTTCTATATTCCAGGGAACACAAAGGCTATACAATCTCTCCTCATAATATCATAAAAGCACTCGTAATATTCTGCTGAAGCTGGACTGTGCATCCCAAAGCCAATATATCTTTCCTCAGGTGCAGTGCCCAGAATCGTAAACAGTACTCCTGATGTTGTCCAATCAGGGCTCTATACTTTGTACAGTTGGACTAAAACATCCTCTGCTTTATATTCAGGCTTTTAGCAATCAAGGCTAACATTCCACTGAAAATGAAATGAAAATCGCTTATTGTCACCAGTAGGCTTCAAATGAAGTTACTGTGAAAAGCCCCTGGTCGCCACATTCCGGCGCCTGTTCGGGGAGGCTGGTACGGGAATTGAACTGTGCTGCTGGCCTGCCTTGGTCTGCTTTCAAAGCCAGCGATTTAGCACTGTGCTTGTATTCAATGTGCATTTCAATAGCACCTCCCTAACAGGGTGCCAGCCATTGGGGTATATTTTGAAGGGTAGCCACTGTTGCAATGCAGGAAATGCAGAGGTCAAATTGTGCACAGCAAGCTCCCACACACAGCAAGGTGGAAATGACCGGGTAACCTGTTTTAACTTTGTTGGATGAGGGTTAACATTGGCCACAACTCTCCTGCTCTCCTTTGAATTGTGCCATACAGATCTTTCGCCCAAGTCTATGAAATCTCCCCATACCCCTCCCTGATCCAAGGAAAGCAACCCCAGTTTCTCTTGTCACTCTATGTATCTGATGCCCCGTATCCCTGCTATCATTCTGGTTAATCTCCTCTGCACTCTTGACAGCTCCCAAAAGTATGAGACCCTGAATTGAACACAGTAATGCAGCTAAACAGGGTCTTCTAAAGCTTCAGCTCAATTTTGCTTCATGAAGCGAAGAATACGTTGTGCTTTAATAAAAGCTGATCAAACTGGGACATTAGTTTATATTGTTGCTCTTTATTCATCCTATCAGAATGCATCACCTCACAATTCTTTGCATTAAATGTCACCCATCATGTGCCTGTCCACTTCACTCCTGCATCCTCAAGTCCTGGTCATTAATATGTAACAAAAAGAGCACTGGTTTTCAAATCAACCTCTGGAGGACCCCACTGATTACTGTCTCAAAAACAGCCATTAACCACGATTCTCCACTATCTGTAAGCCAGTTTCATATCCATGATGCCATAAGACATAGGAGCAGAATTAGGCCATTCGGCCCATTGAGTCTGCTCCGCCTTGCAATCATGGCTGATGTTTCTCATCCCCATTCTCCTGCGATCTCCCCATAACTCCTGAACCCCTTATTAATCAAGAACCCAAAAAGACACTCAGTGATTTGGCCTCCACAACCTTCTGCGGCAAAGAGTTCCACAGATTCACCACTCTCTGGCTGAAGAAATTCCTCCTTATCTCTGTTTTAAAGGATCGTCCCTTCTGTGGTGATCACAAGTTAACCAGATGCAACACAACTGAGCGACCACTAGAGGGAGCACGGGAGAGCCATATAAATAGATCAGGACAGGAAGTGGAAAACACTCTTCACAGCAGGCGGGCTGGTAAGCAGGACACAGCAAGCAAAGCTGGTAGTTAGCACTGGAAGGTAGTTCTAGGTCGAGCTCTGGAAACTGAACGAACTCACAATAAAGCATCTTCTCCACACTTGAGACTGCGAGCTTTATTAAGACACGAGGAACAACACATGGTACCCAGGAGTGATTTCAGACGCTTATGACAGGACAACTCAGCTGCAGATACAGAAAACAACAAAAAAAATGGCATGGAAATCTCAACCAAGAATGGCATGGAGATCTCCTGCTGGACATTCGACTTGGGAAGACATTGCTGATGAGAGGATGTGCCTTGGATACCCACTTCACCTGGACACGACTGGAAAAGTAAGAAGTGTCTGGGAAAGGTTTAAACAAATGTTCGATTTCGGTATCATAGCATATGATGCCGCAGCAGCCTCAGACGAAATTAAAATAGCAATCCTCATCGAAGGACATGAAGCTAGGAAAGTTTATAATGGATTTAAATACTCAAAAGGTGAAGACAAAAACAGCTTACAAACGTTACTAAACAAATTTGAAGAGTACTGTGAGAAATTTGAACAGCAACACATACTCAGAGTCCAACCTGCACAGAGACTGAGTGATGCAAAACTTAGAAAATCACGAAAAGAGCAAGAAATCGCGAATGAAAAGTACAGATCAAAAAGAAGAAATAAAAAGAATTTCTCACAAAGCCAAAACGCTGAAATCCAGTCCAGATCGGAAAGAAAAGGTAACTTACAACTTTTAGAAAGAAAAAACGCTGAAATCCGCGATAAAATGGCGTCGGAGCACATTTTGCAGTCTCTGGTAAGCAAAGAACTACAAATCGCGTCTGCGCATGCGCTGGAACCGGAAGTCGCGCATGCGCCGGAACCGGAAGTCGCGCATGCGCCGGAACCGGAAGTCGCGCATGCGCAGTTTACAAAAGATCGCGGCGCCGATCGTTATGCGCATGCGCAAGCCGCGCATGCGCAGTCTAAAAAAGTCTTCGTCGCGGACCGTCATGCGCATGCGCAAGCCGCGCATGCGCAATGGACACCGAACCGCACAAGGCAAGAAAGCCGATTTGCGCATGTGCAAGTCGTTCCTACGCGTGACGTCATGACGTCTGAGAATCCTGACCACGCCCACTTAAAAGGGAAATGCCCGAAAATTGAAACCAAGACACTTAAAGTGGTAAAACCAAATTTTCTTGCCTCAGAACACAGAAAAACGCCTGAACTTAAACCAACAGTGAAAAACAACTTGCACAAAACCTTGGAAAAAGCTGCCTTCACCACACACAGTGAAGCGAACAAAAAGAATTCCGAAACAACAAAAGATGATTTGTTTTTCGACGATTACCTCTCAGACCTGACTGAGTCAGTCAGATATGCTTATCACAGCATCAGCGACACGGTCGCAAAGCACAACACGAACCAACTCGTGGTAGATGAATCCAACCAAGATGATTTGGTTTTCAAAGAATACTACTCAGACATGGCTGAGTCAGTCGGATATGCTTATCACAGCATCAGCGACACGGTCGCAAAGTTCAACACGAATCAACTCGTGGTAGAAGAAGCCAACGAAGATGAAATGGGTTTCAAAGAATACTACTCAGACATGGAGGAGTTATTTGGACATGCTGATCACAGCATCAGCGACACCGTTGCAAAGCTCAACACGACTCTACTCATGGTAGATGAATCCAACACCATGATGCCATGGCAGCTCATCGATACATTGGATGACAGCAATACCCTAGACGAAGACGACGCCACACAGAGAGCACAGGAAGACTCCACAGAGCGAGCGATGACAGGCTCCATAGTGCGAGTGATGAAAGACTCCAACAGGGATGCAAGCAAACACTCCCGGGCGGACACCAAGCATGAACAAGACCATGAAGGTAAACCCGCTGTACCTGAGCAACCGCAAGCAGACTATGAAAGTCTACCAAGCTCACAGGAACAAGAAGAAAGAGCGGACTATGAAAGTCCAACACGCTCACAGGAACAAGAAGAAGACAATGCACCTCTGCCCACTGCATGCGAAGACAGTGACAAGGTGATCACACTCAACGTACAGGATCACAGTGAGACTGACAGTTCTCAACTTGTCTGTACCGAAGCACAGAGCGAAAACAGTGACAAGGTGCTCGCACTCGACGTACAGGATCACAGTGAGACTGACAGTTCTCAGCTTGTCTGTACCGAAGCACAGAGCGAAAACAGTGACAAGGTGCTCGCACTCGACGTACGGGATCACAGTGAGACTGACAGTTCTCAGCTTGTCTGTACAGAAGCACAGAGTCGGGCCACCCAACAGTCCAGAGAGACGATGCCGAAAGAAACCATGCAGATTCTGACTCCAGAAGAGGAGCACCTGGAGTCCAGAGACATCAAACAAAAAGAAACCATGCAAATTTTGACTCCAGAAGAGGAGCACCTGGAGTCCAGTGAGACAACATCAACAGAAATCATGAAGATTTCAACTCCAGAAGCGGAGCACCAAGAGTCTAGAGAAACCACCTCAACTGAAATCATGCAGATTTGGACTCCAGAAGAGGAGCGCCGAGAGTCCACAGACACCGCGTCAAATGTAATCAAGAAGACTTTGACTCCGGAAGACGAGCACCAAGAAAGCAAAGATGCGGAATCCAATTCTCCACAACTGATTGATGTCACCTGCACCGATGCAACATCAGATCATTCGCACCACTCGCAAGACGGAATGCTCAATGACTCAAATTATCCACTCGGGACACTCACAGAGTATAACAAGAAAAACAAAAAGTCAAAAGAAACACAGCAAGAACAAAAACACATGAAGCGCGACAAGACCAACAACAATAGCAAGAAGCACAGCAGAAACGAGAACGACAACAGCAAGAAGAAAAGCAACATGAAGCGCGACAAGACAAACAACAATAGCAAGAAGCACAGCAGAAACGAGAACGACAACAGCAAGAAGAAAAGCAACATGAAGCGCGACAAGACAAACAACGATAGCAAGAAGCACAGCAGAAACGAGAACGACAACAGCAAGAATAAAAGCAACATGACGCGCAACAAGACAAACAACAACGTCAGGCACAAAGATAGCGACAACGACAGGGACAGAAACAACAAGAATGGCAACAAACACAACAAAGTCAGGAACAAAGATAGCGACAACACCAAAGACAGAAACGACAAAAACAGCACCAAGACCGGCAACGAGAACAACAAAGTCAGGAACAACGACAGTGCCAACACCAAAGACGGAAACGACAAAAACAGCGACAAGTACGGCAACAAAAACAACAAAAACAAGAACGACAGAAACAACAGCAATGAAACAACGACTTGTACACAATGGAACTACTTGGCACATGACGGACAATGCCACAGCGCATGGCAAAACGATGACAAGACTACAAACATGTCATGGGATGACGACGAATCGCATACACACACGTCTGCTCCAGAACGAGCAAGCACACCAGCATCCAAGGCGGATGAGACAATAAATCAACACCACAAGCACAAAAAAAAAAAAAAAAAAAAAGTCCATGCCAGTCAACATCAGTGATGTGACCATGCAGACACCTCGGGATGACGCATTGGGTACTTAAGATAACAAGGAACACCAACAACATTCACAGCGGACTTGCAATATCAATATCACCACGTCATCAACAACAAAAAGAAAAAAAAAGCTCTGAACAAATTCATCAAGTTTGGACTCATAAATGTTTTTATTAAGATTGGACATATAAATACATTGGCTTTGTTAACTAAGGCAATAGCATCATCACTTGTATAGATACGCATATCATAAGTTACTGTTTTGTATAAAATTTCTTTAATGATGTACAGAAACTATGTAATGAGAAAAAGGGGGATGTGGTGATCGTAGATTGACCAGATACAAAACAACAGAGCAAACACGAGCGGGAGAGCTATAAATACACTGGGACAGGATGTACAATTTTCTTTAACGATGTTCAGAAAATATGTTAAGAGAAAAAGGGGGATGTGGTGATCACAAGTTAACCAGATGCAACACAACTGAGCGACCACTAGAGGGAGCACGGGAGAGCCATATAAATAGATCAGGACAGGAAGTGGAAAACACTCTTCACAGCAGGCGGGCTGGTAAGCAGGACACAGCAAGCAAAGCTGGTAGTTAGCACTGGAAGGTAGTTCTAGGTCGAGCTCTGGAAACTGAACGAACTCACAATAAAGCATCTTCTCCACACTTGAGACTGCGAGCTTTATTAAGACACGAGGAACAACACACCTTCAGTCTGAGATTGTGCTCGAAGGTTCTAGTTTTTCTTAATCATGAAAACACCTTCTCCACGTCCAGGCCACGCAGTATCCTGTGAGTTTCAATAACATCCCCCCTCATCCTTCTAAACTCCGATACAGACCCTGGGCAAAATTCTCCCCTACCCGGCGGGGCGGGAGGTCCCGGCGTAGGGGAGTGGCGACAACCACTCCGGCATTGGGCCTCCCCGAAGGTGCGGAATTCTCTGCACCTTTAGGGGCTAGGCCCCCGCCGGACTGGCTCCCGCTCTGCCGAGTGCCGCCAAAACTGACGCCAACGGCCTTTGGCGCCATGCCGAGCGGTGTCGGGGCTGGCCGAAAGGCCTTCGCCGGTCGGCGTCCGCTGACGTCACCACCGGCGCATGCGCGGTGGAAGGGGGTCTCTTCCGCCTCCGCCATGGTGGAGGCCGTGGCGGCGGCGGAAGAAAAAGAGTGCCCCCACGGCACAGGCCCGCCCGCCAATCGGTGGGCCCCGATCGCTGGCCAGGCCACCGTGGGGGCACCTCCCGGGGTCCGATCACCCCGCGGCCCCCCAGGACCCTGCTCGCGCCGCCAATCCCGTCGGCACAGAGGTGGTTTAAACCATTCCGGCCACGGCGGGGGCGGGATCTACGCCGGCCCCGGGCGATTCCTCGACCCTGCGGGGGGGGGGGGGG